>NC_069499.1:1445455536-1445823036 GCF_027579735.1 Bombina bombina | reverse complement strand
GTTAGGTTGCTAAATGCTTAGATAATATTGGTGGGAAATTATGTGAAAATGTGTAGGCCTAATGTTTCCAATAATTTGTAATATAGTGGGTATTTAATGTCTTGAATTTTCTTTTTAAAAGTTTAACATTTTCTATGCTATAGAAGATATTTGTTAAAAGCCCAGGGAAATTAAACTATATTTCCAATAAAGCCCAAAGGAACAATTAATAAATATGATAGAACAAATTAATAAAGGGAATTGATGCATATATACACATATAAGTGATATACTCTCATTTCCACCCACTCAGACTCTACCAATAATCTTCTATGAGATAGGAACATAGAGGTATGTCATTTCCAAACATCAGAAGAATCATAAAATTGTGATCTGTTCTTACATGCTACAAATACTTTTTGAGCACATAAGAGATATGCAACAGCCCATTTCAAATACTGCTTTTTTAGTGATACATAGAAGGTTGACTGATACATTTAACAGCAACAACTAAATATATATTAATAACATGTATATTACAAGTAGTTTTCTTTATTGTCTTTGTTATGCATTGTTATGATTTTAAAATCTACTTTTATTTTACTTTAATTAGCATAGACACTCATCTGTTTCTTAAATCTCTTATTGAAATGTTAGATTTAATAATTGCATTTAAAATAAATGTTAAGTATAGAATATGTTTGTATAAAACACATTTGGAATTGTATTACTAAATATAAATAAATTAAAAAACAAAACCATATTTTGTAATTGAACGATTTATACTGGGAATTATAATTTTCCTAAATAAGTTTTTTTTTTTTTTTTTAAATATGTAAATAGAAAGAAGGTAGAAAAATAATTCTTACAAAACAATATTTTATTGAACTAATCACATAAATATTTGGTGTGTAGAACTATATTAATATATGCAACATATATTCCCTAGAAGCTTGTGACACGTTTTAGTAGGAAGTAATGCATTGAGAGAAAATATAATTATTTAGAAAACACTATTATATCCTACAAAACAGATTACCTCTAGAACCATAGTAACAATAATCTTTTTCCTTGTATACAGAGAACACATATTTTAACAGTCTTAAAGTATAACTATAATTAATGTGAGAGAAATATGTCTGTTTCTCCCAGTTTCCCTTTATACAATAGAGGCCTAATACATATTTTTATTCCTTCATTTAATATATATATATATATATATATATATATATATATATATATGTATACATACAGAGAGAAGTGCACTCACACAAATGAACCGGCTCAATACCATTGTTAGCCTGTTCTATGGCGATTTACCACCTGGGTGCAGCTTTTTAGCCCAGTAATGCTTTTCACAGAGAAGAACTTTTCCTGTAGTATATCAGTCTGATCCCGCCTATATATATATATATATATATATATATATATATATATATATATATATATATATATATAATATATTTATAGTTATATCATTTTTATAACATTTTACAGTACAACATTGATGTCAATACTAATATGTAATCATGTTAGTATTTAGCTGTTTAACATGATTACATATTAGTATTGACATCAATGTTGTACTGTAAAATGTTATAAAAATGATATAACTATAAATATATTATGTGAAACACTGTTTTAAATTATTAGTCTAATATTCAAAACGTTTGCATTAAAAACATTCAGCATTTTTAGATAATATAATAGGGCAGTTTGGGGTCAGTTACAGTCCAGTTAAACATTGCACATTTTTGCTTCACTGTAGTTGCTAATTTCTATCCTTTGTGCTGTCTGAGATCTGTGTTTTGCTTGCACAGATAGCAGAGTGACACATTAAAAGGAAATTACTAAACATTATTACAATGCTTATGACAGAGCTCATTTTATGGATAAAGATTTAACCAGCTTATTGTTACTTTGAAGCTAACATTGCATGCTTTTTTTTTTTTTTTAAAGAGATATTAAACCAAAAATGTTTCTTTCTTGATTCAGATACAGCATAGAATTTCAACAATTTACTTCTATTATCAATTTTCCTTCATTCTCTTTTGTTGAAAAGCAGGGGCTTAAAAGGACATGAAACCCAATTTCTTTCTTTCATGATTTAGGTAGAACATACAATTTTAAGCAACTTTCCAGTTTACTTCTATTATTTAATTTGCTTCCTTCTCTTGTTGTCCTTTTGCTGAAAGGTTTATCTAGGAAAGCTCATGAGCAGCAAATAACCTAGGTTCTAGCTGCTGATTGGTGGCTGAATATATATATACTGATTGTCATTGTCTCACCCATGTGTTCAGTTAGAAACCAGTAGTGCATTGCTGCGCCGTCAACAAAGAGACCAAGAGAAGGAAACACATTTGATAATAGAAGTAAACTGGAAAGTCGTTTAAAATTGCATGTTCTACCTAAATCATGAAAGAAAAATGTTTGGGTTTCATGTCCCTTTAAGCTTATTGCACATTGAAAAATAGGGCTCCAGTATTGTATAGACTAGGATAATTTGTGATGGGGGTCAATCCTCTTTTTTAGATAGTTTTCTTATACAATCCGTGAGCTCCTTGATTTGGTTCGCGTTGCACTGTGTGGCTGTTCAGAATGAACTCATTAATTTCTTTGACATTATTGTATTTCTGTGGCTGCTAACATATTATGTATTACAGATACATCATTTTATTCTAAGTTTTAATCACATGTCAGTTCATTATTCACATTTTTGTGTTCTACATATATATATTTTAATTTAATATTTAGTAAAAGTTAAGTTTTATAACTTTCCCTACTCTGGTTATACCCTGTCTTTAGGCAGTATTTGGTTTTTATTATAAGACTACCTTTGAGTGCAGAGTAACTGTCCTCTTTTTCTTTTGTTTGTTCATAAGCTTATTGCACATGCCTGGAGCACTATATGACAGTAGTTTTGCAAGGATGTTATCTATTTGCTAGAGCACTAAATGGCAGTGTTATTTCCTGCCATTCAGTGCACCAGACACCCACCTAGGTATTTCCTCAACAAAGAATACCATGAGAAGAAATCAAATTTGATAACAGAAGTAAAGTTAAAGGGACAGTCTAGGCCAAAATAAACTTTCATGATTAAGATAGAGCATGTAATTTTCCAATTTACTTTTATCACCAATTTTGCTTTGTTCTCTTGGTATTCTTAGTTGAAAGCTTAACCTAGGAGGTTCATATGATAATTTCTTAGACCTTGAAGCCCACCTCTTTCAGATTGCATTTTAACAGTTTTTCACCACTAGAGGGTGTTAGTTCACGTATTTCATATAGATAACACTGTGCTCGTGCACGAGAAGTTATCTGGGAGCAGGCACTGATTGGCTAGACTGCAAGTCTGTCAAAAGAACTGAAAAAAGGGGCAGTTTGCAGAGGCTTAGATACAAGATAATCACAGAGGTTAAAAGTATATTATTATAACTGTGTTGGTTATGCAAAACTGGGAAATGGGTAATAAAGGGATTATCTATCTTTTAAAACAATAAAAATTCTGGTGTAGGCTGTCCCTTTAAAGTGTCATATCCCTTTAATATCTACCTTAATGCATAAAAGTATTCTCAATATTCTCAAAATTACTACTTGGCCAGAATTTCAATGCCATGTAGGTTACAGAAGAATCCTTTGTTGGTCAAAGATACTAGATTCAGTAATGAGATACTGGGAGACAACCCTTGTTACTGGAAGTTCTATACCCATATTTACACTGCATGTATATGCATCAGTGTATATTGCCATAGTAAATGCCACTGTTTATTTGTTTGTTTTCAGATATTTAAAATGTGATTTTACATAGTTTATATAGTTGCCATAAAGAAGATCAGAAGTAAGAAATCTATCCATCTATCTATCTATCTATCTATCTATCTATATCTATCTATCTATATCTATCTATCTATATCTATCTATCTTTCTATATCTATCTATCTATCTATCTATATCTATCTATCTATATCTATCTTTCTATATCTATCTATCTATCTTTCTATCTATCTCTATCTATCTATCTATCTATCTATATCTATCTATCTATCTATCTATATCTATCTATCTATATCTATCTATCTATCTCTATCTATCTATCTATCTATCTATCTATATCTATCTATCTATATCTATCTATCTATCTATCTATCTATATCTATCTATCTATCTATCTATATCTATCTATCTATCTATCTATCTATCTATATCTATCTATCTATATCTATCTATATCTATCTATCTTTCTATCTATATCTATCTATCTTTCTATCTATCTATCTTTCTATCTATATCTATCTATCTATCTCTATCTATATCTATCTATCTATCTATCTATCTATCTTTCTATATCTATCTATCTATCTATCTATCTATCTATCTATATCTATCTATCTTTCTATCTATATCTATCTATCTATCTATCTATCTATCTATCTATCTATCTATCTATATCTATCTATATCTATCTATCTAACAGTTCTAGAAAGGATAAGCACAGGGCCACAACAAGAGCAACTGCCAGGGTGCACAATTAATTTAAATAGGTATCAGCTTGTATAAAAAGTCACTCACTGGACATATTTATTAAGACATATTAAAAGGGATAACGTTTCAAAGCTATTACAGCCCCTTTGTCAAATGCCAGGAAATGGTTCACAAATGTGATTTTAGGTTCACATTTGTGAACCATTTCCTGGCATCTGACAAAAGGGCTGTAATAGCTTTGAAACGTTATCCCTTTTAATATGTCTTAATAAATATGTCCAGTGAGTACCTTTTTTATACAAGCTGATATATATCACTATTTAATAATCAATGATAACATTTAATTGGGATTTCCTAAACAATTTATTTAATTACATAGTTTTATTTTATTTTTGGTAGTGGTGCTTGCATCACTTAAGAGAGGACTTAAAGAGGCTAGATACTGATTAAAATATACATTTTATTAAAGTCCGGAGGCAATATGATTACAATTCTAATAACATGTGTATTCAATAATGAGTATTTCTAATGTAGTTCCACATTAATTGTGAACATATAATATGCCTTCAATTATTTCTTCTCATTTGGAGGAATAGCTAAACTATACAGCAGTGCAATTATACATTAGATCAGTGACTTTCAACCTTTTTTTGCCGTGGCACACTTTTTTACATTAAAAAATCCTGCGGCACACCACCATCCCAAAATTTTACAAAATTACACATTGTAGCCTAATACAGCATATATATATATATATATATATATATATATATATATACATACACACACACTGTACTATGCTGTCATGCATGAATGAATGTCAATATGTCGTGGTTGTAAATGATGCCTGATGATCCTTTCACATACCTCCCAATATTTCAAAATTTGAAAGAGGGACATCCCTACACTGGGAAAAGTCCCCCCCCCCCCCCCCCCCCCCCCGCGCACCGGGAAAAGTGTTATCTGTGGAGCACAAGATTATATGTGGAGCACCTCCCTCTTCCTC
This sequence comes from Bombina bombina, assembly GCF_027579735.1. Lineage (NCBI taxonomy): Eukaryota > Metazoa > Chordata > Amphibia > Anura > Bombinatoridae > Bombina > Bombina bombina. The sequence goes on along the minus strand of NC_069499.1, from coordinate 1,445,817,569 downwards.
TCCAGTGAGTCTCCAGTCCTCCAGTCATGTTCCTTGTGCTGAGAAGGAACGTGAGTGATGTGACCTGGCTGGAACTGTTCTGGAGGAGGAGCAAAGCTGCGCCAGCATGCATGGGGGATTGAAGTGTTGCGTGGTGCTGAGTGTAGAGCCGGCACTAGGCACGTGTTGTGGTGGGTGGGGTTCCTTCCAAGAGTGAACACGGGTCGGGGAGGTGAGCTGTCGCTGCACAGTTACCCTCAGTCATCATCTCACTCAAAATAGAATAAACAATAAAACAGAATAAAAAACAAGCAAAATTTAAAAAATATGTCACACTGTTGTCAGTCTGCCGCGGCACACTGGTTGAAAAACACTGCACTAGATTATACATTAGAATACAAGTGGAGCGCTAAATATCGCTTGCAGGCAAGCGATATTACCACTCCACTGAGTAATACCAGTGCATGCTAATGCGCGCGGGTATTACAAGTAAAGCACAATGCTAATGTGAGCTCCTGTTTGCATTGCTAGGAAGCATTGCGCTCACAAGAGCGTGCTTTCATAGGCTCCAATGTTAGCCTCATTCTGATGCCATCAGATAAGGCATCAGAACTTTGCACAGTGAAGGGATAAGTAGCACAGTGATTGCAGCAAATATAAATATATATGTATATATATATATATATATATATATATATATATATTGATGTATTAATGTGTGTGTATACACATATTAACACATAAATATATATGTATATAAGCATATACCTATATATTTACTGGGAACACACAGTTCCCATAGACCACAATGTGAAGGCATTTTGCAGTGCTGTTTTTTTTTTTTCTAACACGCCACACTCTATTTTGAGGGCATATGGGGCACTTTTAGAAAATTAACCAGAGATCAGATCTCTGGTTAATTTTCTGAGGGCAAGCTTGCGGTAGCAATAACCAGCCACTTGTAATGGCTGGCTAAATATTGTGTGCCCGCAAAAGGGCAAATTTGTCAGTTTCTGTGTGTGATGATTTAGCACTCCACTTGTAATCTGTCCCTATACTTGTGGTCCTGATTTTGATATATTTATTTTGTATCCCATTAGTTACCGTTAGTGAATAAAAATCACTGTAACTCTCTCAAATATAATAAAATACCTAAATTATTGACAAACTTTCCTGAAATGTATCTATATGCAACTAAACGAATATAGTTGATGTTAGAATAAAGTAAACATGGATAACAGAAGTTACTTGCTGTGACTAAATAATTTTTTTAACCCCTGAACGTCAAGGGATTGTGTGGCTGTAATATCTATACCTATATATACTGTACATATATACTGAATATATATATATATATATATATATAGATATATATATATATATATATATATATATACTTATGCAAACCTCTACATGGCGTGTTACGAGTGTGAATTAATGCGGCCACATTAGAATATTAACATCAAGTACTACACGCGGTACATAGATGATGTGTTTTTAGTGTGGAGAGGTTGTGAATCTACATTGCTTGAGTGGGTGTCACATTTGAACTCCATGGCCAGCCCTATTAGAGTTAAACTTGAATACAGTGTAGCATCTGTACATTTCTTGGATCTCACTATTTTTAAGATTGATGCAGAGGGTGTAACTCGATTTGGCACTTCTCTCTATACTAAGCCAACTGACCGCAATTCTTTGTTGGATGCGAGGAGCTTTCACCCTCTGCACCAAAAGAAGGGGATTCTTACCTCCCAACTTACTCGTGTCATCAGGAACAATAGTGAGTTGCCTATGATGCAACAACAGCTTGAGGAGATGAATACTAAACTAGTGGAAAGGGGCTATGCAAAGGAGATGTTTAAAAAGGCATAGGATGACCTCATGGATCCCACCAAGGCAGGAAGGATGAAACGCTCAACAAAATCTGACCCTGAACAGATCAATATGGTCACTACATATACACCAAACTCCAGACATCTTACTGAGGTGGCCCGGAAACACTGGCCAGTGATAAGCTGTGACCCTACGCTACCATTCGGGAGGATCCCTGCCCCCAGAATAGCATACCGAAGAACAATCAATCTAAGGGATATATTGGTCAAAACAGACCCGGTGAAAAACTACAAAAAGGATACTTGGCTCAAGTCTACAAAGATGGGCTGTTTTCCCTGTTCGGGATGTGTTACTTGTAATGGTATGCTTAGGGGCAACTCTTTCCAGCACCCTCACAACAACTACAGGTTATTAGACATCACCTAACATGCACTAGTACATACGTAGTGTACATGATCATTTGCCCATGTTCTAGTGTCTATATTGGCAAAACTGTAACAACTTTTCGTAAACGTATGGCGAACCACCGATGTGCTATACGTGAGGCCCTCCGCACAGGTGAATCTGATCAACCAGTAGCAAGGCACTGCCTTCAGCACAAGCATGCGGTTTCCAGCCTACGCACAATGCTTATTGACCACATACCCCCCCGTCAAGAGGTGGTGATAGAGGAAACCTCCTGCTTCAATGTGAAACCAAGTGGATCTACAGACTGAATACCATCTCTCCGTATGGCCTTAATACCGCTCTGGACTTTCGTCCTTTCTACTGACATATTATACATCTGTACAATAACAATCTACGATCATAGTCATCCTGTAACGCTCAGCTGGTTATATGGACTACAACATGGCTCATAAAGGCTCTCACATTGGTTCCTATGTTTGTACCATATGACAATTAGGTATGAATGCTAACCGGTAGTTGTACTCATACATGTAATTAGATACTGTTATCTGAAGCTATGACATATTAGCAAATACAGATCTATTACTGTTTTTAGGATTGATAGCGATGTTGCAGTGATACACATATGTACATAGTTTTTTAGCATTTTATTTTGTGTCATTTGTCTGGTAGACTGCGTTGTTATCTATGTGCTGGATCTAATATTACAGCTATATGGGTATCTTTACTCTGATGTTATATTTATGGATGTGCATCAAATTATAAACATTCAGCGCTTTATACCTCATAGATGACAAATCTGCACAGTGCTACACCAGCGATGCCGCTTGCACCGTGGTTTGTTTACAGGTTGCTATGGCAACTTCGGCTCCACGATCTCACAGGGCGCATAGTCTAACGCACCTTGATGACGCCAGACGCTGACTTCACTCACGGGGATTTGGCGGCATGCGGTGTACACCAGGGGTATTTATGTGGTGGATATGGGTAAGTTGCTTAGGAAGATTTAATATTTTTGCTACATTTGCTAAAGGTACAACGATGTACCGAAACGTCATGTCTATGTATTTTTTTCTATGGAACAATAAAGGATTTATGTTTAAAGACCAGTGAGTGCCTACGTTCTTGGGAAGGATATATATATATATATATATATATATATATATATATATATATATATATAATACATTTACAATGGAATGTAGGATATTTACATTAAATACATAGTAAATCAGTGTAGAGAGAATACAGGAGGAGACTGTTGGTCTAAATTCAGGGAGGAAATTGTGCTGCTGCTGCCTATTGTAAACAAACTCTGTGGTGGTGTCTCTTCCTGCTCAACCATATCCTCAGGCTCATAATCATCTTCCTCCTGGTCTAGAGTAAAGGCATACATGCTGGGAGTTGCAGTAAGATGTTTATTGCATGAAACAGAGACTCTGTTTGCCCTTTTAGCGCTATTGAGGTCTCCTTGCCAGAACTTTGAAATGTGTCAATGCTAATACTCTCTACTCTCCTTGGAACACTTTTTTCTCTACTAGTGGTAGTGGTGGGGTTGTAGTGGTGGCAGTTGTGTTGGGACGGCCAGTGACTCTTCTATTGACAGAGATTGCACTACTAGTGGAACAGGCAACATAGGTTGTGGCTGAGGGTGTTATTGGAACTTACTGCTCCAAAACAGGGGTTAATGGTGGAAATGAAGAGGGAGAGAATATAGGAGGAGACTACTGGTCTAAATGTGTGGAGGAAGTTGTGCTGCTGTCGCTTTTTGCACACAGTGGTGGTATCTCTTTCCTCTCCTCCCTCTCCTCAGTCTCATAATCAAGTTTCTACTGGTCTAGAGTAAAGGCAGAAATGCTTGGAGATGCAGTAAGATCCTCATTGCACAAAACAGAGACTGGTGAGGAAACATATTGAATACTTCCCTTTTCTCCCTATATGCTTGGCACAATGAGATCTTCTACATCTCCTACAGTGTCTGCCCTACTGCTGTTGCTGCGCTTGCTCAGAGGCAATCTTTCATATTGTGATAAACCCACCTAGCTACTGCTATAAAACATGGAGGGAATCAGAAGAGTGGCAGAACCAGCAGTGTTAAAACTGATGGTGACATTGGGGCAAACACTGGTGCAGGTTGTTTTAGAGGTAGACTGTGCAAAGAGTTGACGTGTACACAGAGGCTGCTTGGTAATCTTGGACCCTCTCCCAATTCTACAACCAGGCTTTGAGCCAAACAATGACAATTCAGCCTCTTCACATTCTGTTCACCTCATTATCTGCTTTTTTGTTAGGGATGGGCTTACACAAACCTTACCGATACTCATGCTGCTGTTGCTACTAGTAATGATAACGGTGGGCACAGCATATTTCCTACTTGTGGTGGACATAGGAATGCATGCTACATCTGATGCTTAAAAGATAAACCTGCTGCAACTACCACTGCTATTTTAGTTGATTGAGCCGGAGGAGCAGACAATGGCCTTGGAAATGGTATTTGACTCTGTTAAACAAAACCAACAGTGCTTGTCCCACTTACACAAGTAGTAAAGCTGACACATGGGACTCTATTTATTATGCAGCGACTGCGGCTTCGGAGCCCCATAATTTCAGGTCCATCGTAAGACCGCTGCTCCTTTACTTCTCCACTACCTTTTAGGTTGCAGACTGAAATCATCCCGATCTCATCCGCATGATTGTAGCAAATAATTTCTGCTAACCTTTTAATAAATGTACCCCATGATCTGCACTGGTAGTGACGGTGCTGGTACTACTGCTGGTAATGGTGGTGGTGGTGGCAGCAGCCCGAAACACGGTACACTCTGACAGACTAACAATTTAATTACATAATAATATAATTATATCAGGTTTTGAGGGATTTGTACATCCACTGCAATAGCAATTATGTTGTCAATTAGATAAGGGGTACAAGACCCAATATAAATGGCATGGTTTGTCTTGTTACCACAAATAGATACTCAAAGCAGACACTCATGGGTTTTAAAACACTTGTCTTTGATAATCAGCTACGTTAAAATTTGCAATAACATTTTGGCTTGTACATAAGCCTTTGTCAAATGGAGCAAAGAAACGGTGTTAAAAGCATCCCAATCTGATCCGGATGATTGATGGCCTCTGCTAGTGACCAATTGGCTGCCAAAGAGCAGGGAGTGGCATTGCACAATCATCTCACCAGAAATGCCATTTATATAGCCTCTGATTACTTTACAAAAGTCAACCACTGTGCATGCTGAGCACATCTTACACGTCACATGATGTGTCATTGCAGGTACAGTAAGGGAAAAATTATTTGATCCCCTGCTGATTTTGTACGTCTGCCCATTGACAAAGAAATGATCAGTCTATAATTTTAATGGCAGGTTTATTTGAACAGTTAGAGACAGAATAACAACAAAAATCCAGAAAAAAGCATTTCAAAAAAGTTATAAATTGATTTGCACTTTAATGAGTGAAATAAGTATTTGATCCCTTTGCAAAACATGTCATAGTACTTGGTGGCAAAATTTTTGTTGGCAATCACAGAGGTCAGACATTTCTTGTAGTTGGCCACCAGGTTTAAACACATTTTAGGAGGGATTTTGTCCCACTCCTCTTTGCAGATCCTCTTCAAGTCATTAAGGCTTTGAGGCTGATGTTTGGCAAATCAAACCTTCAGCTCCCTCCACAGATTTTCCATGGGATTAAGGTCTGGAAACTGGCTAGGCCACTGCAGGACCTTAATGTGCTTCTTCTTGAGCCACTCCTTTGTTGCCTTGGCTGTGTGTTTTGGGTCATTGTCATGCTGGAATACCCATCCACAATGCATTTTCAATGCCCTGGCTGAGGGAAGGAAGTTCTCACCCAAGATATGACGGTACATGGCCCATCCATCGTCCTTTTGATGCAGTGAAGTTGTCCTGACCCCTTAGCAGAAAAACACTCCCAAAACATAATGTTTCCACCTCAATGTTTGACGTTCTTGGGGTCATAGGCAGAATTTCTCCATCTTCAAACACGGCTAGTTGAGTTGATGCCAAAGAGCTTGATTTTGGTCTCATCTGACCACAACATTTTCACCTAGTTCTCCTCTGAATCATTCAGATGTTCATTGGTAAACTTCAGATGGGCCTGTACATGTGCTTTCTTGAGCAGGGGGACCTTTTGGGTGCTGTAGTGTTACCAATTGTTTTCTTGGAGACTATAGTCCCAGCTGCCTTGAGATAATTGACAAGATCCTCCCGTGTAGTTCTGGGCTGATTCCTCACCTTGCTCATGATCATTGAAACTCCACAAGGTGAGATCTTGCATGGAGCCCCAGACCGAGGGAGATTGACAGTTATTTTGTGTTTCTTCCATTTGCGAATAATTGTATAAACTGTTGACACCTTCTCACCAAGCTGCTTGGCAATGGTTTTGTAGCCCATTCCAGCCTTGTGTAGGTATACAATCATGTCCATGACATCCTTGGACAGCTCTTTGGTCTTGGCTATGGAGGAGAATTTGGAATCTGATTTTTTCTTTTTATATAGGTAACATGCAGAGATTAGGAGCACTCCCTTTAAGAGAGTGCCCCTAATCTCAGAATGTTACCTATATAAAAGACACCTGGGAGCCAGAAATATTGCTGATTGATAGGGGATCAAATACTTATTTCACTCATTAAAATTCCAATCAATTTATAACTTTTTTGAAATGCGTTTTTCTGGATTTTGTTGTTGTTATTCTGTCTCTCGCTGTTCAAATAAACCTACTATTAAAATTATAGACTGATCATTTCTTTTTAAGTAGGCAAACATACAAAATCAGCAGGGGATCAAATAATTTTTTCCCTCATTATATGTGACGTCATCAAAAATAGCCGTGTTACCACAGTAACATGTAAACAATAACAATGCAAAATCATGTTACTGCAACTGCCCCAGGTTAACTTAGTGTAAGCAGGCAAAGTCAGTGGACTGTTTAAATGTTATAACATTGAATCTTCAGTTATTTAATATATTTAAGGCCATATTACAAGAGGTGCAATATTTAAACCTCACACTCGAGCGTTAACTGTGCTAACTCGTTGGGTTGCGCTCTTATTATGAGTTGAAAGTAAACTGTTTTCGATCACACGTTAACCCGACGAGCACAAAAAAACAAAGTTAGGATATCATGTGCGTGTTCACGTACACCCCCATAGAAGTCAATGGGGAAATAAAGTGGCAAAAAAATACCAACACCCAACTCTCACGCAAATCCTATCACATATTGTCATGTGCACTAACCCAACATGAAAAAGAATATTTCTACATATATCTGATAGTATTTTGGTACAATATAAATCTATGCCTACACACATATATGGTTGGACCTTCCCTGTACAGAAGGGATGATCCCACCGCTGCCACCAAATTTAGCGGTACTCTGCTAGGGGTCTCCCTTCCTCTGTCCAAACCCAGGGATGGCCATCGGATAGTGGGACCAGAGATATAGTTGCTGAGACCAGGGTCAAGCCAGCGGCTGTATCTCCCCCAGCTGGGCTGGTCTCAGTGGGCTCCCAGTCAGGTAGCATCTTCTCTGCTCTGCAGCTCTTCCCTGGCAGGTATTGTCCCCTCTGCCTGTCTGCTTTTAGGCAGAAATAAATCCCTCTACCTCGCTGCACACTTCCGGCAGGTAGCGTCCACTCTGCCTGGCTTCTTCTAGGCAGGAATAGATTCCTCTGCCTTGCTGCTCCTTTCAGACAGGTAAAGTGTCCTCTGCCTGACTCCTTTCTTAAGGTAGGTATTGATTCCTTTCCCTGCACTGTCTTTAAAAAGACAATGAGGACTCACAAGGCCAGCTCTTTGCATACAGGCCCACAGACTCTGTAGCAGGTCTCTCTTGCAGGGAAAGTTGCAGTCAGAATGCAGCGTTAGAACCTCTGCTTCTGGTATACCTGAAATAATCATACAGGACCACCTGTTCCAGAAGGAATTACTACTAATGCTTTATTTCACCCAGGACTAGCTTTTACAAACACACTAGTAAGCTTATGGTGACACACACTCCTTAAAATATAAACATAGAAAAACATATAGGAAACAATATAATAAAGGAATACAACTTTGCCAACAGAATGGAGGATTTAGGTAGTTCTAAACAGTAAAAATAATAACCATCTGTTTGTATTTTCGCCCTATGCAAATATATGCAAATTAGAAATTCCTTCTCTTGTACCCATTTTGGTGGTGAACTTGCAACCAATAGAGGGCGCTGTGTCATGTTTTTGGCATAGTTCAACCAATACAGTAGATGGCGCTGTGTCACACATTGCCCATGTATGTGACTAAAGAACCGTCACTATATATATATATATATATATATATACATATATATATATATATATATATATATATAGTATATATATATATATATATATATATATATATATATATATATATATACTTGTTGATAAGCCTGCCCAGAGGGCAGTCTATGTGTTAAGAATGTAACCCCCAAGCTACAAAAAATAAAAAAGTATGAAAACAGAAAAAAATAAACAAAGTTATCCAAAATAATAAAATTAAACCTAAACTAATACCCATATAACCCCCCTAATCTAATGCTAAAGGGCATTCAGCTCTTTTTGAAATTGCCAAATGAACCCTAATCTAAAAAAACACAAAAATTACAAAAAACTAACACCAAATAGGTACTCACGGTTTCAGAAGTCAGGCGGAGAAGGTCTTCTTCCAGGCGGGTCCATCATCTTCATCCACAACGAAAGGCGGCACAGAGCAGAGGTTTGGAGTGGTCTTCTCCGATGTGGCGATACTCGGCGGTGGTCATCTGTGGTGGCGCCGGTGGTCCTTGTGGCGGCAGTGGTCCTCGGTAGCATGGAGGCTCCTCTTCATCCGATGTCCATCATATACTGAATATTAACTGCAAGTTACAGCAATCAATTTGGGGTACCTTGCATACCTATTGGATGAATTTTTCAAAACAGCCAATAGGATTAGAGCTACTGAAATCCTATTGGCTGTTCAAATCAGCCAATAAGATTTCAGTAGCTCTCATCCTATTAGGTTATTTTGAAAATTTCAGCCAATAGGAATGCAAGGTACCCCAATAAATATTGGGTACCTTGAATTCAATCTTCAGTGTGCGGTGGACAATCACATGAAGAGGAACCTCCACATCTTCGCTGAGGAGTGCTACCACCGATTACCGCTTCTGAGGACGCCACATCTGGGAAGACTGCTCCGGACCTCCGATCAGTGCCACCTTCGCTCCGCGCACATCTGGGAAGACCGCTCTGGAACTCTGCACCACCTTCGATGTGGATGAAGATGATGGTCCCGCCTGGAAGAAGACCTTCTCCTCCAGACTTCTGTAACCCTGAGTACCTATTTGGGGCTTTAGTTTTTTTTTTAATTTTTGGGGTGGTTTTGATTTTTTAGATTAGGGTTTATTGGGCAATTTGCAAAAGAGTTGAATGCCCTTTTAATGGCAGTGAAAAAGAGTTGTCCTTTTTTAGAGAAATGCCCATACAAATGCCCCTTTAGGGGCAATGGGTAGTTTAAGTTTATTAGTGTTAGTTTTTTTTTATTTTGGGGGATTTGGTGGGTGGGGGGTTTTACTGTAAAAGAGCTGATTTTGTTAGGGCAAAGCTATTGGTAGTTTATTCTTAGATTAGGGGGTGTTTTTATTTTGGGGGGCTTTTTTATTTTCATAGGGATTAGGTTTATTTTTTTTATTTTGGATAGTGTTATTTATTATTTTTTGTAATTTTAGCCTTTTTTATTTTCTGTAATTTTAGATTAATGTAATGTAATTTTTTGATGTTTATTTTAATTGTAATGTAGTATTTTTTAATGTAATTAGGGATTAATTTAGGGTGTGTTAGGTTAGTCATTAAATTAGTTTTTTGCGTTGTGGGGGTTGGCGGATTAGAGGTTGATAGATGTATTAGATAGTTTGCGATGTTGTGGTTGGCGGATTTAGGGGTTAATAATTTTATTGGGTATTTTCTTTTTCTTAATTCTTTGTGTGGGCAGGTTGTTTATTTTTTTCTTAATAGTTCTTACGGGTGGTTCGTTTTTAAAAAAAAATAATTATTGTGAGCGGTTAGTTTTTATTTCTATTAATTATTGCGGGTGGTTAGTTTTTTTTATTACTTATTGCTGACGGTTAGTTGTTTTTTTTAATACTTATTGCAGGTGATTATTTATTTTTTTATAATGCTCCATTTGCCATTGCTGCATCCCGATGGATTCCGAAAATGGCAGGGTGGTGAAAGAATCCACCTTCGGATGCAGCTTTGCTGCATCCAGGTGAATACTTTTGGCTGCACATGCAGTCATAGTCAACATTCTGTTGGCTGCCTCGTGCTGCCAACATTTCTTTGAGGATGCGTGCGCAATTGCCGACAGTGACAGATGCGTTACGAACGCAATTATAGCATATACAGTTGGGCAAAAAAGTATTTAGTCAGCCACCAATCGTGCAAGTTCTCCCACTTAAGAAGATGAGAGGCCTTTAATTTTCATAATAGGTATACCTCAACTATGAGAGAGAAAATGTGGAAACAAATCCAGACAATCACATTGTCTGATTTGGAAAGAATTTATTTGCATATTATGGTGGAAAATAAGTATTTGGTCACCTACAAACAAGCAAGATTTCTGGCTCTTACAGACCTGTATCTTCTTCTTTAAGAGGCTCCTCTGTCCTCCACTCATTACCTGTATTAATGGCACCTGTTTGAACTTGTTATCAGTATAAAAGACACCTGTCCACAACCTCAAACAGTCACACTCCAAACTCCACTATGGTGAAGATCAAAGAGCGGTCGAAAGACACCAGAAACAAAATTGTAGACCTGCACCAGGCTGGGAAGACTGAATCTGCAATAGGCAAGCAGCTTGGTGTGAAGAAATCAACTGTGGGAGCAATAATTAGAAAATGAAAGACATACAAGACCACTGATAATCTCCCTTGATCTGGGGCTCCACCCAAGATCTCACCCCGTGGGGTCAAAATGATCACAAGAACGGTTAGCAAACATCCCAGAACCACACGGGGGGACCTAGTGAATGACCTGCAGAGAGCTGGGACCAACGTAACAAAGGCTACCATCAGTAACACACTACGCCACCAGGGACTCAGATCCTGCAGTGCCAGATGTGTCCCCCTGCTTAAGCCAGTACATGTCCGGGCCCATCTGAAGTATGCTAGAGAGCATTTGGATGATCCAGAAGCGTATTGGGAGAATGTCATATGGTCAGATGAAACCAAAGTATAACTGTTTGGTAGAAACACAACTCGTCGTGTTTGGAGGAGAGAGAATGCTGAGTTGCAACCAAAGAACACCATACCTACTGTGAAGCATGGGGGTGGCAACATCATGCTTTGGGGCTGGTTCTCTGCAAAAAGAACAGGACGACTGATCCGTGTACATGAAAGAATGAATGGGGCCATGTATCATGTGGTTTTGAGTGGAAACCTCCTTCCATCAGCAAGGGCATTGAAGATGAAATGTGGCTGGGTCTTTCAGCATGACAATGATCCCAAACACACCACCCGGGCAACGAAGGAGTGGCTTCGTAAGAAGCATTTCAAGGTCCTGGAATGGCCTAGCCAGTCTCCAGATCTCAACCCCATAGAAAACCTTTGGAGAGAGTTGAAAGTGCGTGTTGCCCAGTGACAGCCCCAAAACCTCACTGCTCTAGAGGAGATTTGCATGCAGGTATGGACCAACATACCAGCAACAGTGTGTGACAACCTTGTGAAGATTTACAGAAAATGTTTGACCTCTGTCATTGCCAACAAATAAAATTAAGCATACAGCAAGTATATTTTAGGTGTTTAGAATAATTGGAAGTAATTGTAGCTACAGCATAGTAACAGAATACCTATCACCTAGATTACAAGTTTTGCGATAAACAAGTTTCGTACATACTGCTTGAAATGGGTCTGTACTGCTATTTCCATAGCCCCGCCATTACAAGTCACCATAAAACTTCCTTTTGTAGTGCGGTATGGTGCGGTAAGCTGCTTACCGCACAAAATCCAAGTTCCTACTTGGCGTGCACGTATTCCCCGATAGAGATTAATGAAGAAAAATGTAGGGAATAAAAAAACACATTTTCTTATTCCCCATTGAAATCTATGGAGAAAAGAAAGTTTTACAAAAATCTAACTTAACATAAGCCCCTATAGTCTAATAACCCCTAAACCGCTGTCCCCTCACATCGCCAACACTAAATAAACTTATTAACCTCTAAACCGCCGTCCCCCCATATCGCCAACACTAAATAAATCTATTAACCTCTAAACCGCCGCCCCCCCCCACATTGTGACTACTAAAATAAAGTATTATTATCTACTACCTAAATTAAACTATTAACCCTTAAACCTAACACCCCCTAACTTTAAATTAAAGTTACAATATACTAAAAATAGAACCTAAGCTTAAACTACAAAAAAAAAACACTAACATTGTTTAAAAAAATTAAAAATACCAACATAAAAACGAACATAAAAAAAAAAAAAATAACATTACAAAAAATAAGAAAAATCTAAATTTATACAAAATAAAAAAAAGCTAACATTACAGAAAATAACAAACAAAATTATTCAAAATAAAAAAGGGCTTTTTTTTATTTTTTATGTGTGTAAAAACAGCTGAATGTTCTTTTAATGACAATGCCCTTACAAATGCCCTTTTCAGGGCAATGGGTAGATTAGGTTTTTTTTTTTAGTTATGTTTTTTTATTTTGAGGATTGGGGGTTTGTAATGTTAAGGGTAATGTGTTTATTTTATTTGCAAAATAGCTGTTAACTTTAGGGCAATGCCCTAAAAAAGGCTCTTTTAAGGGCTATTGGTAGTTTATAGATTAGTTGTTTTTTTTAGTGTTGGTGGGTAAATAGTGTAGTTTATGGATGTTAGTGTACTTTGTGACATATTTTTTATGTGTTTTTTGAAACCTTTTTGTTTTGCAAAATCCATAACTACAGGTCTTTGAATACGGAATGGATCGTTGTGGTATAGGCCATAATGATCACGGTAAAGCCATACCACGTGCGACTTGTAATATCAAGTAGCTGACCATTCCGCACGCAAAGGCCTTTTTTAAGTGGCGAAGCCATACCACACAACTTGTATCTAGGTGTATATGCTAGGTATAAAGTAGCAAAAAGTAGCGGTTAGTATATCTTGAACCAGAGGTAGGCTAATGGAAATTAAATTCAACAAACCCTGTCCTTGATTTAAATTACAAGACACAATGTGGCTAATGAGTTGCAGATGCAAGGAATCACATTACATGTATGCCTAAGTAGCTAGTAATGTTTCCTAACATTGATGAAACAACTGTAACACATGCTAGATCACTTAGTAGAGATGAGTAAAAGAAGAAGTTAAGTACAGAGGGATACATAAGGTATAGGGAAAGTGTGATTGCAGTTAAGAGTCATACTGCGTTTGCAATACCAAGCAATGAAGGGAAGACCGGAAGGAGTTTTTTAAATTTTTATATTTTTTATTGAGGTTGTTGGTGGGTACAAAATTAAATAAACAAGTTACAAATACAGTATATAACACATTAGTAAATATATTGTTATGACACTAAGATATGTAAAGGTGTTCCTCTTATACAAATAACTAAATATTGTCATAAAAACAGAAATTTACACATTGCACTTAACAAAATAATATAGAACCTCTTTTTCACATTATAGCTTCCTCTTGCTCTTCAGAGGGTAACTCTTGTACCCAGGATAACTAAAATCTTGTATAGAGGAAAACTAGTGATATAAACGGTCGCTCTTGGACCTTGATAAAGTAACAGTATTATCATATGAAATGTTAAAGAAAACTTAGATAGGCAAGTGATATAGATGAAATTAAGAATAATTACTAAGTGTAATTATGTATTTAAGGTAAAGTAATTAGTAGTTAAGGAGGAAGCCTATATTGTGTGAAAGAGACTCTATAAGCCAACAACGTGATTGTATATGTGTAACCAGGCCCTATGGGTCACCAATAATAATATATATAAAAGCAGTGTCAGTGAGCTATAAATGAACCTCTTCTGGTTAATCTGCCTAACTGGAAGAAAGTATAAAAGCCAGCAGGAACTTAAACTAAAATGGTGACTCTACTTGAAATGTTATATCTAGCAACTATTGAACATGGGATAGCTGTACTAGAGGAAGGGAATAAATATGAGTAATTCCATTGTTATACTTAGCTAGATGTGGGGAGAAGATAAGCATTATCAACTGAGATACGGGTAGTATAGCTTACAGATAATCAGTTCCATAACACTTTATTGTTTAGGTAGTCAAGTAGCTTCAGTAGATAATGCTTTTATATGAGGCTGTTGTGTAAGTCCTGTTATGTCAGACTGAATAATGAAGTCACCTAAATATTTCCAAGATACAATGAACATTATACAGACCCAGAATTATTTAGAGCTATAGGCAGAAAGTGTATATAGAGCTCCATTAACATTTAGTACATATATTAAACTACAGATATTTCAGAGTCTATGTTTCCAGCAACAGTGTTATCATTAAAGACCCAAATACCAACATTGAAGCTGTTAAGCGTCCTGTTAAGAGACATAGTATTAGGTTTGGTAGATGAAGTTCTCAAGTATACTCAGGGTAAACATCTTCTGTCTACTGCAGAATGTCATGCTGCATTATCGGATTGTGACAGACTTGTGAAAGCTGGAGTAAAGATATTTGACCTTTTGTGCATCTAACAATGATAGCTGTTTGCTTGCTAATTCACCTCAAAATTATATCATCCTCTCTATACCGGCTCTCCATTTAGAAGCAGGGTGCTAGCGAACCGTTTCTGCTCAATGCAAACACAGCAAATAAGGAAACCAAGTTCATGCATCAGTAGTTTCTCTCATTTCATTGGGGTCTTTACCATTAGACTAACTAATCCGTTTCCAGTGGGGGTCACCTTATGATGGAATCAAGTATAAGCTTCCTACTCTAAAGGGCCGGCTGCATCTCTTCCAGCAAGGCTACACAATGATTGGTAGGGTCGTGGACTAGCTTTGATATATGAAGAATGCGCCTCAACGTTTGGTTAAGAGCTCACTATGCGTCGGCAAGATGGCATTTCCATTCGCAGTATTGTATGGGGCTTCATGTTGCGCAGTAGCAGTTAGAAGGATGGCCATAAGGTCATCAGTCTTGGTTTACTTCTGAGACTCAAGCTCTTTCAGGCAGGCTTGAATAGATAATAGAGCTTCCTCCTTATTCACAGTCATTTCAAGGCTGCTTGACTCGGGTTAGCAGAGGGGGTGTTACGAACTCTGCTTCTTAGGCAGCCACCACCTAGATTTGCAACGGTCTAGAATTGCGCTGGACAGTCAATCATACAGCTATATCTATAGCAATCCCCTCAGAGGAACGTAACACAAACAAATATATACTTACTTGAAAAGGATGATGTTATAATCTACAAAAATGCCATTAGTGGAATCTCGTCTCCAGCCTTAGATGATGCAACCACGCCCCACTGGAAGGAGTTTTTAAACAGTCCATATGTGGAAGGTCCTGCCCAGTTTTAAAAACAACATAATTTGGAATTAATGAAAAGATATGACAATGTGTACATATGTATTTATGTGTATATATGTCTGTGAATACATATATACACATATGAATACATAAATACCCATGTACAAACCTATATACTGTATATATATATATATATATATATATATATATATATATTTATCAGCCTTTCTTTCTTAACACCTGAGACCTCATGTCTTTGAGCCCCTATAACTTTTGTGTGCAATATTGTTTTGAATATTGTTTATTAAATGGTGTTATTATGAGTGTAACTGTAGTTTGTAATGTATTTTTGATGTGTTTTGTGACACTTTTTTGTTTTGTGAAAGTTAACCCAAGCTCTGAGGATACTATAGTCATTCTAGCGTAAATCATGTTTGCTCTCAAGCTATTGCATTTACTTTCAACTTGTCATACCAGCGATAAACCCAACGAGCGCAAACACCCGCTATAAACCCCCTATCACTGGCATGTGACTGTTAGTGCTCCACTAGTAAACTGGCCCTTAATGTACAAACTTATAGTAGCTATTAGAACACGGAGTTACAACTATCACATCCCTTGCTGGTTTTGATGTAGCAATGCACTAAAGTTATGGACTCATATAAGTACAAAAAAGAAAAAAATACAAATAAAAAAAAATAAAAAAAATAAAGATAATTTGTGACTCAAGGACTTGGTAGAAACCCCAAAGATGTGTAGGAAATGCAGAATTTTATGTTACAGAGCATTATCTTTGGCAACAATTATAGTCTATAATATAATTTATAATCAATTTTATTGTAAATTTATTTTTGCCCAAATTAAGATATCAGGCCTTAAGTAGAAATTACTACAAGATGGCAGATATTCACTAGACTAACACCCCCTATGTTATGTTAACAGTTGATTGTCACGCTTGTTTGGGATTGAATGCCTGACTTGCTGGCCCTCACATCTTTAAATGATGCTCTATCATGACTGGACAGGGGAAGTTGTACACATGAATGGTCTGACCCCCTGTACATCACTATCTCAGCGTTTTCCCCCTCTCCATTTCCTGCCACGTTTTTGGGCCCCAAAAGTTCCTAACAAAACAGAATTACACTAATAAACATGGGGAAAGAAATTATTGGCTGATTTTGTCCAATTTGCATTATTTATATGAATTTTATTTATTAAAAAGTATATATATATATATATATATATATATATATATATATGAGTGTTACACTTTGTTTTAAGTTATTTATGTTGTGTTATTTTAACACTTACACTTTGCATAAGGTCTTAACTCACCAGGGGCAGAACTACAGGGGGCGCAGAGTTCTCAACTGTTAAACTACCCCCCCCCCTCCGAGGGTGGGGGCCCAGCTTAAAAAAATAAATAAAAAAAATGACCTGCCACTACCTGCACTAATATCATGTGAGTGTGACATGATGCTTCACTAGTGTCTCTGTCTCTGACTACAGGGGTTAGTGTTTCTGTTTTACACATTGGTGTTTATGTGTGTGTGTGTGTGTGTATGTATGTATGTATGTATGTATGTATGTATGTGACTGTGTGTGTATTTATGCATGTATGTGTGTGTATGTTTGTAGAACCAGCAAATTACAGACTTTGTTACTACAGCATGGGGGGGCGGGGGGTAAACAGTGTCACTATACAGTACAAACTATATACAGTACAGGGGGTGCTGGACCATGTCACAGACCACTGTGGTCACTTTATAAAGTACTGGGACGAGTAGGGTTAGGCCAGCCATCTCACCGGCAGATTACAGACTGTGTCACTAACTCACTATATACAGTACTGGTGGGTTAAACAGTGCCACTATATACAGTATAGTATAGAGGAAAATGGGGCAACCAGACGTGGACTCCTTGCTCAGTGTGCTTAGAGGAATATTGCTACACCTCACTGATGAGGCCCAATTAAGGCCAAAACCATCGTCTGGGGTTGCTGGGTTCCTTGTTCAGAGAGGAATTGCCTGGTATTTCGGCGCTGGACTGACCGTTATAGGCGGGATCAGACTGATATACTACAAGAAAGTTATACTCTGTGAAAAGCATTACTGGGCTAAAAAGCTGCACCCAGGTGGTAAATTGCCATAGAACAGGCTAACAATAGTATTGAGACAGTTTTTCGTTGCTGTGAATGCACTTCTCTCTGTATGTATTTAGTCTGACTATGGGAAAAAGGGGCAACCAGATGTGGACTCCTTGCTCAGTTTGCTTAGAGGAATATGGCTACACCTCACTGACGAGGCCCAATGAAGGCCAAACTGATTGTCAGGGGTTGCTGTGTTCCTTGTTCAGAGAGGAATTGCCTGGTATTTCTGCTCTGGACTGACCGTTATAGGTGGGATCAGACTGATATACTACAGGAAAGTTCTACTCTGTGAAAAGCATTACTCGGCTAAAAAGCTGCACCCAGGTGGTAAATTGCCATAGAACAGGCTAACAATGGCATGGAGACAGTTTTTCTTTCCTGTGAGTGCACTTCTCTCTGAATGTATTTAGTCTCACTGTGGAACAAAGGGGCAACCAGACGTGGACTACACCTCACTGACGAGGCCCAATGAGAGCCGAAACGATCGTCTGGGGTTGCTGTGTACCTTGTTCAGAGTGGAATTGCCTGGTATTTTGGTGCTGGACTAACCGTTATAGGCGGGATTAGACTGATATACTACAGGAAAGTTCTACTCTGTGAAAATCATTACTGGGCTAAAAAGCTGCACCCAGGTGGTAAATTGCCATAGAACAGGCTAACAATGGTATTGAGCCATTGTTAGCCTGTTCTTCTCTCTGCGCACTTCTCTCTGTATGTATTTTGTCTCAATATATACTGTAATAGGGGGTGAGACCATCTCACAGATGGTGGACACAGGGTACTTCTTTTTGCAGATATGTAATCTGATTCACATCTTTTTTTTTCTGTGTTAAATGTAAAAAAAAAAAAAAAAAGATATGTATCAAGTTAAGTTCACCTTTTTTTGGGGGGTTGGAGGGCCCTTCTTAGATTCTTGCACCTGGGCCCTGTGGTTTCTAGTTACGCCTCTGTAACTCGCGTTACCCGATGAAAGTGCCCCTAGTAATCTAGCCCTGTTATTAGTGAGTTATATACTATTTCTAAAAGTTAATGTGTTATATAAAGTAATGGTGACATGAATCACTTTTGATCAATATTTAGGAATCTATTATCCTTTAGTTAACAAAAATAAATACTCTGTTTTACACTACCTAAGCATAATATTGATGATTTGTTTAACTGTTTTCAGCACAGAAATATCCAGAAAAGATTTATTCATGGGAGGGAGAAAATAACTGAAAGAATAAATAAGTATTCTTATAGAAAGGGACACATGATATAACTTTTGTAATATTTTAAATATATTTATTGTAAATGTACAGCATACATTCTCAGAAGATGCTATCTGCTAACTAGAAGTTTAGGTCTGATGTCTATGCCAGTATAGGTTTAGTTATACTGTATATTATTTGCAAATAATATTGATATAGGGCCAGATAACACGTTGAGCGCTATTAAGCGCTTGAGCTAGATCGTTAACTTCACTAAGCGTAAGCTTTTTGCAAGTGTCGTGTTGCGCTTGTATTATAAGTTAACCTGATGCGTATTTAAAGACAAACTTAACCTATTTCCTTATAAAAGTCAATGGAGCAAAAAAAGTGGGGAAAAAAACATTTGCGTGCAAACCAAATGCCATATTCACTTGCGCAAAAATATATTTATATCTCTCTATCTATCTATCTATCTATCTATCTATCTATCTATATATTATTATACAGTATATAGGTATTGATATATACAGATATACGTATATAGGAATATTTATTTAGAAGTACTTAGAACATATTTCCCTATGTGAAGAACATTGAAATGCGAAATAAATAAAAACAAACTTTATTAAATATAAATTATTGAATAAATATGCTTTTTCATGTTCTCATCTACTTAAAGGGACATTAAACCCAAAAATTTTCTTTCATGATTCAAATAGAGGACACAATTTTTAAAAAGTTTCCAATTTACTTCTATTATCAATTTCTTTTCATTCTCATGTTATTCTTTGTTGAAGAGATACCTACAGTAGGTAGGTATTTATGTGTTTATATGTGTATACATGGCTATAAATACAAATATACATATATAAATACATAAATGCACGTGTACACATATATAGTCATATATATATATATATATATATATATATATATATATATATACATATTTAGGCATGTATGTGTATGTAACTCAATGTTAAAGCCATTTGCCAGCTTTTCTAACACCTGAGACCTCATATCTTTGAGCCCTTATAACTTTTGATGTGTTTTGTGACACTTTTTTATTTCGTGAAACAGTTAGCCATGCATCTGAGGTCACACTAAACTGATGCGCCATAACTTCAATTGCACTCAAGTAATCACATTTAATTTTAACTTGTAATACTAGAGAAAAACCTAATACACGCAAACAGCCATGATAAATCCCTTTTCACTTGCGCAAAAGTGTCAGCGCACCACTCATGATCTAGCCCATAATCGATTACTAACTTTGAATAGTGTAATGTAGCCACTGGATTTATATGTATAGAAACACTCACCTAACTCACAAGTTTTACGGTATGCCTATTCCGCTGGAAAATTGGCCTTTGCTCGCGGAATGGAAGGTCATCGGTATTATAAATCGTGGCGGTATGACTATACCGCTAGCGTTTTAGCCTGTACCGCAACTCTCCATTCCGCACTCAAAAAATGGCTTTTGAGTGTGGAATTTTCAGCTCACCCGTATTACAGGTTGTTCGGTCAGGCTATTACGCTAGTGTTATAGCTTATACCGCAATGATCCATTCTACTATCAAAGACCAGTAGTAATGGATTTTGCAAAACAAAAATGTTTTACAAAACTCATAACAGAATGTTACAAAGTACACTAACACCCATAAACTACACTATTAACCCCTAAACTGACATTCCCCGCATTGCAAATACTATAATAAACCTATTAACCCCTAATCTGCCGCCCACTCACATCTTGAATACTAAATAAACCTATTAACTCCTAATCTGCCGTCCACCCACATCGCTAACACTAAAATAAAGTATTAACCCCTAATCTGCAGCCCCCTGCATCGTGACTACCTAAATTAAAGTATTAACCCCTAATCCGCCGCCCCCCACATCGCAACTACCTAAATTAAAGTAGTAACCCCTAAACCGCTATCCCCCCCTGATTCCCCCCGCATAGTTAATACTAAAATAAACCTATTAACCCCTAAACTGCTGCGACACACTAAATCAACCCCTAAACCTAACACACCCTAACTTTAAATTAAAGTTACAATATAACTACCTTAAAATAAATAAAAACTTACCTGTGTAAACTATAAATAAACCTATTTTTTTTAACAAAATAAAATAAATTCAAAATAAAAAAATCGAAATTGCAAAATTAAAAAATTCAAACACTACGAAAAAAGGGGCAATTCTATGTGTATTGCCCTTAAAATGGTAATCAGCTCTTTTTCTGCCCATTAAAAAAAAAATTCCTATTCTATAAAAAAACCCACCCCAAAAAATAAATAAAAACCTAACACTAACCCCGAAATAGGTACTCACCATTCCTGAAGTCCGGCGGTGAACGTCTTCTTCCAGACGGCTCCATCTCCAATCTTCATCCCGTTGTCACGGAGCCATCTGCCATCTTCATCCAGGGGTCGCAGAGCTGATGTGGCGCAGAGGTGGATCTGTAAGTGGCGGTCATCTGGAACGACGTGGAGGCTCCTCTTCATGCGATCTCTGCCGCACACTGAAGCTTGAATGCAAGGTACCCGTTTTATTTTGGGGTACCTTTTATTCCTATTGGATGAAAAATTCAAATCAGCCAATAGGATAAGAGCTGCTTAAATCCTTTTGGCTGTTCAAATCAGCCAATAGGATTTAAGCAGCTCTCATCCTATGGGTACCTTGCATTCAAGCTTCAGTGAGCGGCGCAGATCACATGAAAAGGAGCCTCCATGTCACTCCCGATGACCTCTGCCAACATCTCCGCCTCTGCGCTACATCAGTTCCGCGACCCCTAGATGAAGATGGAAGATGGCTCCGTAACACCGGGATGAAGATTGAAGATGAAGCCGCCTGGAAGAAGACATTCACCGCCGGACTTCAGGAATGGTGAGTACCTATTATGAGTTAGTGTTAGTTTTTTATTTATTTTTTTAATGGGCAGCAAAATAGATAATTGTCCTTTTAAGGGCAATGCCCTTAGAAATGCCCCTTTAGGGGCAATGAGTAGCTTAGGTTTATTTTAGTTAGGTCTTTTTTATTTTTAGGGTCTGGGTGGGTGGGTTGGGGTTGTATTGTTAGGGGGACTTTGTAATTTATTTTCAAAAAAGAGCTGATTTCTTTAGGGCAATGCCCTACAAAAGGCCTTTTTAAGGGCTATTGGTAGTTTATTTTTAGAGTAGGGTTTTTTATTTTGGGTGACTTTTTTGTTTTTATAGGGGTTATAAATTAGTTCTAATATGTATTATTTTTGATAATTTACGGCTAGATTACGAGTTTTGAGGTATGAGTAAAAAAGCAGTGTTAAGGCTCATAATGCTGCTTTTTCACTACCGCTGGTATTATAAGTCTTGCAGGTTTAGGGGCACCGCACACTTTTTTGGCCGTACCGCAAATTATCTTACGCAATTTGCGTAAAATCTTTTTTCAATGGGACTTCCATAGCGCCGGTATTACAAGCTTTTTTTGGGAGGCCAAAAAGTGAGTAGTGCAGTCTATCCCGCAAGATTTGTAACGCATTCTAAAGTCAGTAGTTATGAGTTTTACGCTACAAAACTGTACCATAAAACTCATAACTAAAGTGCTAAAAAGTACACTAACACCCATAAACTACCTATTAACCCCTAAACCGAGGTCCTCCCGCATCGCAAACACTAAAATAAAATTATTAACCCCTAATCTGCCGCTCTGGACATTGCCGCCACTATAATAAACATATTAACCCCTAAAGCGCCGCACTCCCGCATCACAAACACTAGTTAAATGTGATTAACCCCTAATCTGCCACCCCTAAAATCGCCGCCACCTACCTACATTTATTAACCCCTAATCTGCCGACCCAACGTCGCGGCCACTATACTAAATTTATTTACCCCTAAACCTAAGTTTAACCCTAACACTAACACCCCTAACTTAAATATAATTAAAATAAATCTAAATAAAAATTACTATTATTACCTAAATTATTCCTATTTAAAACTAAATACTTACCTGTAAAATAAAGCCTAAGCTAGCTACAATATAACTAATAGTTACATTGTAGCTAGCTTAGGGTTTATTTTTATTGCCCCAAAGAAATCAGCTCTTTTACTGTAAAAAAAAATACAAACAACCCCCAACAGTAAAACCCACCACCCACACAACCAACCCCCCAAATAAAATCCTAACTAAAAAAACCTAAGAATTCTATCAGCCAATCGGAATTAAGGTAGAAAAGAACGTATTGGCTGATTCAATCAGCCAATAGGATTGAGCTTGCATTCTATTGGCTGATTGGAACAGCCAATAGAATGCGAGCTCAATCCTATTGGCTGATTAGATCAGCCAATAGGATTACAGTTCAATCCTATTGGCTAATTGCATCAGCCAATAGGATTTTTTCTACCATAATTCTGATTGGCTGATAGAATTCTATCAGCCAATCGGAATTGAAGGGACGCCATCTTGGATGACGTCATTTAAAGATACCTTCATTCAGTCGTTGTCCATCGTTTGAAGAGGATGCTCTGCGTCGGATGTCTTGAAGATGGACCCGCTCCGCGCCGGATGGATGAAGATAGAAGATGCCGTCTGGATGAAGACTTCTGCCTGTCTGGAGGTCCACTTCTGCCCGGTTGGGTGAAGACTTCTGCCCGTCTGGAGGTCCACTTCTGCCTGGTTGGGTGAAGACGTCTCACGGTAGGGTGATCTTCAAGGGGTTAGTGTTAGTTTTTAATATTGTTGTGGTATTTGTACTTTTTTTTTCAGGTTAAAGAGCTGATTACTTTGGGGCAATGCCCCGCAAAAGGCCCTTTTAAGGGCTATTTGTAATTTAGTTTAGGGTAGGGCTTTTTTATTTTGGGGGGCTTTTTTATTTTGTTAGGGGGATTAGAGTAGGTGTAATTAGTTTAAAAATCTTGTAATTGTTTTATTATTTTCTGTAATTTAGTGGGGGCTTTTTTTCGTACTTTAGATAATTTTATTTAATTGTAATTAATTGTATTTAATTTATTTAATTATGGTGTAGTGTTAGGTGTAATTGTAACTTAGGTTAGGTTTTATTTTACAGGTAAATTTGTCTTTATTTTAACTAGTTAGTTATTAAATAGTTAATAACTATTTAGTAACTATTGTACCTAGTTAAAATAAATACAAAGTTGCCTGTAAAATAAAAATAAACCCTAAGCTAGCTACAATGTAACTATTAGTTATATTGTAGCTAGCTTAGGGTTTATTTTACAGGTAAGTATTTAGTTTTAAATAGGAATTATTTAGTGAATTGTAGTAATTTTCTTTAGATTTATTGTAATTATATTTAAGTTAGGGGGTGTTGGGGTTAGGGTTAGAGTTAGGTTTAGGGGTTAATAACTTTATTATAGTGGCGGCGACATTGGGGGCGGCAGATTAGGGGTTAGTAAATGTAGGTAGGTTGCGGTGACATAGGGGGCGGCAGATTATGGGTTAATAAATAAAATGTAGGTGTCAGCGATGTTGGGGGCGGCAGATTATGGGTTCATAAGTATAATGTAGGTGGCAGCGGTGTCCGGAGCGGCAGATTAGGGATTAATAATATAATGCAGGTGTCGGCGATCTCAGGGGCAGCAGATTAGGGGTTCATAAATGTAAGATTAGGGGTGTTTAGACTCGGGGTTCATGTTAGGGTGTTAGGTGTAGACATAACTTTTCTTTCCCCATAGGAATCAATGGGGCTGCGTAAGGAGCTTTACACTGCTTTTTTGCAGGTGTTCAGGTTTTTTTTAGCCGGCTCTCTGCCATTGATACCTATGGGGAAATTGTGCACGAGCACGTTTTACCTGCTTACTGCTAACGTAAGCAGCGCTGGTATTGAGGGGAGATGTGGAGCAAAATTTTGCTCTTCGCTCACTTTTTTTGCGGCTAACGCCGGGCTTGTAAAAACCCATAATACCAGCGCTGTCTGTAAGTTAGTGGTGAGCATAAACTGCTCGTTAGCACCGCACCCCTGTTAACGCAAAACTCGTAATCTAGGTGTATTTTGCTATTTTTCAGGATTATATGCTGAAAACTCACTGTCTTGTTTGATTTTCTGGATTTCTGCTATGAGCTATAAACAAACAGGACACAGGGCTTCTAAACTCGACATCAGTGTTTGACGTGTTTTTCTTAAAACCCTAGAGGGCTAGGCAGACAGGGTAGGGTTTTTTTATTTTGGGGTGGCTTTTTTGTTTTTATAGGGGTATTAGATTAGTTTTAATTTTTATTATTTTGGATAATTTAGTTTGTTATTTTTTGTAATCTTTTTTTTTTTTTCTTAATTTTAGACTTAGTTTTTTTTGTAATGTTTTTTTGTAATTTGTAATTTTGTAATTTAGTTTTTTTTTATTTTTGGTATATTTTATTTTGTTGAAATAGTAATGTTAGGTTTATTTATAGTTTAAGCTTAGTTTTTTTATTTCAAACTTAAGTTTTTATTTATTTGAATTTAGTTTTATTGTAAGTTTATTTTAAAGTTAGGTAGATGCGATGTGGGTGTTTGGTTAAACATAAACATAAACATGGTTCAAATGTAACCCAGATTATTGATGCAGTTTACCATCAACAAGAATTGGAGCATTTCTTCAGTGCCATTAAAATGTTGTAAATTGGAGAAGAGCTACATTATTCTATGTCAGATGGGAATGTGACAGCCTGAGAAGGACAGAAGATGATTAAGAAAAGAGTGTGACTGTGTTCTAATGGGCTGATGATCAGAATAATTATCCGCAATAGCACCATTTCAGCAGTTTTGAAAAAGAGTTATATAACTGAAAGGAATCTGAAATATTTCCCATGTTTAAACCATGGTAACTGCAATTCCCTATTTAAAGGCTCCCACTTTGTACATCCACAGACAGAGAAGAAATATACTTTCAAGGGTTGTTACACGTGTAACATCACATATAGGGTTAGATTACACATGGAGCGCTAAATATCGCTTGCGGTCAAGCGATATTAGTGCTCCACTTTGTAATGCCAGCTCACGATAATGTGCGCTGGTATTAAAAGTTAGCCGCAATGTGAACGTGAGCTCAATTTCACATTCCTAGGAAGCATTGCGTTTGCGAGAGCATGCTTCCAGAGGCTCCTTTAGGAGCCTCATCGGCATCAGAAATTCTGCGCCTCGAAGGGGGTAAGTCATGCAGTGATTGGGCAGCAAACAAATATATATGTTTATGCTGAATTACATATATATATATATATATGTGGACAGAAAGATGGGCGTAGGAATGGCGCTAGAAAGACACCCTATAAATATATTTTAGAGAGATTGGAGTGGTAGATGTGCTGCCTATGAATATCTACCCAAAGAGAAACTGTGCCCCCAAGAACAGTTAACTGGGTAGGAAAAATATGTATTAAAGAGAGGGAAAATAGGGGAAAAAAGGGAAATTCAAGAAGGCGCAACACTCTTAATAAAGAATCCGAGATAGGTGGTGTTTGGGTCAGTGTGTTTGGGATGACCTATTACTCAAGTGATATGTGCATAGTATAATGTATACTAGGAATAATTTTGATAGGTTGTTTGTTAATTAATAAATGTCTAAAAGTTCTGTTGGTTGGTATGTGACCAATATAGAGCATACAGACCTGTAACGTAAAAATACACAAACACCTAAAAATGCCTAAAATACTTAAAAGTTGGCAACAAATTATTGAATAAATAAAAATGCCTACAATTGATATTATCAGTTGTAATAACTAAAATTTAGAATGGATTATGATAGTAATAATAATAATGTTGTAAAAACGTAGTATTGACTGTCAAACAGTGTTTAAACAAAAAAGAAGTCCTTTAAAAGTTCAAAGTTATAGTCCAATAAGGCAAATGAACATCTATAACAGTAGATGAATGCAAAAAAATCCAAAATGATTAAACAGGATATATCAATGAATCCACGTTCCACAACGAACCCGTTGGGAGTATACTTACACTCCGTTACCTCAATCTCATGAGGTAAGTGCCGCGTAGTGTATAGGTAGTTCTTCCTCTTGGTGTCTGTGGTAAAGTGGAGCGGTGTCCTTTTTCGATCCAAAGATCTCTTTAATACTCTCTCCCGAATAGTATTCAGTCATGAAAGAGAAAGGACATACAATAGTGCAACATTGTATGGGAATATCACACTCTTTATTGGTTAACAATTATGCGCTTACATCAAGTAACCTCAATAATATGAGGTAATTTAAAACGTAGATAAAATATTTTTTGGCCTTGGGCTTTCTCATACAAATGTAGTTATAGTCCGGTAAAATATGTAATCTATAAGTTAAAATAAAGGAACCTGACGCGTTTCGAAGAGATATAACAAACTTTTCTGCTCTTCTTCCTCAGAGGTGTTTACCGATTGTAACAAAAGCTGCATATAAATACACTAAAAAGCCGGAGCGGCGGCACGCCCCCTTTCGTTATTGAGTGCAGCGATTGGTCACATACCAGATAATGTGTACTATTGGATCAAAAGCCGGTAGTGATAGTGTCATGTGATGCTTCATTAAGGTTATTTGGTGAAAACAGTTTCTATGGAAACCTCGAAAACTTCAAGTAAAAACTCGTAATACAGCAATTTAAAAGTTCAGACAATGTTTAAAATATAGTGTATCAATAAGATGACTAAGATTTGTATAAAAATAGTATCCATATTGAATTAAAAGTATAAAAAGAGTGATCCTAAATGGATATGTATTTGCGATGTGCTGATGTGGAGCGATTAAGCCTGTAAAGTTAAGAGATTCCTTGACTACAGGGAGAAAACGATAGAAAAGAGATAGTTAAAAAAAATCAGAATTTAAAAAACATACTAGCACCCAGCCAATTGAAAGAAAAACTGGGTACAAACAAAAACTGGCTCAACAAATCTACAATTGGATTTTTCAAGTGCAACAGACGTAACTGTGTGGCTTGTGAACATCATTTGGGGAAAAACAAACCCACAAAGATGATCACTTCATCTGTTACAAAAAAGAGTTATGAAATTAATTCATTATGTAATTGTCGCACAGAAAATGTGGTCTATATTCTAGAATGTGGGTGTGGCCTACAGTATATAGGCCGCACCACTAGACCCTATAAAAAAAGACTTTCAGAGCATCTTAACAATATTGAGATGGGAGAGAAAAATCACAATCTATCTGCACACTATCTTAAAAAACACAACAAAGATCCGAGCTGTCTGAAAGGATCAATTCTAGAATATATACCAGAAAAGAAAAGAGGAGGAGATAGGGAGCTTGATATTAGGAGGAGGGAAACATTCTGGATTTATACCTTCCAAACACTAGTTCCTAAGGGTTTGAATAAAGACATTGATCTTGCTGCCTATCTTACTTAGTATTACTCATCTATGCATATATAATCCAATTCATTCCCCACGATTTTTATTTTTATCAATTGACAGCTTTAAGATATCCTAAATTGAATTTATTGTAATCTAATCAATTTAATCGAATGATGACCCAGCTGATCATTTAGACAATTACACTAGATACAATGCTCAGCTAGCTCTTATTAATAAACAACAGACACAACAATATAGATCGTCAATAAGTTTTAGCCAATTTTAAAGTATTATCATATCAAAATTTTATGTATGTATCCAGTGACACAATACTAAGTATTATATTTTTATACATGTAGTTTTTAACCAATTTAAATATAGCTATGCATCATTCCAGTTCCAAGAATAGCAATAACTATTATTTAGCAACCAATAACTTTATTGTCCATACAACTATATTTATTCTTCTATTGTCCAAATTTTTTTTTTTTTTTTTTATCTGGTCAAATCCAATATCAACTTATTTTTAAACTTTCACATTAGCTTTTATCATCAAACATTGTTTTTTATCTACCCCAGACCCTAGATATACTCTATGATATTACTATGCTTTCTAGAAGTTTGAATAACATTCAACTTATCCATTTATTACCTAAAAAGGAATATCTCATATCTGTATTCAAATCCCATAGCTAAATATTTTTACCTTGAAACAATGAATAATTTTGGTATGATTATTTTAAGTATTTATATTTCATTAAGGCGCGATTAACTATCTCTTTTCTATCGTTTTCTCCCTGTAGTCAAGGAATCTCTTAACTTTACAGGCTTAATCGCTCCACATCAGCACATCGCAAATACATATCCATTTAGGATCACTCTTTTTATACTTTTAATTCAATATGGATACTATTTTTATACAAATCTTAGTCATCTTATTGATACACTATATTTTAAACATTGTCTGAACTTTTAAATTGCTGTATTACGAGTTTTTACTCGAAGTTTTCGAGGTTTCCATAGAAACTGTTTTCACCAAATAACCTTAATGAAGCATCACATGACACTATCACTACCGGCTTTTGATCCAATAGTACACATTATCTGGTATGTGACCAATCGCTGCACTCAATAATGAAAGGGGGCGTGCCGCCGCTCCGGCTTTTTAGTGTATTTATATGCAGCTTTTGTTACAATCGGTAAACACCTCTGAGGAAGAAGAGCAGAAAAGTTTGTTATATCTCTTCGAAACGCGTCAGGTTCCTTTATTTTAACTTATAGATTACATATTTTACCGGACTATAACTACATTTGTATGAGAAAGCCCAAGGCCAAAAAATATTTTATCTACGTTTTAAATTACCTCATATTATTGAGGTTACTTGATGTAAGCGCATAATTGTTAACCAATAAAGAGTGTGATATTCCCATACAATGTTGCACTATTGTATGTCCTTTCTCTTTCATGACTGAATACTATTCGGGAGAGAGTATTAAAGAGATCTTTGGATCGAAAAAGGACACCGCTCCACTTTACCACAGACACCAAGAGGAAGAACTACCTATACACTACGCGGCACTTACCTCATGAGATTGAGGTAACGGAGTGTAAGTATACTCCCAACGGGTTCGTTGTGGAACGTGGATTCATTGATATATCCTGTTTAATCATTTTGGATTTTTTTGCATTCATCTACTGTTATAGATGTTCATTTGCCTTATTGGACTATAACTTTGAACTTTTAAAGGACTTCTTTTTTGTTTAAACACTGTTTGACAGTCAATACTACGTTTTTACAACATTATTATTATTACTATCATAATCCATTCTAAATTTTAGTTATTACAACTGATAATATCAATTGTAGGCATTTTTATTTATTCAATAATTTGTTGCCAACTTTTAAGTATTTTAGGCATTTTTAGGTGTTTGTGTATTTTTACGTTACAGGTCTGTATGCTCTAAATTGGTCACATACCAACCAACAGAACTTTTAGACATTTATTAATTAACAAACAACCTATCAAAATTATTCCTAGTATACATTATACTATGCACATATCACTTGAGTAATAGGTCATCCCAAACACACTGACCCAAACACCACCTATCTCGGATTCTTTATTAAGAGTGTTGCGCCTTCTTGAATTTCCCTTTTTTCCCCTATTTTCCCTCTCTTTAATACATATATATATGTGCTAATATGTGTATATATATACACATATTAACACATAAATATATATGTATTTAAGCATATACATATATATTTACATTGCGGTCTATGGGAACACACAGTAGAACGCATTTTAAAGGTACTTTTCAGTGCCATTTCTTTTTTATAACACCCAACTCCCACCAATTTTAGACCCCGAAAACTGCCTAGTGCTACATTTTTTTAAATTATAAACTATAATGTCCTTTATTTTGAGGCCATTTGGGGAACTTTAAAACAATGAACCAGAGATTGGATCAAGGTAGCAATAACCAGCCACTTGTAAAACAGGCAAATTTAAAATATAATAGCTCTCCACTTGACCAAGATGAGGAGGTAATAGGTAACTTTTATTAAAAAGGAATGAAGTATTTTGGATTCATACTTTGAATAGTTTTTTTTCTTCAACGTAGTTCCTTTTTAGCTGGTTTGATGTTGGTATACAACAATTAAGCATTCTCAGTACATATTCTGTATAACATACTTTTGTCTCACCTAGATTACGAGTTTTGCGTTATGGTTTTAACGCTGTAAAAAAGGCAATTTCAGCGTAAAATCAGTAACGCAGCCATTACGAGTATTTTTTTTTTTTTTTTTGGGGGGGGGGTATTTTTATAGGGCTATTATATTAGGTGTAATTGTTTTTATTTTTGATAATTTACGGCTAGATTACGAGTTTTGCGGGAAGGCGAAAAAACAGCGTTAACAGGTCCTAACGCTGCTTTTTTATGCCCGCTGGTATTACGAGTCTTGCAGGTTTAGGGGCACCGCAAACTTTTTTTGGCTTTACCACAAACCAACTTACGTAAATTTCGTAAAGGCTTTTTTCAATGGGACTTGCATAGCGCCGGTATTACGAGTTTGTCCAGGGAGGCCAAAAACGCATTTTAAAGACAGTAGTTATGAGTTTTACGCTACAAAGCTGTAGCATAAAACTTATAACTAAAGTGTTAAAAAGTACACTAACACCCATAAACTACCAATTAACCCCTAAACCGAGGCCCTCCCGCATCGCAAACACTAAAATAAAGTTATTAACCCCTAATCTGCCGCTCCGGACATCTCCGCCACTATAATAAAATATTAACCCCTAAACCACTGCACTCTCGCCTCACATACACTAGTTAAATATTATTAACCCCTAATCTGCCGCGCCTAACATCGCCACTACCTACATTATACTTATTAAACCCTAATCTGCCATCCTCAATATAGCCGCTACTATTCTAAATTTATTAACCCTTTAAACCTAAGTCTAACCCTAACACCCCCTAACTTAAATATAAATAAAATAAATCTAAATAAAATTCCTATCATTACATAAATTATTCCTATTTAAAACTAAATACTTACCTGTAAAATAAACCCTAAGCTAGCTACAATATAACTAATAGTTACATTGTATCTATCTTAGGGTTTATTTTTATTTTACAGGCAAGTTTGTATTTATTTTAACTAGGTAGAATAGTTACTAAATAGTTATTAACTATTTACTAACTACCTAGCTAAAATAAATACAAATTTACCTGTAAAATAAAACCTAACCTAAGTTACAATAACACCTAAAACTACACTACAATTAAATAACGTACCTAAATTAAATACAATTCAATAAATAAAATACAATTAGCTAAATTACAAAACCCCCCCACTAATTTACAGAAAATAAAAAACAAATTACAAGATATTTAAACTAATTACACCTAATCTAAGCCCTTATCAAAATAAAAAAGCCCCCCCAAAATAAAAAGAAAACCCTAGCCTAAACTAAACTATCAATAGCCCTTAAAAGGGCCTTTTGCGGGGCATTGCCCCAAAGAAATCACCTCTTTTACCTGAAAAATAAATACAAACAACCCCCCAACAGTAAATCCCACCAGCCACACAACCCCCCCAAATAAAACCCTAATTAAAAAAACCTAAGCTCCCCATTGTCCTGAAAAGGGCATTTGGATGGGCATTGCCCTTAAAAGGGCATTTAGCTCTATTGCTGCCCAAAGCCCTAACCTAAAAATCAAAACCCACCCAATACACCCATAAAAAATCCTAACACTAACCCCCGAAGATTCACTTACTGGGAGAAGTCTTCATCCAAGCGGCAAGATGTCCTCAACGAAGCCGGCAGAAGTGGTCCTCCAGACGGGCAGAAGTGGTCCTCCAGACGAACAGAAGTCTTCATCCAGACGGCATCTTCTATCTTCATCCTTCCGACGCGGAGCGGCTCCATCTTCAAGACATCCGGCGTGGAGCATCCTCTTCTTCCGAAGAATTGGTATTGGAATTAAAAAATCCTATTGGCTGATCCAATCAGCCAATAGGATTGAGCTAACATTCTATTGGCTGATTGGAACAGCCAATAGAATGCAATCTCAATCCTATTGGCTGATTGGATCAGTCAATAGGATTGAAGTTAAACCTTAATTCCGATTGGCTTCATTCAGCAAGAAGACGTTGGAAGAAGAGGATTCTCTGTGTTACGGAACTTTTCATTCCCCGCTTCAGTTGTTAGTTTTTTTTCTAACACTTTCTCCCCATTGATGTCTATGGGTGAAAGCGTGCACTAGCACGTCAAAGCAGCTCTTGGATTTTGTGCGGTATGGAGCTTAATGCCACCATATCGCATGCACAAGGAGGCTTTTCAGAAACTCGTAATGGCGGTGCTATAGTGGGTGAAATAGCTCAACTTTTGTTGTGTTAATTTCCCACCCTCTATAGCGCAAAACTCGTAATCTAGGCATCAGTATTTATTTGAGTTTTTATAGAATATTGTACATTGCAGTTGTAATTTTAATTTGATACACAAAGGGTTAATGTGTAAAGATCAAATAGTTGGCAAGATGTAACTTCCTAGGGAGGGATTGTGAGAGCTATCTAAACTGTGACTCAGTATGTAATAGTAAACATGATTAAGGGTGTTAAACCTGAAATGTTGTATATTTGTTGATCCAAGTATGACAAAATAAAGGTCTTTTAAGACTACAGTGCTGCTGGAAATTGGTGTTGTGGAAGTCTATGAAGAGCTAGGCAGTGGTCGTTATATAGAGTGCACTAGGAAGGAGGTGATGTATTTTTTTGCATTGATCAGGTTAATTACACATTATGACCTAGATTACAAGTGTAGTGCAAAAATAAATAGCTCTAACATTACTTGAGTACAATCAAAAGCACGACACAAGTCCTGAATTCTAGCAGTCTTTAAGGATTCTTTAAGGATTGCCTTAAACGACTCTAGAATTCAGGACTTGTGTTCTTGAGATGCATTCAGTCAGAAAGACGTCACTTATTTTTTAAGGGTTTTTAATTACCTCATAACTATTGAGGTTTTTAAATGTGAGCTTATTACCTTTTATGTTTGTTGTGTGTACCTAATAAATTACGGTGTTGCACTATTCTTCTGTTTTGTTTTGCCTTTCATGTAATTTATTCCTGCATCTGTGAACAAAGCTCTATTCTTCATTCAAATTACATACATAGGGGGGCGGAGCCAACAGCCTAGAGGAGCAGTCGCACGATTTTGGAGCTCCGGCTCTAAATGCACAAAAACCACATCATAATAGCAATCAAAATGCAAATTAAGGTTTGAGAAGCTATGGGCTAATTGCCTAACTACAGAACAAAGAGAGGATCGCATCTCCCTGTCAACACAACAACTTAAAAGTGAGTCTGGGAGCTTGAATACAGCCCATAGATAGCGGCCATAACTGTTACCCCTAACCACGTGGTACCTAAAACCGTTTTTTTTTTTACAAAGGGAACCTTTACTATTGTGAGTCGCTTTTTAAAATATTTGAATTGCTGTTTGGAGGTCGCTAACCTCTGTAATCTCACTGCCTGGTGTGGATCAAACTTGAAAAACCTACTCTGCATTTCTAAAGACGGCGGCCATCTTACCACTTTCGTAAACAAGCAGTTACTATGGCCGTTACCTGCCAGTTACTTGTGGAGATCAACAAACTCCTAATCCGCCACCACAATAAGCTAGCTGCCGCTCTTGCTGGAGATGTTGAGTCGGCGGAGTTGTGCGAAATCCAGACAGCAATGTTTTCGAGCCCAGACGAGGTGAACACTGCCTGGAGGGAAGCTTCGGGGGCCCGGCATTCCCCACATGTCACCAGCTTTGCATCAGCTGAGTCCGAGATCTACCGTGAAGCTGAGGAGATCAATACTGAGCCCCCAGTTACCAGTGCGGCCATACAGCACCTCATAACTGAGGATCTTACCCGCATGGATGTCTTGGCTGAGAAAGAAAGTCTGGGATCTCAAGCAAGTCTAAAGGGCCTTGACCCCATTAGCACTAACTGCCACCCTATCACTCATAGTATTTCTCTAATGAGCCTAAGCATACGGACAGCATCACAACAGTTTTCTCTCACAAGGAGACAGTGTTACCTGCTTCACTCCTTCTGGTCACAGAGAGATACAGGGTGTCATGGACGCTTAACAACCTGGGCACAGGGAGGCCTTAAAATGGGCATTGGCTAAGTGGTTAAAAACATAACTGCCTCTTTATCTCTGGACCATTCTATTTTATTTTATATACATGGTTCGGCTTTGTGTTACTATTAGAACTTTGTTGTTCGCCCTTTGAGTTTGTGCTTACATACAGTTGATGTCAAGAGTCACTCCAACTATTTGAAC
Organism: Bombina bombina; assembly: GCF_027579735.1. Taxonomy (NCBI): domain Eukaryota; kingdom Metazoa; phylum Chordata; class Amphibia; order Anura; family Bombinatoridae; genus Bombina; species Bombina bombina. The sequence goes on along the minus strand of NC_069499.1, from coordinate 1,445,782,381 downwards.
ATTATCTTATATCCCCAGAGGACCTGTACCACATATGGACATCTAAATTGCAAATTCTATGATTTAGCTTCCTGGGCAGAAGGAGCAGTTTGTAACGACCTGCAGAAAGGTTATTTTATATGCTGAGTATTTTTGTTTTCCTTTCTCTTTTGTGCCTATAAGCGATGAAGAGGGCAGAACATAGTATATAATAATTTATGTGCAGTGCAGCAGCATTGATCCTAATATTCCTTGTTTAGCTCATCTTGGTGTATAAGTGTTAGGACCAAGGTGGTCCTAGTTCTCAATGTTTAATTTATCTTTGCTGTGTTTCGCTAAAGGGTTTAGTTTTTATACCATGCGAGCTCTGAATACTATAAACTTGATGAAAATGCTTACACATTGTATATTCAGGAAAGGGGCAACTCACTTGCGTTCTCAGTTGAGGTAGACCTACACATGCTAGCACACTAACCTGTTGTTGGGTATAGGGCCCGTATCCAATCAGCAGGGATGTTTAAATGTATTATTGCTATAAAATCTGATTTATGCCCCTATTCCGCACTCTTATGGAAGTAATTTTGTTGCAGCTACACTCTTGCCTTCAACTGTTGAATATGCTGTCTGTATGTAGTTATACTTCCCCTTTCTCAAACACCGCACTATATCCTCAGAATAATTCATATACCCTTTAATCCCTTTAATATGATTCACTCTTCATTAAGTGCTCCGCTAGATTCACTCCCAGTTCTAAATTCAGTAGCGTTATTTAATTTGGCTCCATAATAACAATACCCTGGATTCCTCCATAGTCTAATGCAGCCTTTATTTAGTGACTCAGGCAATTTGCATGTTAATTGTACAGCCCCCCGGGTGATCCCTTTACTCTAGTCGCTCCATGAAACCTACCTGATTTAGTTACCTGCTCACCAGGTTCAAGCTACTATTCCCTCTTTAATTTGCCTCAATGCCTTTTAGTGCAGGCTGGACCTGTACTGCCACTACTAGTCATAATCTCCCTTACCACACTATATGCCAATGTTTTTTGTTTGCTAGACCCCAGTATCTTAGATATAAAGTTAATCTGACAAGAACTAGCTCCTTTCTCATTTAGGTTCCCTCTGGAGCCCAGTACGCCCCCGAAAATTATTTAAATTATTTCTTCTTTTCTCACATAGAATATGGTGTACAGTTCTAAGCTCTGATTGTTTGTTATTCTCTCTTGCACATTTAGATGGTGTTTGCTTTCAAATTTCACTATGGTTGCATTAACATCTCGATAACCCTAAGTCTCAGATATTTGTTTGTCTGCTACACCATCAGAGCAAATGACTACGACTTACACCTTTATCTATTCCACATTTGATAAGCTGACAGATACTGATGTCCCCTGTTCACATAATCAAATATGGTTTGTCCCTATGAGTGCTTACTATACCCCTTTAATATAAATAGTCCCCCCTATCTTATCTTATATTATCTTATATTATTTTGGTACATACCCCTGAAACACTGTTTACCCCAGCCCATATTAAGTGTCTACAAATTATTACCACGAGTAGAGATATACATTTCTGTTACTACATGCTCTTACCAAATATCTTAATAATGTGAAGTCCATCTTAGTATACCTCCTTTATTTTAATGCCCACCTCCACCCCCCCATAATAATACACCTCCTACTTTGGGAGATTTAACTACACGACTTATCTTGTCTATGTCGTACCCTGCTTACCCCTATTTACTTATTTTACCATGTTAGTTCTACCAGTTCTACCACATTATATATTCCACTCGCTTAGTTATATCTGGTATTATACTTATCTATATCATAAATCCCATTAGATCTACCGTAACTATACTCTCTTATCCGACCCTACTTTTCATAACTCATCATTCATAGAAAAATGAGGTTTGATTTACTCATTACTGCTAGCTCTTCATCTTAGATGTCTGTGTACATTTTGCCATGTTAGTGCCACCAGTTCTACCACATTATTTATTCCAGTTGTTAAGTTATATCTGGTATCATACTTATCTATATCATAAATCCCATTAGATCTATCGTAACTATACTCTCTTATCCAACCCTACTTTTCATAATTCACCTTTCATAGAAAAAAGAGGTTTGATTTACTCAATACTGCTTGTTCTTCATCCTAGATGTCTGTGTACATTTAGCATTGTAATGTATTTGACATTTTTCGCAATGATTACTTATGTATACTGTTTTGTAGTCTTATTGTGTGTTTTGCTGTTTTTGGAAACCTCAATAAAAGAAAATGTAAAACAAAAAAAACAAACAAAAAGAAAATACATACATAGATATGCAAGCCAAGCAAGCTGAAATTAATCAGTTTAACCAGACCTGAGCTATCGAGCAGCTTGCAAAGGAACAATATTTTCCTGTCTATAAATCAGTGCAGATTGGAATGCATAGAAATAACTGTTTGCAGAAAAATGCAAGTCTGTGTTGTGTGATTATTTTATTAGGTGTATAATGCTGTTTAGCAAATGTTTTTCTTCATTTAACTTAGTTTAATTATATATTCTGTGTTGTGTGATTATTCTATTAGGTTTATAATGCTGTTTAGTATTTAAAGTCTTCATTTAAAAGCTTTAAAAATAATGTATTAGGTGTTACTGCCAATTTTGAGAGGGGCCTGGAACCTAACTCCCTCACTTCCCATTGACTTACATTATAAACTGGGTTTCAATTTACAACGGTTTTGATTTACAACCATTCCTTCTGGAACTTAACCCCAGCGTAAACTGAGGGCTACCTGTATATATATATATATATATATATATATATATATATATATATATATATATATATGACATTATTTATATGAATATATTTTACATGCAGATCTCTCAAATATCCTGTACTAAAAGAGAGAAGCGCTCAACCTGGGAATGAATAATAGCATAATAGCTTGTTCTATGGCTAGTTACTACCATAAGAGCAGCCTCTTTTTGCTCTACATGTGCCTTTCACAGAGAAAAACTTTCCTGTAGTATATCAGTCTGATCCTGACTAAACAGTGCTGTCCAGTCCCAAAATACAAGGCAATGCCTCTCTGAAAGAAAGAAAAGGCAAAACCCCAGATGTATGTTTGGCCTAGTGTGGGCCTTGTCTGTGAGGTGCAGCCATATCTCTCTAGATGCACTGAACGGATCCACGTCTAGTTCCCCGCATAACCCTTAGGGAGACTTCCCTCAGAGTCATAATTTGCATATACTAAAAGATAGAAGCACTCAACCTGGGAAAAAAAACAATAGCATAATAGCTTGTTCTATGGCTAGTTACCACCCTAGGAGTAGCCTCTTTTTGCTCAAAATCTGCCTTTCAAAGAGAAGAATTATCCTGTAGTATATCGGTCTGGTTCTGACTAAACAGTGCAGTCAAATCCCAAAATACCAGGAAATCACTCTCCGAATGGGAAAAGGCAAAACCCAAAATGTATGTTTTGGCCTAGTGTGGGCCTCATCAGTGAGTTGCAGCCATATCCCTCTGGGCACATTGAGAAACGGGTCAATGCATCACACTAGGGAGACTTTACTCAGGGTCATAATTTGCATATACTAAAAGAGAGAAGCGCACTTTGCAAAAATAGGCTGCTCCTTGGTTGAGCACTTCCCAGGTTGAGCACTTCGCTCTTTTAGTATACTCCCAACCATACTGATTTGAGAGGGACAGTCACTAATTCTGAGCTCTGTCCAGCTGTCCGTGCAGGGTTTTTATGTTATCCCCACCGATTGATCAACCAGACATGCTCACCAACTCTCCAGGCATAACCACTATCCACCCATGACCTCCCACACAAAACTAAAAGGGGCCCCTCAGACTCCTAAGCCCTAAATACCAGCGACAAATGTTGGGAGGTATGTATTCAAGCATTAACACTTTACTTCAGGTCTCCAAAAGAGCTAAAAAATGTTGTCATATTTTGTGTTGGGTTTGAGTGCAATACTTAACTTACACCTTGTAATATGAACCAAACATAAACCTGTTTTCACATCCACTAGCAATACCACGTCATGCAATATAGGTGTGTAATGTGTAAATATGATGAAAAGGTAGCTTTAGACTTAAGTGAGTCTCTGTCAGAATGCCTGGATGGCATTTTGCAGCCATTAGTTTTTTGTCTAAGTCATTACTTGAGGGACACCAGACACCTGTTACAACTATTGGACACAATGACCTGGAAACCTTAGAATTCCTGGCTCACAGTCACCTAGATTACGAGTTTTGAACGCTATAGGCAAAGTAAAGAACGCCACAAAAGTGGCGTTATTTAATTTCCTATAGTGCTGCTATTACAAGTTTAAAAAAACACTTTTTTGTGCGGGCGATATTGAGATTTTAAGCTCCATACCGCTCCCAAAACAATTGCTGTGTTTGACGTGCTTGTGCACGTATTCCCTATAGACATCAATGGGGAGAGCCGGCAAAAAAAAGTCGAACATCTGCGATCGCGGAAACAAAAGCTCTGTAACGCAGCCCAATTTATGTCTATGGGTAAAAAGAAACTACAGTTTAAACCTAACACCCTAACATAAACACCCCTAATCTGCTGCCCCTGACATCGCCAACACCTACTTAATGTTATTAACCCCTAAACTGCCACTCCTGATATCGCTGCCACTATACTAAAGTTATTAACCCCTATTCCGCCGCTCCTGATATCGCCGCCACCTAAATAAAGTTATTAACCCCTAAACCTCTGGCCTCCCACATCACTACCACTAAATAAACCTATTATTCCCTAAACCGCCAGCCCCCCACATCGCAACAACCTAAATTAAACTATTAACCCATAACCCTAACCCGTAACCCTTACCCTAACGTTACCTTAACACCCCCTAACTTTAACATAATTAAACTAGATCTAAATTAGAAACTAAATAAACCTATTAACCCCTAAACCGCCAGCCCCCCACATTGCAATAACCTAAATTAAAATATTAACCCCTAACCCTAAACCTAACCCTAACACCCCCTAACTTTAAAATAATTAAAATAGATCTAAATTAAATTTACAATTATTAACTAAATAATACCTAGTTAAAACTAAATACCTGTAAAATAAAACCTAAGCTATCTACAATATAACTAATAGTTATATTGTAGCTAGCTTAGGTTTTATTTTTATTTCACAGGTAAGTTTGTATTTATTTTAACTAGGTAGACTAGTTTGTAAATAGTTATTAACTATTTACTAACTACCTAGCTAAAATAAATACAAACTTACCTGTGAAATAAAACCTAACGTGCCTTACACTAAAACCTAACATTACAAAAAATAAAAAACCTACCATTACAAAAAAATAAAAAACCTACCATTACAAAAAATAAAAAACCTACCATTACAAAAAATAAAAAAACCTACCATTACAAAAAATAAAAAAACCTACAATTACAAAAAATAAATAAACCTACCATTACAAAAAATAAAAAAACTACCATTACAAAAAATAAAAAAAACTACCATTACAAAAAAGAAACAAAATTATGCAAAAAAATAAAGATTGTTCCTATTCTAATACCCTTAAAAAAACACCTCAAAATAAAAAAGCCTAATCTAGAATAAACTACCAAGGGCCCTTAAAAGGGCCTTTTGGGGGGCCTTTAAAAGGGCCTTTTGTAGGGCAATGCCCTGAGATAAACAGCTCTTTTGCTACAAAAATATACAAACACCCCCTAACACTATACAAACCCCCACCCCCAAACTACCAAGGGCCCTTAAAAGGGCCTTTTGTAGGGCATTGCCATAAGTTAAACAGCTCTTTTGCTACAACAAATTAAACACCCCCTAAAAATATATCTTGCACAAAATAAAAAAAGAAATCATCCAAAATAAAAAAAGAATTACACCTAATCTAGCAGCCCTATCAAAATAAAAAAGTCCCCCAAAATAAAAAAAAAACCCTAGCCTACAATAAACTACCAATTGCCCTTAAAATGTCCTTTTGTGGGGCATTGCCCCAAAGATATCAGCTAATTTACCTGTAAAATAAAATTGGCATTTAGCTCTTTTAGGCCTAGATTTGGAGTTTGGCGGTAGCCGTGAAAACCAGCGTTAGAGGCTCCTAACGCTGGTTTTAGGCTACCGCCGGTATTTGGAGTCATTCAAAAAAGGGTCTAACGCTCACTTTTCAGCCGCGACTTTTCCATACCGCAGATCCCCTTACGTCAATTGCGTATCCTATCTTTTCAATGGGATCTTTCTAACTCCGGTATTTAGAGTCGTGTCTGAAGTGAGCGTTAGAAATCTAACGACAAAACTCCAGCCGCAGAAAAAAGTCAGTAGTTAAGAGCTTTCTGGGCTAACGCCGGTTCATAAAGCTCTTAACTACTGTACTCTAAAGTACACTAACACCCATAAACTACCTATGTACCCCTAAACCGAGGCCCCCCCACATCGCCGACACTCGAATACATTTTTTTAACCCCTAATCTGCCGACCGCCACCTACGTTATCCTTATGTACCCCTAATCTGCTGCCCCTAACACCGCCGACCCCTATATTATATTTATTAACCCCTAACCTGCCCCCCTCAACGTCGCCGCCAGCTACCTACACTTATTAACCCCTAATCTGCCGTCCGCAAAGAGCCGCCACCTACATTATAGCTATGTACCCCTAATCTGCTGCCCCTAACACCGCCGACCCCTATATTATATTTATTAACCCCTAATCTGCCCCCCTCAACGTCGCCTCCACCTGCCTACACTTATTAACCCCTAATCTGCCGAGCGGACCGCACCGCTACTATAATAAAGTTATTAACCCCTAATCCGCCTCAATAACCCTATAATAAATAGTATTAACCCCTAATCTGCCCTCCCTAACATCGCCGACACCTAACTTCAATTATTAACCCCTAATCTGCTGACCAGACCTCACCGCTATTCTAATAAATGTATTAACCCCTAAAGCTAAGTCTAACCCTAACACTAACACCCCCCTAAATTAAATATAATTTTAATCTAACGAAATTAATTAACTCTTCTTAAATAAATTATTCCTATTTAAAGCTAAATAATTACCTGTAAAATAAATCCTAATATAGCTACAATATAAATTATATTTATATTATAGCTATTTTAGGATTAATATTTATTTTACAGGTAACTTTGTATTTATTTTAACCAGGTACAATAGCTATTAAATAGTTAATAACTATTTAATAGTTACCTAGTTAAAATAATTACAAAATTACCAGTAAAATAAATCCTAACCTAAGTTACAATTAAACCTAAAACTACACTATCAATAAATAAATTAAATAAAATACCTATAATTATCTACAATTAAACCTAACACTACACTATCAATAAATAAATTAAATACAATTCCTACAAATAAATACAATGAAATAAACTAACTAAAGTACAAAAAATAAAAAGAACTAAGTTACAAAAAATAAAAAAATATTTACAAACATTAGAAATATATTACAACAATTTTAAACTAATTACACCTACTCTAAGCCCCCTAATAAAATAACAAATTGGATCAGCCAATCGGATTGAACTTGATTCTGATTGGCTGATTCCATCAGCCAATCAGAATATTTCTACCTTAATTCCGATTGGCTGATAGAATCCTATCAGCCAATCGGAATTCGAGGGACGCCATCTTGGATGACGTTATTTAAAGGAACCGTCATTCGTCGTTCAGTCGTCGGCCAGGATGGATGTTCCGCGTCGGAGGTTTTCAGGATGCTGCCGCTCTGCTCCGGATGGATGACGATAGAAGATTCCGCTTGGATGAAGACTTCAATCGGATGGAAGACCTCTTCTGCCCCGCTTGGATGAAGACTTCTACTGGATGGAGGACCTCTTCTTGCTCCGCTTGGATGAAGAATTTGGCTCGGCTGGGTGAAGACGACTCAAGGTAGGGAGATCTTCAGGGGCTTAGTGTTAGGTTTATTTAAGGGGGGTTTGGGTTAGATTAGGGGTATGTGGGTGGTGGGTTGTAATGTTGGGGGGGGGGTATTGTATGTTTTTTTTTACAGGCAAAAGAGCTGAACTTCTTGGGGCATGCCCCGCAAAGGGCCCTGTTCAGGGCTGGTAAGGTAAAAGAGCTTTGAACTTTAGTAATTTAGAATAGGGTAGGGCATTTTTTTATTTTGGGGGGCTTTGTTATTTTATTAGGGGGCTTAGAGTAGGTGTAATTAGTTTAAAATTGTTGTAATATATTTCTAATGTTTGTAAATATTTTTTTATTTTTTGTAACTTAGTTCTTTTTTATTTTTTGTACTTTAGTTAGTTTATTTCATTGTATTTATTTGTAGGAATTGTATTTAATTTATTTATTGATAGTGTAGTGTTAGGTTTAATTGTAGATAATTATAGGTATTTTATTTAATTTATTTATTGATAGTGTAGTGTTAGGTTTAATTGTAACTTAGGTTAGGATTTATTTTACAGGTAAATTTGTAATTATTTTAACTATTTTAGCTATTAAATAGTTCTTAACTATTTAATAGCTATTGTACCTGGTTAAAATAAATACAAAGTTACCTGTAAAATAAAGATTAATCCTAAAATAGCTATAATATCATTATAATTTATATTGTAGCTATATTAGGATTTATTTTACAGGTAAGTATTTAGCTTTAAATAGGAATAATTTATTTAAGAAGAGTTAATTAATTTCGTTAGATTAAAATTATATTTAACTTAGGGGGGTGTTAGTGTTAGGGTTAGACTTAGCTTTAGGGGTTAATACATTTATTAGAATAGCGGTGAGCTCCTGTCGGCAGATTAGGGGTTAATAATTGAAGTTAGGTGTCGGCGATGTTAGGGAGGGCAGATTAGGGGTTAATACTATTTATTATAGGGTTAGTGAGGCGGATTAGGGGTTAATAAGTGTAGGCAGGTGGAGGCGACGTTGTGGGGGGCAGATTAGGGGTTAATAAATATAATATAGGGGTCGGCGGTGTTAGGGGCAGCAGATTAGGGGTACATAGGGATAATGTAAGTAGCTGCGGTTTACGGAGCGGCAGATTAGGGGTTAAAAATAATATACAGGGGTCAGCGATAGCGGGGGCGGCAGAATAGGGGTTAATAAGTGTAAGGTTAGGGGTGTTTAGACTCGGGGTACATGTTAGGGTGTTAGGTGCAGACGTAGGAAGTGTTTCCCCATAGGAAACAATGGGGCTGCGTTAGGAGCTGAACGCGGCTTTTTTGCAGGTGTTAGGTTTTTTTTCAGCTCAAACAGCCCCATTGTTTCCTATGGGGGAATCGTGCACAAGCACGTTTTTGAAGCTGGCCGCTTCCGTAAGCAACTCTGGTATCGAGAGTTGAAGTTGCGTTAAATATGCTCTACGCTCCTTTTTTGGAGCCGAACGCAGCCATTCTGTGGACTCTCAGTAGCAGAGTTATTTTAAAGGTGCGGCCAGAAAAAAGCCAGCGTTAGCTACGCAGGTCGTTACCGACAAAACTCTAAATCTAGCCGTTACATTGCCCAAACCCTAATCTAAAAAAACCCACCCTAAAAAACCTTAAAAAAACACTAACTCCCGACGATCCACTTACAGTTGTTGAAGTAAAAGAGCTGATATCTTTAGGGCAATGCCCCACAAAAGGCCCTTTTAAGGGCCATTGGTAGTTTATTGTAGGTTTTTTTTATATTGTTTTTTTTTTTTTTTTTTTTAAGGGCTATTAGATAAGGTGTAATTCTTTTTTATTTTTGATCATTTGTTTGTTATTTTTTGTAATTTAGTTATTTTTTTGTAATTAGATAGGAATTTTTAATGTGTAGTTTAGTTTTATTTAATTGGTAGTTAGCTTATTTTTAGTTTAATAAATATAATAGTTTAATTGTTAGTTTAAAATTATTATTTTTTGACAGGTAAGTTTTAATTTAATTTAAGATAGGGAAATTGTAATTTTAATATACATTTAGGGGGTCGTTAGGTTTAGGGGTTAATAGTTTATTTTAGTATATTCCATTGTGGGGGCTTTCGGTTTAGGGGTTAAAGGGCCACTAAACCCAAAATCTTTCTTTCATGATTCAGATAGAGAATAGAAATTTAAACAACATTACAATTTACTTCCATTATTTATTTTGCTTCATTTTTTAAATATTCTTATTTGAAGAAAAAGCAATGCACATGGTGAGCAAATCACACGATGCTTCTATGTGCAGCAGTGGAATTTGGATGTAGAGGCGCTGGTCTTTTATCTTTTTATGTTTTGTTTGGCACACTGAAGAAAGAAACTTGGCTTGTGATTTGCAAAAGTTAACACCAAATAATGTGCAGTATACTTACTCCGAAAAATTCAGAGTTCAGCCTCTTCACATAGATTTGTAGCCTGGTTTGCCCATATTTACGATTTAACAGATATCTGTAGACAATGGAGATTACACTGAAAGTGATTTTTACTGCTCTTGAAAAAGACTATTTCAGTCGTTGAAACGCGTAGAGCCAAAATAAGAGCTTTTATCAACATGTTTTAATAAATATTTGTTTGTCATAACAAGTATTTTTCTCTGCTGCCTTTTTGGAAGTATTTTTAAGCTACAAACCACATTTGAGGAACCGGATTCCGAATTATTCGGAGTGAGTATACTGCACTTTATATAACTTGTGAGATACAATCACTTTCAGTGTAATCTCCATTGTCTACAGATATCTGTTAAATCGTAAATATGGGCAAACCAGGCTACAAATCTATGTGAAGAGGCTGAACTCTGAATTTTTTGGAGTAAGTATACTGCACATTATTTGGTGTTAACTTTTGCAAATTACAAGCCAAGTTTCTTTCTTCAGTGTGCCAAACAAAACATAAAAGGAAAAAAGACCAGCGCCTCTACATCCAAATTCCACTAATCTATAAACAGTCCTTTGGGAGAGACTGATAGAAGGCTGCGGTCACTCAAGAGGGGAGTATTTTTGCTGTAATTATTCTAGTCATTCTGTACAGTTTGTTGTTTTAACACCTACCATATCTGTATAGCATCGGAAATTCTTCTATGTGCAGCAACCAAACAGCAGCTAGTGAGCATATCTATATATGCTTTTCATCAAAGAATATCAAGAGAATAAAACAAATTAGATAATATAAGTAAATTAGAAAGATGTTTAAAATTGCATTTTCTTTCTAAATCATAAAAGAAAAAACGTGGGTGGCATGTCCCTTTAATAGTTTATTTTAGTTTATTTCATTGTGGGGGGCTTTCCGTTTAGGGGTTAATAGTTTATTTTAGTTTATTTCATTGGTGAGGGCTTGTGGTTTAGGGGTTAATAGGTTTATTATAGCGGCGGTGTGGGGGGACGGCACATTAGGGGTTAATATTTAATAATAAATGCGGGAGGGCGGCCGTTTAGGGGGGACAGCTGCCAGTACCCAAGATGGCTTCTAATAAGTTAGAGGGGGAGGGTTAGAGAGCTGTTTGGCGGGGGAATCAGGGAGGTTGGGGGCTAAGGGGGGATCCTACACACCAGCATATGTAAATATGCTATAAAAATAAATAAAAAAAACATACCTTTTATTTTACTACTGGCAGACTTTCTGCCAGTACTTAAGATGGCGGGGACAATTGTGGGGTGAGGGAGGGAAGAGAGCTGTTTGGGAGGAATCAGGGGGTGTGATGTGGCAGTTGGGAGGCTGATCTCTACACTAAAGCTAAAACTAACCCTGCAAGCTCCCTACAAGCTACCTAATTAACCCCTTCACTGCTAGCCATAATACACGTGTGATGCGCAGCAGCATTTAGAGACCTTCTAATTACCAAAAACAACGCCAAAGCCATATATGTCTGCTATTTCTGAACAAAGGGGATCCCAGAGAAGCATTTATAACCATTTGTGCCATAATTGCACAAGATGTTTGTAAATCATTTCAGTGAGAAACCTAAAGATTGTGAAAAAATGAACTTTTTTTTAATTTGATCTCATTTGGCGGTGATATGGTGGCATGAAATATACCAAAATGGGCCTAGATCAATACTTTGGGTTGTCTACTACACTATACTAAAGCTAAAATTAACCCTACAAGCTCCCTACATGCACCCTAATTAACCCCATCACTGCTGGGCATAATACATGTGTGGTGCGCAGTGGCATTTAGCGGCCTTCTAATTACCAAAAAGCAATGCCAAAGCCATATATGTCTGCTATTTCTAAACAAAGGGATTCCCAGAGAAGCATTTACATCCATTTGTGCCATAATTGCACAAGTTGTTTGTAAATAATTTCAGTGAGAAACCTAAAGTTTGTGAAAAAATTTGTAAAAAGTAAACAATTTTTTTTTATTTGATCGCATTTGGCGGTGAAATGGTGGCATGGAATATACCAAAATGAGCCTAGATCAATACTTTGGGATGTCTTCTAAAAAATATATATATATACATATCAAGGGATATTCAGGGATTCCTGACAGATATCAGTGTTCCAATGTAACTAGCGCTAATTTTGAAAACAAAAGTGGTTTGGAAATAGTAAAGTGCTACTTGTATTTATTACCCTATAACTTGCAAAAAAAGCAAAGCACATGTAAGCATTGGGTATTTATAAACTCAGGACAAAATTTAGAAACTTTTTAGCATGAGTGTTTTTTGGTGGTTGTAGATGTGTAACAGATTTTGGGGGTCAAAGTTAGAAAAAGTGTGTTTTTTTCCATTTGTTCCTCATATTTTATAATTTTTTAATAGTAAATTATAGGATATGATGAAAATAATAGTATCTTTAGAAAGTCCATTTAATGGCGAGAAAATATAAATAAAAAAAAATATAAGTAAAATAATATGTGTGGGTACAGTAAATGAGTAAGAGGAAAATTACAGCTAAACACAAACACCGCAAAAATGTAAAAATAGCCTTGGTCCCAAACGGACAGAAAATGGAAAGTGCTGTGGTCATTTACGATTTGGCACTAACTAGTAAATCTCTAAATGCATTAGATGTATGAATAAATATATAGCTTTTTCTTTAAGAGTCATTATTTTAGTGGCTGATTGTCAACAATATGTAAATAGACAAGATCAAATTGTTTCCAACAATGAATAAGAGAGCAATATTTTGAAGGTAATATACCCCTTTAACATTACATTATAATTAGGTCTTGTGAGTAGAAAACACCCAATAGCATCACATCTTGTGTTTTAAAAGTGTGTTGGTTTTACTAGAGAACACATCTATAATTAAGGCATTGTCTGCCGAAACATGTCAGATGGGTTCTGCGTTTGTGTATGCCTTTTAATTGACATCTAATAAACTTCTTGCTTTAATCTGAATCAACTATGGAGTAGTGCCGGCTATGTTCCTATTTTGCACGCTAAATAACCACTATTCACCCATGATCTCCCGCACAAAACTAAAAGGGGCCCCTCAGCCCCCTAAGCCATAAAACCCAGCGACAAATGTTAGGAGGCATGCATTCAAGCATTAACACTTTACTTCAGGTCTCCAAAAGAGCTACATTTTTTAGTGCTATTTTGTGCTGGGCTTGAGTGCAATACTTAACTCACCCCTTGTAATATGAACCAAACACTAACCTGTTTTAACATCCACTAGCAATACTACATGTCGGACTAAGGAAAATGCACCCTGCACTTTCGGTTAAACTCCCCATGCAATATAGGTGTGTATTGTGTAAATATTGTTTACGTTACCAGTATGATGTTACCAAAAATCACACAAATGGTAATATAGGAGAAACATTTGTAGCGTGCTCTCAGCTAGATTACGAGTTTTGAGCACTGTAGGGAAATTAACGACCGCCACAAAAGTGGCGTTAATTCACCTCCCTATAGTGTGGCTACTACAAGTTTGTAAAAAGCAGGCTTGTGTTGGCGATATGGTGGCGTTGAACTCCATACAGCACCGAAATAAAAGCGCTGCTTTGACATGCTCGTGCATGATTTCCCCATAGACATCAATGGGGAGAGCCGGCAAAAAAGAAGCCTAACACCTGCGATCGCGGAAACAAAAGCTCCTTAACGCAGCCCCATTGATGTCTATGGGGAAAGAAAAGGTTATTTTTAAACCTAACACCCTAACATAAAAACCATGTCTAAACACCCCTAATCAGCTGCCACTAACATCGCTGCCACCTACATTACAGTTATTAACCCCTAATCTGCCGCCCCTAACATCGCCGCAACCTACATTAGAGTTATTAGACCCTAATCTGCCGCCCCTAACATCGCTGCCACCTACCTAAACTTATTAACCCCTAATCTGCTGCCCCCAATGTCGCCACAACTATACTAAAGTTATTAACCCCTAAACATCTGGCCCACATCACCAACACTACATAACTATATTAACCCCTAAACCTAACCATAACCCTAACATAAACCTAAGCATAAGTCTAACCCTAACACCCCCTAACTTAAATATAATTAAAATAAAGCTAAACAAACCTTACAATTATTACCTAAATAATACCTATTTAAAACTAAATACAAACTTACCTGTAAAAAAAACCTAAGCTAGCTACAAAATAACTAATAGTTATATTGTAGCTATCCTAGGTTTTAATTTTATTTCACTTGTAAGTTTGTATTTATTTTAACTAGGTAGACTAGTTAGTAAATAGTTATTAACTATTTGCTAACTACCTAGTTAAAATAAATACAAATTTAACGAATTACTCCTAATCAAATAGCCCTATCAAAATAAAAAAGCCCCCCCCCCCCAAAATAATAAAACCCTTAGCCTACACTAAACTGCCAAAAGCCCTTAAAAGGGCCTTTTGCAGGGCATTGCCCCAAAGATAACAGCTCTTTTACCTGGCAATAAAAATTAACCAAACCCCACAAATAAAACTCTTTCTAAATAAACCTAAGCTAACCATTGCCCTGAAAAGGGCATTTGGATGGGCATTGCCCTTAAAAGGGCATTTAGATCTTTTGCAGGGCATTGCCCCAAAGATAACAGCTCTTTTACCTGGCAATAAAAATGAACCAAACCCCCCAAATAAAACTCTTTCTAAATAAACCTAAGCTAATCATTGCCCTGAAAAGGGGATTTGGATGGGCATTGAGCTTAAAAGGGCATTTAGATCTTTTACAGTGCCCAAACCCTAAGCTAAAAATAAAACCCAACTAATAAACCCTTAAAAAAACCTAACACTAACCCCCGACAATCCACTTACAGTTTTTTTGAAGACCGGACATCCATCCTCATCCAGCCGGCGAAGTCCTCATCAAAGCAGGCAGAAGTCCTCATCGAAGCCAGCAGAAGTCTTTATCCAGACGACATCATCTATCTTCATCCATCCGGCGTGGAGCGGGTCCATCTTCAAGACATCTGGCGCGGAGTATCCTCTTCTTCTGATCGTCGCTAGAAAATGAAGTTCACTTTAAGTGATGTCATCCAAGATGGCGTTCCTTGCATTCCTATTGGCTGATAGAATTCTATCAGCCAATAGGAATTAAAGGGGAAAAATCATATTGGCTGGTCCAATCAGCCAATAGGATTGAGCTTGCATTCTATTGGTTGATTGGAATAGCCAATAGAATGCAAGCTCAATCCTACTGGCTGATTGGATCAGCCAATAGGATTAAAGCTCAATCCTATTGGCTGATTGGATCAGCCAATAGGAATTTTTCCCCTTTAATTCCTATTGGCTGATATAATTCAGCCAGCCAATCGGAATGTAAGGGACACCATCTTGGATGACGTCACTTAAAGTGAACTTCATTTTCCAGCGACAATCAGAAGTAGAGGATACTCCGTGCCGGATATCTTGAAAATGGACCCGCTCTGCGCCGGAAAGATGAAGATAGAAGATGCCGTCTGGATGAAGACCTCTGCCCGCTTGGATGAAGACTTCTGGCCGCAACGATGAAGACTTCTGCCTGCTTGGATGAAGACTTCTGCCAGCTTCGATGAGGACTTCTGCCTGCTTGGATGAGGACTTCGCCGGCTGGATGAGGATGGATGTCCGGTCTTCGAAAAAACTGTAAGTGGATTGTAGGGGGTTAGTGTTAATTTTTTTTTAAGGGTTTATTGGGTGGGTTTTATTTTTAGCTTAGGGTTTGGGCACCGTAAAATAACTAAATTCCCTTTAAGGGCAATGCCCATCCAAATGCCCTTTTCACGGCAATGGTTAGCTTAGATTTATTTAGATAGAGTTTTATTTGGGGGGTTTGGTTGTGTGGGTGGTGGGTTTTACTGTTGGGGGGGGTGTTTGTAATTTTTTTGCCAGGTAAAAGAGCTGTTATCTTTGGGGCAATGCCAAGCAAAAGGCCCTTTTAAGGGCTATTGGCAGTTTAGTGTAGGCTAGGGGTTTTAATATTTTTTTTTTTGGGGGGGGGTTATTTTGATAGGGCTATTAGTTTAGGAGTAATTATTTTATTTTTTGATAATTTCATTTTTTATTTTGTGTAATTTAGTGTTTTTTTTGTTATTTAGATTATTGTATTTGATTAATTTAAGTTCTTTGATTTGATTGTAATGTTTTATGGTAAGGCAGGTTAGGTTTTATTTTACAGGTAAATTTGTTTTTATTTTAACTAGGTAGTTAGTAAATCATTAATAACGATTTACTAACTAGTCTACCTAGTTAAAATAAATACGAACTTACCTGTGAAATAAAAATAAAACCTAAGATAGCTACAATATAACTATTAGTTATATTGTAGCTCGCTTAGGTTTTTTTTACAGGTAAGTTTGTATTTAGTTTTAAATAGGTATTATTTAGGTAATAATTGTAAGGTTTAGTTAGCTTTATTTTAATTATATTTAAGTTAGGGGGTGTTAGGGTTAGGGTTAGACTTATGCTTAGGGTTACGTTAGGGTTAGGTTTAGGGGTTAATAGTTTAATTTAGTATATTTTGTTGTGGGGGGCTTGCGGTTTAGTGGTTAATAGGTTTATTATAGAGGCGGTGTGGGCGGACGGCAGATTAAGCGTTAATAATATTTAAGTAGTGTTTGCAATGCGGGAGGGCGGTAGTTTAGGAGTTAATAGGTTTATTATTGTGGCGACAATGTCGGGGAGCGGTGGAAGAGGGGTTAATACATTTTAATAGTGGTGGCGAAGTCCGGAGCGACAGATTAGGTGTTAATCATTGTATTTTAGTATTTGCGATGCGGGAGGGCCTCGGTTCAGGGGTTAATGGGTAGTTTATGGGTGTTAGTGTACTTTGTAACACTTTAGTTATGAGTTTTATGCTACAGCTTTGTAATGTAAAACTCATAACTACTGACTTTAAATGGCGGTATGAATCTTGTGGTTATAGAGTGTACCTCTCACATTTTTGCCTCCCAGGCAAATTCGTAATACCGGCGCTATGGAAGTGCGGTACTGACGTTGCGTGACGGCCAAAAAGGTGTGCGGTACACCTATTCTGACAAGACTTGTAATAGCGGCGTTAGGGAAAAAGCAGTGTTATGAAGCATAATGATGCTTTTTCACTTATAACGCCAAACTCGTAATCTAGCTGTCTGTTAGTGCAGGATGTCATGCCATCCACTGCAAATCTGTTTGTTTGCTCTTTAACTGCCAAGCGGTGCCAAATATTGTCAATAGACAGTTTCTGCACGTATGTGGTACATGGGCTGTCATTGTTTCTAACAGGGTCCACTGTTTACGCTGAAGTACATATAACAATATAAACAAGCAATCTATAAAGGAAAAAAAAATAGTAATTCATTTTCAGGAGGTAAGTCATTTAGTAAGAGAAACTTTCAGACTCATATTGTTTACTTTAATACATTTTTCTTATTTTATTTCAGTGAAGGACACCATGAATTTGATTAATAAAACTGGAACAGGTCCTTTTCTTTTAACTGGACTTTCTAGTGATCCAAAGGTTAAGACTATCCTTTTTGTGCTTTTCTCTTTTATCTACACTACTACACTAACAGGTAATTCTTTGCTTATTGTGCTAATAAGGATTACTCGTGAATTGCACACTCCAATGTACATGTTCATATGCAACCTATCTATATTGGATGTAACCTTTACTTCAGTAACTGTCCCTAAAATGTTGGTTGGGCTTTTGTTGGAACGTTGCTATATTTCCTATAATGGATGTTTTACTCAAATATTCTTTTTCCACTTTCTTGGAGGTTCGGAATGTTTGCTGTTAAGCATTATGGGTTATGACCGTTACGTGGCTATATGTCACCCGTTGCGTTATCCGCAGATAATGAGCCGGAAAATCTGCATTAAGTTAGCCTTAAGCTGCTTGTTCATAGGCTCCCTCTGTTCATTTGTTCACACTATGCTCACAGCAAGCTTGTCTTTTTGTGGTTCAAGAGAGGTTAACCACTTTTTCTGTGATATACCTCCACTACTAAAATTGTCCTGCACGGACACAAGTATTAACATGATTGTTATATTGGTTTTGGGTGGGCTTGCAGCTGGTGCCTCATTTATATTAACACTAATCTCTTATATTTACATAATTTCTGCTATTTTGCAAATCCGTTCATCTAAAGGAAGGAAAAAAGCTTTTTCAACTTGTGCATCTCATCTTACCGTAGTTGCTATTTTCTTTGGGACAATCATTTTCATGTATCTTAGACCCAAAACCAGCTACTCATTTGAAAATGATAAAAAGTTTACTGTTTTCTACAATGTGATAACACCAATGTTAAACCCTCTTATTTACAGCCTTAGGAACAAAGATGTTAAAAGTGCTATTACACAACTGTGTAAGAAAAAAACACAACATTTATAATTGTTAAAAATATGTATTTATTTACTGAAGACAAAGCTGCTGACTATATATTCCCATGAACTGTATAACTCAGAAATTATATTGAAAGAAAGAAAATGATTTCTGTCTTTTCTTGTGTATTTTGGACTGTATATCAAGAAATACATATTGTGGAAGTAATTTTATTTAAAATGATGGTAAATCCGAGCATTTAACAAATGCTAGTATTTATCATCACTAAAAATAATAATAGAAAAAGGGTGCTAAACGTAACCTATCTGTGCCTGTAAAGTCAGAGCCTCCAGCAGCCCACGGCACAGCACACTTCTGCTGATGAGGTGATGATTCCACCTCTAAACCATGCTAGCATACAGAATACTGTCAGATAGTAGCTATTGGTTTAGAGGTGGAAACATCACCTCAAAGAAGAAGAGCGATGTGCCGGGGGCGGCCATAGGCTCAGACTTTAGAGCTGCCGTAATACAGACAGGGTGAGTTTAGCACCTTTTTTTAATTAAATGATCACATAAACTCAACATTATTTTAAGTGTTGGTAAATACTAGCATTTGTATAACTCTTGGATTTACCATCACTTTAATTATGTTCTGGGCAACAGGGGTAGCTTCTGAGTAGAAGGTTTTGTTACCTGTAAACTTTTCTATATTAAGGTTCCTCATATAGAATTCTATTTAAAAT
Organism: Bombina bombina; assembly: GCF_027579735.1. Taxonomy (NCBI): domain Eukaryota; kingdom Metazoa; phylum Chordata; class Amphibia; order Anura; family Bombinatoridae; genus Bombina; species Bombina bombina. The sequence goes on along the minus strand of NC_069499.1, from coordinate 1,445,763,070 downwards.
ATTTATTTTTTAAATTTAATTTATATGGTTTAAATTGTGTAATTGTATGTCACTTGAGAAAAAACAAAATTTATGCTTACCTGATACATTTCTTTCTTTCCGGATATTGTGAGTCCATGGCTTGAGTAATTACTGTTGTGAATATCACTCCTGGCCAGCAGGAGGAGGCAAAGAGCACCACAGTTAAACTGTTAAGTATCACTCCCTTACCCACAACCCGAGGCAAAGAGCACCACAGTTAAACTGTTAAGTATCACTCCCTTACCCACAACCCCCAGTCATTCGACTGAAGCGAAATGGAGAAAAAGGAGTAACACAAGGTGAAGAGGTGCCTGAGGTTATAGTCAAAAGAACAACTGTTTTAAAATAAAGGGTGGGGCCAAGGACTCACCATATTTGGAAAGAAAGCAATTTATCAGGTAAGCATTTCTTTTGTTTTTCTTTCCTAAGACATGGTGAGTCCACGGCTTGAGTAATTACTGTGGGGAAAAAATACCCAAGCTAGAGGACTCGGATAAATAAGGAGGGGTGAGACAGGCAGTCCTAAACAGAAGGCACCACCGCTTAAAGAACCTTTCTCCCAAAAGAAGCCTCAGCCGAGGAAAAAGTAGCAAATTTGTTCCACTTCATTTTTGAAAGCCACAGAAGAGGAAACAGCTCTTGTGGAATAAACCATAATTCTCTCAGGAGGCTGCTGTCCAGCAGTCTCATAAGCCAAACGAATTATACTTTGTAACCAAAAAGAAAGAGTAGTAGCAGTAGCTTTCTGGCCTTTACGTTTCCCAGAGAAACAGACAAAGAAGGCAGAGGACTGGCGAAAAATCTTAGTCACCTGTAAGTAGAATTTAAAAGCATGTACAACATCCAAATTGTGTAACACACGTTCTTTGGAAGAAGAAGGATTAGGACACAGAGAGGGAACAACAATTTCCTGATTGATATTTCTATTAGAAACAACCTTAGGAAGAAAACCTAACTTAGTATGATGAACCACCTTATCGGCATGAAAATTAAGATAAGGGGAATCACACTGCAGAGCTTAGAGTTCCGAGACTCTTCGAGCAGAAGAGATAGCAACAAGAAACAAAACCTTCCAAGATAACAACTTAATGTCTATGGAATGCAACGGCTCAAACAGAGTCAGCTGGAAAACATTAAGAACAAGGTTAAGGCTCCAAGGAGGAGCAACAGACTTAGACAGGCCTGATTTTGACCAAGGCCTGACAAAAAGATTGCACATCTGGCACATCCGCCAGATGTTTATGTAGTAAAACTGATAAAGCAGAAATCTGAACCTTCAGGCTACTGACAATCCCTTCTCCAGGCCTTCCTGAAGAAAAGATAAAATTCTAGGAATTCTAATTCTACTCCAATAGTAGCCCTTGGATTCATACCAATAAAGATATTTACGCCATATCTTATGGTAAATCTTTCTAGTAACAGGCTTGCGAGCCTGAATCATGGTCTCAATGACCGACTCAGAAAAACCACGCTTAGACAGAATTAAGCGTTCAATCTCCAAGCAATCAGCTTAAGAGAAACGAGATTTGGATGAAGGAAGGGACCCTGAATAAGGAGGTCCTTCTTCAGAGGTATTCTCCAAGGTGGGAGAGATGATATCTCCACTAGGTCTGCAAACCAGATCCTGCAAGGCCACGCAGGGTCTATTAGAATCACCGACACCCTCTCCTTTTTGATACAAGCAATGATTCGTGGAGGGAGAGCAGACGGAGGTAACAGGTATGCCCAGGGGAGAACTTCCAGGGTCGCAAAAGTTGCAGGTGTGACCGGGCCCTGAAGGTCCGCCACTGGGAGGGCCCCAACAGGTTCGACTGGAACTTGGACTTCCCCACTCTGTTGTGGAAGAACCGGACATGAGAATTATTATTATTATTCTTTATTTATAAAGCGCCGACAGATTCTGCAGTGCTGCCCATGGGTACAATGATAACAGTACAGTGGAGAAACAATACGATAAGACACAACATTTTACAGACAAATACAGGGGGAATTGAGGGCCCTATTCCCATGGGAACTTACAATCTAAATGGGTAGGAGGATTGGAAACAGGAGGTGGGGACTGCAGAGGTGAGAATGATATTAGTGAGGAGATAGAGGGCAACTGTTAGTTAAGTGAAGTTAGTTTCTTGATAAGTTGGATGATAAGCTTCCCTGAACAGAAAGGTCTTTAGGGGACGTTTAAAGGAGGAGAGGTTAGGGGCAAGTCTGACATCTCAAGGAAGTGCGTTCCAGAGGGTTGGTGCCGCACGAGAGAAGTCCTGTAGCCTAGAATGAGAGGAGGTGATGGTAGAGGATGCAAGAAGCAGGTTGTTGTTGGATCTTAGGGGATGGGCAGGAGTATATTTGTTGATGAGTGAGGACAGGTAGGGTGGGGCAGCATTGGTGAGGGCTTTGTAGGTCAGGGTGAGAATTTTGAATTTAACTCACAGAGAGGTGCAGCAGAAACAGAGCTTCGAGAGAGGTGGATTAGCCTGGCAGATGAATTTAGGATGGATTGGAGGGGAGAGAGGCGGGAGAGAGGGAGGCCAGTTAGTAAGTTGTTACAGTAGTCAAGTCAGGAAATTACCAGGGAGTAGATGAGCTGTTTGGTAGTTTCAGCACTTAGAAACGGAAGAATTTTGCGTAGGTGGTTGCGGCAGGATGAAGAGAGCAGTTGGATGTGGGGAATGAAGGACAGATTTAAGTCAAGCGTGACTCCGAGGCAGCAGACTTGGGGTGATGGGGAGATAGTGGTGCCGCCAAAAGTGATAGATAAATTAGAGACTGGAGTGAAGCTAGAGGGGGGAATTAGAAGTAGTTCGGTCTTGGACATATTTATTTTTAGGTGGTGAGAGGCCATCCAGGAGGAAATGCCAGATAAGCAGTCGCTGATGTGAGAGTTGACAGAAGGAGAGCATGCAGGGGTGGAAAGGTAGATCTGAGTATCATCAGCATAGAGGTGATAGCTGAAGCCATAGCTGTTGATAAGTTTACCCAGTGAAGATGTATAAATAGAGAAGAGTAGAGGACCCAGGACAGAGCCTTGAGGTACTCCAACAGACAGGGGCAATAGAGAGGAGGAGTCACCAGCAAAAGAGACGGAGAAGAGAGATAAGAGTGAATCCAGGAGAGGGCAGTGGCACAGAGACCAAGAGAACTGAGAGACCGTAGGAGAAGGGGATGGTCAACAGTGTCAAAGGCAGCAGATAGGTCAAGTAAGATGAGTATAGAGTAGTAGCCTTTGTTTTTAGCCGAAAGGAGATCGTTAGTAACCTCGGTCTCAGTTGAGTGTTGGGGATGGAAGCCAGATTGCAGGGGGTCAAGCAATGAGTTGGAGGACAGGAAGTGGGTTAGGCGATTGAAAACTAGTTTTTCAAGGAGTTTTGAAGCTAGCGGGAGCAGTGATATGGGGCGGTAGTTTGCAGGGGAGTTAGGGTCGAGGGAGGGTTTTGAAGGAGGCAGGGAATAAGCCGGTAGAAAGGGATAGGTTAAATATGTGAGTAAGAGCCGGAGTGAGCGTGGTAGACAGAGGAGGAATTAGATGTGAAGGAATAGGGTCAAATGGACAGGTAGTGAGGTGTGAGGAAGACAAAAGGGAAGCCACTTCACTCTCAGTGGTTGGGAGGAGGGTGCAGAGAGTGGCAGAGGGGGTGACTGGGAGCGGAGTTGGGAGATTGCAGGTTTGTGTTGGGATGTTTCCTTGGATTGCAGGTGTTTTATTGAGAAAATAGTCAGCAAGGTCTTGAGCACTGAATGCAGATGAGGGGGGGTGCAGGTGGGTGGAGGAGAGAGTTGAAAATGGAAAATAGTCTTTTAGGGTTTGAGGAGTGAGTGGATATAAGAGAAGAGAAGTAGGTTTGCTTAGCTAAGTGAAGGGCAGAGGTGTAAGAGTAGAGAATGAACTTATAGTGCATGAAATCAGGTTCAGAGCGGGATTTCCTCCAGACACGTTCAGCAGTGCGGGAGCATTTTTGTAGGTGATGCGTTTGTTGGGAGTGCCAGGGTTGGAGCTGACGACGTGGGGCTTTGCAAGGTTGGGGTGGGGCGAGAGTGTCAAGTGCAGCAGATTGAGTATTGTTATAGTGGGTTATAGCAAGGTCAGGGCAGTATATCGCGGAAGTGTGGGGGATGCATAGTTGAATAAGATTGGAGAGTTGGGGAGTGTCTACAGTATGCAGATTTCTACTGGTGCGGGGGCGAGAGGGGGAAGTAGGTTTAGTATCTATATTAGGATTAAATGTGAGCAGATGGTGGTCTAAGATGGGAAATAGGCGACATGCAACATTAGAGAGAGAGCAGAGATAGGAGAATACCAGATCAATCGAGTGTCCATCGTGGTGGGTAGGGAATAGGGTGGATTTTGAGAGGCCGAAGGAGTTAGTGAGTGAGAGAAGTTTAGAGGCAGCAGGGGCAGATGGGTTGTCAATGTGGATGTTGAAGTCCCCTAGGATTAGACCAGGTGTGTTTGTGGAGAGAAAGTAAGGAAGCCAGGCAGCAAAGTTGTCAAGGAATTGGGAAGTTGGTCCAGGGAGGCGATAGATAACTGCCACTCAGAGAGAGAGGGGAGAACAGGCAAATGCAGTGGACTTCAAAGGAAGAAAAGGAGAGAGATGGAAATGGGGATAGGTACTGATAGGAGCAGGAGGGGGAGAGTAAGATGCCAACACCACCAACGTGTCTCTCACCTGGCCTAGGTGTGTGGCTAAAGTGAAGACCACGGTGTGTGAGAGCAGCAATGGAAGCAGTGTCAGAGGAAAATAGCCAGGTTTCAGTAATAGCTAAAAGGTTGAAAGCGTTGGAAACAAACAGGTCATGAACAGTTGTAAGCTTGTTACAGACGGAGCGAGCATTCCAGAGGGCACAAGAAAAGGGAGGGGTTAGGCGCTGTGTGTTTATGGAGATGAGATTGTTGGTATTGCGTGACCTAGAATTTTTGCAGTGGGAGATGGAGTGAGAGTGTAAAAGTGTGGTGATTGCTGCAGGGCCAGGGTTAGGAGAGACATCACCAGCTGCAAGCAGTAGTAGCAGTGAGAGAGACAGAAGGTGAGAGTGAGATTTGTAGGAGCGGGAATGATTAGACATAGGAGAGTTAGAGGGGGAAGTGTGTCTAAGGAAGCAAAGTAGTTCATGAGAGGACAGCTTAGGAGATGAGAGAAGGGACGGTGAGCATGAGATATAGATAGTGTGGGGATTGTTGTTATAGGGACATGCAGTGATTTTTAGGAGAAGGGCAGACAGAGAGAGCAAAAAAAGTCATAGAGAGCATTGTGTAGAAGTATAGTTGTTAAGTTTACCTGTTACTTGGTCAGCAGTTTCAACCTCCAGTTTCTAACTCCGGTGTGTAACTCTGCTACTTTTAACAGAGAGCTACCTAGAATCAGAGAGCCACGGCCCAAAATGAGCCTTAAAGGGACACTAAACACCTGATGCAGATTGTGCAAACTAACTTCTGCTGTCAGTCCATAAATCTACTACTAATTTAGTAATAAAGGTTTTTTAGGCAGTCTGTGCAGCTTACCCCCATTGTATTCAAGAAAAGTGTTGTTAAACAGAATGGTGAAACTGAGCTCAGTGCTGCTATGTGTGCTGCCATGTTGTAATGCATGCTGCTCACAGGCACAGTAGTCACGTGATGCACATGAGGATTACCAGAATGCTCTCTCACAGTGGTGCTAAGTGAGTGCTGTAATTAGCTGTATGAATATTTTTCATATGTGCCTCTTATTTATAGAAATAAATATTCTGTTGTGCATGCATTTTATTAATTTCAAAGAACTCAAAACTTTTTCTAAGCTAGAAGAAATACGTCTGACTGCACTATTGAGAGGAACTGTTGTTTTAGTTAATAGCAACAGCTGATAATACACGGAGGGGTCTTCAGCTCATTCCTTTCCCCTCCGTGTAGCATCAGCTGTTGCTATTAACTAAAACAACAGTTCCTCTCAATAGTGCAGTCAGACGTATTTCTTCTAGCTTAGAATAAGTTTTGAGTTCTTTGAAATTAATAAAATGCATGCACAACAGAATATTTATTTATATAAATAAGAGGCACATATGAAAAGTGTTCATACAGCTAATTACAGCACTCACTTAGCACAACTGTGAGAGAGCCTTCTGGTAATCCTTCTCTAAACTTAATAACATTATCTGCCATGCACAATCACGTGACTGCTGTGCCCGTGTGGCAATAAGGTGGCATACATAGCATCACCAAGCGGCAGATAAGCAGTCTAATTAAAGACACTTTTATTGAACTGTTTGGGGTAAACTGAGCGGCAAGAATAGGGATTCATGATTACTTTGTTATTATTAGTAAATATAAGTTAGTGTAAACAATTTTTAGAAGGTGTTATAGGTCCCTTTAAGCCTTCTCTATGTGTAGTAGTGAGAAGTGATGAAGTGATTCTAGGCAGCTGTTACAGGCAGTCTTAGCTAGCAGGAGTTACACACTTGCAAATTAGAGGGGGGGGGGTGGCAGGATGAGTAAGTTTTAGACAATATCTGATAAAATGATTAGAGGTAGACAAAATGGAGACAGAGGAAATGGTTACCTGGGGAGTCTAGCACAAATTAAAGGGGCGTTTAAATGCAGTCAGTGAGGCAGAAGCAGGAAGACATACCAGCGGAGTCTAGCACACATTAAAGGGGCTTTTAAATGCAGTCAGTTAGGCAGAAGCAGGAAGACATACCAGGGGAGTCTAGCACAAATTAACGGGGTGTTTAAATGCAGTCAGTTAGGCAGAAGCAGGAAGACATACCAGGGGAATCTAGCACAAATTAAAGGGGCATTTAAATGCAGTCAGTTAGGCAGAAGCAGGAAGACATACCAGGGGAGTCTAGCACAAATTAAAGGGGTGTTTAAATGCAGTCAGTTAGGCAGAAGCAGGAAGACATACCAGGGAAGTCTAGTACAAATGAGAAGAGTAAAAGTCAAGAACGCTTGATTGTGGCAGTGGCTTGGTACCTCTCTCGCTGTACAGTGCAAAGCTAAGGCAGGTGTAAGAGCTGGCCTGGGCTCACGCACCTAGGTTCAGCAGCATGTAACCAGCGGCAGGCTGCCTAGGCAATGAAGATTTCCAATGCCCATTACTGCTAGTCAGCTATGCTACACTATGCCCTCAGGCTTTCTCTCTTAAAGTCTGCACACAGTGCAGTGAAGGCTACAGAATTACAGAATAATTGGAGCAGTCACAGTGTTTGGATTTAAACAGCAAAGCTAACGTGCCAGTATTTAATGTCACACACTGTCAGTACTGCAGAATACATTGTTATACATTATGATCTCCTTTTCCTGCCCTGGTTCACTTGTCTGAGCAGAACCTAAGTTCACGGCTCAAGCGTGGCACATTTCACTGTCTCACCATCCCTAGATACAGGTACTGCCGTCGTTGTCGCCATGGAGATGAGACCGCATATTACCTGGGGGTTGCTTTAAGGCATTGTGAACCTGTGTGACCAGACTCAGGTAACTGGTTGTGGGGTGGGTGGGTAGGTGCTTGCTATTAAAAAGCTGCTGAATGTACCTAATTTTATTTTAAATTAGAATTACCATTCAATATATATATATATATATATATATATATATATATATATATATATATATAAAGAAAGCTTTCCAAAAGAGATAAGCACAGTCTTACAATACCACAGCAGCCAGGGTGCACTTCAAAAGTAATGTGTACAGTCCTTGTTGAAAGAAGGCACTCGCTGGTCTTTAGCACAAAAAATCTTTAATACATCAAATAGACATCAAATATTGACCATAACGTTTCGGTGTTGTTACAACACCTTTGTCAAATGCTGCCAGACATCAGTGTCACAGGATAAATATATTCCCAAGAAAAAGAATTACTAGCACCAAACATCAAACACCCACCTTATATACAAACATTTTAAAAAAGCCCGGTCGCCGCTTCACATCAGTCATCAATGACGTCATCACGCTAAAGCGTGAGCGTGACGCGTCAACGTGATCTGATTGGCTATGGGTTACTATGGTAACCACAAACACAAAGCTTGCAACGTAAACCCAGAATCACAAGTGGCGCATATGTTAGTGTCAATCTGAAAGGAAGCTTTAGATCAAACAGCACAAATTATCTAATTTACAAGTATGCTGAGAGCTGGCTCTGAGGCCTTGGCTCTGAATTATAAGTGGCCGAGTTAAGAAATGGAGTTTAGAAACTGGAGGGGAAACTGCAGACCCCACTAACAGGTAATCCTTACTAACTGTACACCTGCACAATGCTCTCTACAGGGAGTGCAGAATTATTAGGCAAGTTGTATTTTTGAGGATTAATTTTATTATTGAACAACAACCATGTTCTCAATGAACCCAAAAAACTCATTAATATCAAAGCTGAATATTTTTGGAAGTAGTTTTTAGTTTGTTTTTAGTTATAGCTATTTTAGGGGGATATCTGTGTGTGCAGGTGACTATTACTGTGCATAATTATTAGGCAACTTAACAAAAAACAAATATATACCCATTTCAATTATTTATTTTTACCAGTGAAACCAATATAACATCTCAACATTCACAAATATACATTTCTGACATTCAAAAACAAAACAAAAACAAATCAGTGACCAATATAGCCACCTTTCTTTGCAAGGACACTCAAAAGCCTGCCATCCATGGATTCTGTCAGTGTTTTGATCTGTTCACCATCAACATTGCGTGCAGCAGCAACCACAGCCTCCCAGACACTGTTCAGAGAGGTGTACTGTTTTCCCTCCTTGTAAATCTCACATTTGATGATGGACCACAGGTTCTCAATGGGGTTCAGATCAGGTGAACAAGGAGGTCATGTCATTAGATTTTCTTCTTTTATACCCTTTCTTGCCAGCCACCCTGTGGAGTACTTGGACGCGTGTGATGGAGCATTGTCCTGCATGAAAATCATGTTTTTCTTGAAGGATGCAGACTTCTTCCTGTACCACTGCTTGAAGAAGGTATCTTCCAGAAACTGGCAGTAGGACTGGGAGTTGAGCTTGACTCCATCCTCAACCCGAAAAGGCCCCACAAGCTCATCTTTGATGATACCAGCCCAAACCAGTACTCCACCTCCACCTTGCTGGCGTCTGAGTCGGACTGGAGCTCTCTGCCCTTTACCAATCCAGCCACGGGCCCATCCATCTGGCCCATCAAGACTCACTCTCATTTCATCAGTCCATAAAACCTTAGAAAAATCAGTCTTGAGATATTTCTTGGCCCAGTCTTGACGTTTCAGCTTGTGTGTCTTGTTCAGTGGTGGTCGTCTTTCAGCCTTTCTTACCTTGGCCATGTCTCTGAGTATTGCACACCTTGTGCTTTTGGGCACTCCAGTGATGTTGCAGCTCTGAAATATGGCCAAACTGGTGGCAAGTGGCATCTTGGCAGCTGCACGCTTGACTTTTCTCAGTTCATGGGGAGTTATTTTGCGCCTTGGTTTTTCCACACGCTTCTTGCGACCCTGTTGACTATTTTGAATGAAACGCTTGATTGTTCGATGATCACGCTTCAGAAGCTTTGCAATTTTAAGAGTGCTGCATCCCTCTGCAAGATATCTCACTATTTTGGACTTTTCTGAGCCTGTCAAGTCCTTCTTTTGACCCATTTTGCCAAAGGAAAGGAAGTTGCCTAATAATTATGCACACCTGATATAGGGTGTTGATGTCATTAGACCACACCCCTTCTCATTACAGAGATGCACATCACCTAATATGCTTAATTGGTAGTAGGCTTTCGAGCCTATACAGCTTGGAGTAAGACAACATGCATAAAGAGGATGATGTGGTCAAAATACTCATTTGCCTAATAATTCTGCACTCCCTGTATGTCTTTTCTGATCTTTCTGTCTGCCATCTTCCTAAAACTCACTGCATGCCCTTATAACATCAATAATCCCCACACTATCCTTATCTCTCCCTCCCTCCTCTCATCCCCTATGCTGTCCTCTCATGAACTACTCTGTTTCCTTAGCAATACTTCCCCATCTTACTCTCCTGTGTCTAGTCATACCTGCTCCTACAAGTCTCACTCTCACCTTCTGTCACTCTCACTGCTACTACTGCTTGCTTCTGGTGACATCTCTCCTAACCCTGGCCCTGCAGCAATCACCACACTCATACACTCTCGCTCAGTCCCCCACAATACAAACTCAAGGTCACGCGATCCCAACAATCTCATCTCCATTAACCCACAGTGCTTATCCCCTCTCTTTTATTGTGCCCTCTGGAATGCACGCTCTGTCTGTAACAAACTTACAACTGTTCACGACCTGTTTGTTTCTAACGCTATCAATCTTCTAGCAATTACTGAAACCTGGCTTTCTTCCTCTGACACTGCTTCCATTGCTGCTCTAACGCACGGAGGTCTCTACTTTAGCCACACACCTAGGCCAGGTGAGAGACATGGTGGCGGTGTTGGAATCTTACTGTCCCCTTCCTGCTCCTATCAGCACCTCCATCCTCATCCATCTCTCTCCTTTGAAGTCCATTGCATCCGCATTTTCTCCCCCCTCTCCCTCAAGGTGGCAGCTATCTATCACCCCCCCTGGACCAACCTCCCAATTCCTCGACAACTTTGCTGCCTAGCTTTCTCACTTTCTCTCTACAAATACACCTGCTCTAATCTTAGGGGACTTCAACATCCCCATCGATAACCCATCTACCCCTGCTGCCTCTAAACTTCTCTCACTCACAAACTCCTTTAGTCTTTCACAATCCACCCTATTCCCTACTCACCGTGATGGACATTCTCTTGATCTGGTATTCTCCTACCTCTGCTCCCCTTCTGATGTCACCTGTCGCCCATTTCCCATCTCAGACCACCATCTGCTCACCTATAATCTCAATGTACAGGCTAAACCTATTTCTACCCCCCCGCTTCCACACCTGTAGAAATCTGCACACTGTGGATCCTCTCCAACTTTCTAACCTTATTCAAAAACGCCTTCCCCACACTTCCACTGTATCCTGCCCTGACCTTGCTACAAACCACTATAACAATACTCTCTCCTCTGCACTCGACACCCTTGCTCCTCCACAAATACGCAAAACCCCACGTCGTCAGCTCCAGCCCTGGCACTCTCAGCAAACATGCTATCTACAAAAATGCTTCCATGCTGCTGAACGTGCCTGGAGGAAATCCCGCTCTGAACACGATTTCCTACACTAAGTTCATTCTTTATTCTTACTCCTCTGCCCTTCACTTAGCCAAGCAAAACTACTTCTCTTCTCTCATATCTTCTCACTCTTCAAACCCTAAACGTCTCTTCTCCACTTTCAACACTCTCCTCTATCCACCTGCACCACCCCCTCATCTGACTTTAGTGCTCAAGACTTGGCAGATTACTTTTTCAACAAAACACTTACCATCAGAAGCAACATCCCACCACAAGACTGCAACCTTTCATCTCTGCCCCCGGTCACACCCTCCAACACTCTCAGTACCTTCCTCTCAACCACTGAGAATGAAGTGAGTTCCCTAATATCTTCCTCACACCTCACTACATGCCCCCTTGACCCTATCCCTTCACATCTAATACCCTCTCTGTCCTCTACCCTCACCCCAGCTCTTACTCACATATTCAACCGATCCCTTACTACTGGTTCATTTCCATCATCCTTTAAACATGCAAAGGTCACCCCCATCCTCAAAAAACCCTCCCTCAACCCCAATTCTCCTGCAAACTACCGCCCCATATCACTACTTCTGCTAGCTTCTGGAAAAACTAGTTTTCAATCGCCTAACACACTTCCTATCCTCCAACTCATTGCTTGACCCCCTGCAATCTGGCTTCCGTCCCCAACACTCAACTGAGACTGCCCTCACCAAGGTTACTAACGATCTTCTTTCTGCTAAAAACAATGGCCACTATTCTATACTTATCTTACTTGACCTGTCTGCTGCCTTTGACACTGTTGACCATCCCCTCCTCCTACGGACTCTCAGCTCCCTTGGGCTCTGTGACATTGCACTCTCCTGGATCCACTCTTATCTCTCTAATAGGTCATTTTCTGTCTCATTTGCTGGTGACCCATCCTCTCCACTGCCTCTGTCTGTTGGAGTACCTCAAGGCTCTGTTCTTAGGCCCTCTACTCTTCTCTATTTATACTTCCTCACTGGGTAAACTTATTAGTAGCTATGGCTTCAACTATCACCTCTATGCTGATGATACTCAGATTTTCCTATCTACCCCTGCACTCTCTCCTTCTGTCCTTTCCCACATCAGCGGCTGCTTATCTGGAATTTCTTCCTGGATGGCCTCTCACCACCTAAAAATCAACATGTCCAAGACTGAGCTTCTTCTAATCCCCCCAACTAATTCTTCTCCAGTTTCTAACTTTACTATCACTGTTGGTGACACCACTATCTCCCCATTACCCCAAGTCCGCTGCCTTGGAGTTACACTCAACTCCAATCTGTCCTTCATACCCCACATTCAATCGCTCTCTTCATCCTGTCGCAACCACCTATGCAATATCTCCAAAATCCGTCCTTTTCTGAGTGCTGAAACTACTAAACAGCTAATCCATTCCCTAGTAATTTCCCGGCTTGACTACTGTAACAACCTACTAACTGGCCATCCTCTCTCCCTCCTCTCCCCCCTTCAATCCATCCTAAATGCCTCTGCTAGGCTAATCCACCTCTCCCGACGCTCTGTATCTGCCGCACCCCTCTGTGAGTCCCTTCACTGGCTCCCCATTCACAGCAGAATTAAATTCAAAATTCTCACTTTGACCTACAAAGCCCTTACCAATGCAGCCCCCCCATACTTGTCCTCACTCATCAACAAATATACTCCAGCCCGTCCCCTAAGATCCAACAATGATCTACTCCTTGCCTCTTCTACCATCACCTCCTCTCATGCTAAACTACAGGATTTCTCTTGTGCGGCACCAACCCTCTGGAACACACTTCCTCGTGCTGTCAGACTTTCCCCCAACCTCTCCTCCTTTAAACGCTCCCTAAAGACCTTCTTGTTCAGGGAAGCCTATAACCAAATCAATAACTAATGAATTCCACTTGCCTAACAGTTGCCCTCATCTAACTTCACACTAACATCATTCCCACCTTTGCAGTCCCCACCTCCTGTTTCTCACCCTCCTACCCATTTAGATTGTAAGTTCCCACGGGAACAGGGCTCCCATTTCCTCCTGTATTTGTTTGTTAAATTTTGTCTGGTGTCTCATATTGTACTGTCCTTTTATCTTTGTTACCTATGAACAGCGCTACAGAATCTGTTGGCGCTTTATAAATAAAGAATAATAATAATAATAATAACACAATCTTGCAAGGCACAACAGCGCTCTAATAGCAAAAACTTAACATGAAACAATTCCTTCAGACGGACACATCGCCAATATGCCAAACTTGAAGATGTGGACTCAACATCAGTAATTAAAAACAAATATAATTTTGTTACATACATTCTGCATTTATATTGCAACAATATACAAATCAATTGTCACAATTTTTACTTAGCTACAATTTACTCTATTATACACAAAAATCATATGTAATTTTAACTCATTCATTCATGCCTCTAGTTGTATAGGTAGAAACCAGTGTGTACCCACTAGAATAAAAATTCATGCAGGATCCTAGTTTAAGTTGATGCATACCGGCATGGTGAGATGGTATAAATACATAGTCAGTCTATGGGTTATTTGGTGTAAAATGGTCCAAAATCGAGGTGATTGTTAAGTCCCCTGGGTATTAAGGTATCAAGCATATAAATCCATTTAGTCTCTCTTTGGAGAAGTCGATTCGCTCTATTGCCACCCCTGGATAATGGCGGGATGTGGTCAATCACCATAGTTCTCATGCTAGAGACACTGTGTTTAAATTGCACAAAGTGGTGTGCCACCGGTTGTTCCAAATCACCTATTTTCAAGGCTTCCCGAATGGCACACCGATGATTCGCCGCAACTTTTCCATACCGCAGATCCCCCTACGCCATTTGCGTATCCTATCTTTTCAATGGGATCTTTCTAACGCTGGTATTTAGAGTCTTGGCTGAAGTGAGCGTTAGAAATCTAAGGACAAAACTCCAGCCGCAGAAAAAAGTCAGTAGTTAAGAGCTTTCTGGGCTAACGCCGGTTTATAGAGCTCTTAACTACTGTGCTCTAAAGTACACTAACACCCATAAACTACCTATGTACCCCTAAACCGAGGTCCCCCCACATCGCCGCCACTCTATTAAAATTTTTTAACCCCTAATCTACCGACCGCACACCGCCGCCACCTACGTTATCCCTATGTACCCCTAATCTGCTGCCCCTAATACTGCCGACACCTACATAATATTTATTAACCCCTAATCTACCGCCCCCAACATCGCCGCCACCTACCTACAATTATTAACCCCTAATCTGCCGACCGCACACCGCCGCAACCTACGTTATCCCTATGTACCCCTAATCTGCTGCCCCTAACACCGCCGACCCCTATACCTACAATAATTAACCCCTAATCTGCCGACCGGATCTCACCGCTACTCTAATAAATGTATTAACCCCTAAAGCTAAGTCTAACCCTAACACTAACACCTCCCTAAGTTAAATATAATTTAAATCTAACGAAATAAATTAACTCTTATTAAATAAATTAATCCTATTTAAAGCTAAATACTTACCTGTAAAATAAACCCTAATATAGCTACAATATAAATTATAATTATATTGTAGCTATTTTAGGATTAATATTTATTTTACAGGCAACTTTGTATTTATTTTAACTAGGTACAATAGCTATTAAATAGTCAATAACTATTTAATAGCTACCTAGTTAAAATAATTACAAAATTACCTGTAAAATAAATCCTAACCTAAGTTACAATTAAACCTAACACTACACTAGCAATAAATTAATTAAATAAAATACCTACAATTATCTACAATTAAACCTAACACTACACTATCAATAAATTAATTAAATAAAATACCTATAATTAAATACAATTAAATAAACTAACTAAAGTACAAAAAATAAAAAAGAACTAAGTTACAAAAATAAAAAAATATTTACAAACATTAGAAAAATATTACAACAATTTTAAACTAATTACACCTACTCTAAGCCCCCTAATAAAATAACAAAGACCCCCAAAATAAAAAAATGCCCAACCCTATTCTAAAATTAAAATAGAAAAGCTCTTTTACCTTACCAGCCCTTAAAAGGGCCATTTGCGGGGCATGCCCCAAAGAATTCAGCTCTTTTGAATGGAAAAAAAACATACAATACCCCCCCCCAACATTACAACCCACCACCCACATACCCCTAATCTAACTAAAAACCCCCTTAAATAAACCTAACACTAAGCCCCTGAAGATCTTCCTACCTTATCTTCACCACACCGGGTATCAGCGATCCGTCCAGGCTCCGATGTCTTGATCCAAGCCCAAGCGGGGGGCTGAAGACATCCATCCTCCGGCTGAAGTCTTGATCCAAGCAGGCAGAAGAGGACATCCGGACTGGCAAACATCTTCATCCAAGCCGCATCTTCTATGTTCTTCCATCCGATGACGACCGGCTGATCTTCAAGACCTCCAGCGCGGATCCATCCATCTTCACCGACGACTTCCCGACCAATGACGGTTCCTTTAAGGGACGTCATCCAAGATGGCGTCCCTCAAATTCCGATTGGCTGATAGGATTCTATCAGCCAATCGGAATTAAGGTAGGAAAATTCTGATTGGCTGATGGAATCAGCCAATCAGATTCAAGTTCAATCCGATTGGCTGGTCCAATCAGCCAATCAGATTGAGCTTGCATTCTATTGGCTGTTCCGATCAGCCAATAGAATGCGAGCTCAATCTGATTGGATGATCGGATCAGCCAATCGGATTGAACTTGAATCTGATTGGCTGATTCCATCAGCCAATCAGAATTTTCCTACCTTAATTCCAATTGGCTGATAGAATCCTATCAGCCAATCGGAATTCGAGGGACGCCATCTTGGATGACGTCCCTTAAAGAAACCGTCATTTGTCGGGAAGTCGTCGGTGAAGATGGATGTTCCGCGTCGGCGGGATGAACTACATGGATCCGGAAGAAAGAAGATTGAAGATGCCGCTTGATAGAAGACTTCAGTCGGATCATGGACCTCTTCAGCTCCCGCTTGGATGAAGACTTCAGCCGGATCATGGACATCTTCAGCCCCCCCGCTTGGGCTTGGATCAAGACATAGGAGGCTCTTCTGGATCGATTGTTGAACCCGGCGTGGTGAAGACAAGGTAGAGAGATCTTCAGGGGCTTAGTGTTAGGTTTATTTAAGGGGGGTTTGGGTTAGATTAGGGGTATGTGGGTGGTGGGTTGTAATGTTGGGGGGGTATTGTATGTTTTTTTTTACAGGCAAAAGAGCTGAATTCTTTGGGGCATGCCCCGCAAAGGGCCCTTTTCAGGGCTGGTAAGGTAAAAGAGCTTTTCTATTTGTATTTTAGAATAGGGTAGGGCATTTTTTTATTTTGGGGGTCTCTGTTATTTTATTAGGGGGCTTAGAGTAGGTGTAATGTTTGTAAATATTTTTTTATTTTTTGTAACTTAGTTCTTTTTTATTTTTTGTACTTTAGTTAGTTTATTTCATTGCATTTATTTGTAGTTATTGTATTTAATTAATTTATTGATAGTGTAGTGTTAGGTTTAATTGTAGATAATTGTAGGTATTTTATTTAATTTATTTATTGATAGTGTAGAGTTAGGTTTAATTGTAGGTAATTGTAGGTAGTTTATTTAATTAATTTATTGATAGTGTAGTGGTAGGTTTAATTGTAACTTAGGTTAGGATTTATTTTACAGGTAATTTTGTAATTATTTTAACTAGGTAGCTATTAAATAGTTATTAACTATTTAATAGCTATTGTACCTGGTTAAAATAATTACAAAGTTGCCTGTAAAATAAATATTAATCCTAAAATAGCTACAATATAATTATAATTTATATTGTAGCTATATTAGGGTTTATTTTACAGGTAAGTATTTAGATTTAAATAGGAATAATTTATTTAATAAGAGTTAATTTATTTCGTTAGATTTAAATTATATTTAACTTTGGGAGGTGTTAGTGTTAGGGTTAGACTTAGCTTTAGGGGTTAATACATTTATTAGAGTAGCGGTGAGATCCGGTCGGCAGATTAGGGGTTAATTATTGTAGGTAGGTGGAGGCGACGTTGGGGGCGGCAGATTAGGGGTTAATAAATATAATATAGGGGTCGGCGGTGTTAGGGGCAGCAGATTAGGGGTACATAGGGATAATGTAGGGTGCGGCGGTGTACGGAGCGGCAGATTAGGGGTTAATAATAATATGCAGGGGTCAGTGATAGCGGGGGCGGCAGATTAGGGGTTAATAAATATAATATAGGGGTCGGCGGTGTTAGGGGCAGCAGATTAGGGGTACATAGGTATAATGTAGGTTGCGGTGGTGTACGGAGCGGCAGATTAGGGGTTAATAATAATATGCAGGGGTCAGCGATAGTGGGGGCGGCAGATTAAGGGTTAATAAGTGTAAGGTTAGGGGTGTTTAGACTCGGGGTTCATGTTAGGGTGTTAGGTGCAGACTTAGGAAGTGTTTCCCCATAGGAAACAATGGGGCTGCGTTAGGAGCTTAACGCTGCTTTTTTGCAGGTGTTAGGTTTTTTTTCAGCTCAAACTGCCCCATTGTTTTCTATGGGGGAATCGTGCACGAGCACGTTTTTGAAGCTGGCCGCATCCGTAAGCAACGCTGGTATCGAGAGTTGCAGTGGCGGTAAATATGCTCTACGCTCCCTTTTTTGGAGCCTAACGCAGCCATTCTGTGAACTCTAAATACCAGCGGTATTTAAAAGGTGCGGGGGAAAAAAAGCATGCGTAGCTAACGCACCCCTTTGGCTGCAGAACTCTAAATCTAGCCGATACTGTCTAATTTAGTGACCCAATCCTGTGTATCATCATCCACCATAGTCTGGTAGTTCAGCAGTTTGGTGGCCTCAATTTCTGTTTTGATTTTAGATTCAAGTCTGCTAACCTCCTCTATGACCAAAAGTAATAAGCACTGCGCACCACCTTCTGCAGAATTCCATATTCTGGTGGCCCAATATAGGAATATTTTTTATCCTGAACCCCCTAGGGATATATTTCTTTCGATGATACCCTGAAAGGTACACAGTATGTAGGTGGTAATCTATTTCTTTTTTTTTTTAATTTATTAGTTTATGATAAATGTTAATTGGGGTATCCCCCCTCAACTCACTCAGGTCATCCACAACTCTGATCCTCCCTGCGTCTTCATCTGTGAATCCAAATGCTTCTGTGTTAAAGTCATCGTCTATGTATAGGTTTTCCATATCCGGTATTGTTGTTGCCATTATGAAGCAAAGTCTGTAAAAGTTGCAAGAACACAGGTTATATGTACAAAAAGTGTTAGAAACCTTCCTCCGGTTACATGTATAACCATACCATAATGATATCAGTCAATAGTGGAGTGCATCATCTCATATAAACAATAAAGAAAGCTTTCCAAAAAAGATAAGCACAGTCTTACAATACCACAGCAGCCAGGGTGCACTTCAAAAATAATGTGTACAGTCCTTGTTGAAAGAAGGCACTCGCTGGTCTTTAGCACAAAAAATCTTTAATACATCAAATAGACATCAAATATTGACCATAACGTTTCGGTGTTGTTACAACACCTTTGTCAAATGCTGCCAAACATCAGTGTCACAGAATAAACATATTCCCAAGAAAAAGAATTACTAGCATCAAACATCAAACACCCACCTTATATACAAACATTTTAAAAAAGCCTGGTCGCCGCTTCACATCAGTCATCAATGACGTCATCACGCTAAAGCGTGAGCGTGACGCGTCAACATGATCTGATTGGCTATGGGTTACTATGGTAACCACAAACACAAAGCTTGCAACGTAAGCCCAGAATCACGAGTGGCACATATGTTAGTGTCAATCTGAAAGGAAGCTTTAGATCAAACACAATCTTGCAAGGCACAACAGCGCTCTAATACCAAAAACTTAACATGAAACAATTCCTTCAGACGGACACATCACCAATATGCCAAACTTGAAGATGTGGACTCAACATCAGTAATTAAAAACAAATATAATTTTGTTACATACATTCTGCATTTATATTGCAACAATATACAAATCAGTTGTCACAATTTTTACTTAGCTACTAAATATCTCAGGTTAGCACAAATTACTCTATTATATACAAAAATCATATGTAATTTTAACTTATTCATTCATGCCTCTAGTTGTATAGGTAGAAACCAGTGTGTACCCACTAGAATGAAAATTCATGTAGGATCCTAGTTTAATCTCATGCATACCGGCATGGTCAGTCTATGGGTTACATAGTCAGTCTATGGGTTATTTGGTGTAAAATGGTCCAAAATCGAGGTGAGTGTTAAGTCCCCTGGGTATTAAGGTATCAAGCATATGAATCCATTTAGTCTCTCTTTGGAGAAGTCGATTCGCTCTATTGCCACCCCTGGATAATGGCGGGATGTGGTCAATCACCATAGTTCTCATGCTAGAGACACTGTGTTTAAATTGCACAAAGTGGTGTGCCACTGGTTGTTCCGAATACCAGTTTTCAAGGCTTCCCGAATGGCACACCGATGATTCGCCATCCTATCCCTGAAGCTTGTGACTGTTTTCCTGATATATACCAGGGATCACGGGCAAATCAACATGTATACAACATGTGTACTGGTGCAGGTCAGCCAATGGAGGATAGTATAGCGCTTGTTCGTATGAGGGTGTTGAAACGTTTTGCCTCGCATCATGCTATTGCACGTTGTGCAATTTCCACATGTAAAGCAGCCTTTGCTATTTACAAATCTCTGGGACAGCTATGGGTTCAAACATGGCACCCTCATTTGCTAATTTGTACATGGCATGGAATTAACAGCAGGCCATGAAACCATTTACCCATCCCCACATCAGTTATTATGTACGCTACATAGATGACGTGTTCCTGGTGTGGGGAGGTAATAAAGTTGAATTAAAGCAATGGGTGTCATGTTTGAACTTCATGGACTGTCCCATTAGATTTAAACTTGAATACAGTGAGACAGTAATTCACTTTTTGGATCTTAACATTTTTAAGGTTCAAGGTGATGAACACTGTACTTTTGGTACATCATTATATATACTAATGTTGGAAGCTAGCAGTTTCCACCCTAGACATCAAAAAGTGGGCATAGTTAATTCTCAGCTCACCAGGGTCATTCTCAACAACAGTCATGTACCCACTATGTTGGAACAACTCAATGAGATGGAGATGAAGTTGATAAGGAGGGGTTATGATGGTGTGATGGTCCATGATATCAGACAGAAGCTGTTGGAAGGCACTACAAGGAATACATCAGAAACAAAAAATAAGCCAATACCACAGCAGAATTTTATAAGCACATATACTCCAATGAGTCGAGAGCTTACAAGATCTGTACATCAACATTGGGCTATCTTGGAGACGGACACGATGCTCCCTTTTTATGGTACCATGCCACCACGTATGGTGCATAGGTGGGCTGCCAACTTGTGAGATCTACTGGTAAAAACGGATCCAGTTGGATGCTACCAGAATGAAAAATGGCTAAAATCCTCAAGCAAAGGCTGCTTTACATGTGGAAATTGCACAACGTGCAATAGCATGATGAGAGGCAAAATGTTTCAACACCCTCATACGAACAAGCGCTATACTATCCGCCATCGGCTGACCTGCACCAGTACACATGTTGTATACATGTTGATTTGCCTGTGTTCCCTGGTATATATCGGGAAAACAGTCACAAGCTTCAGGGATAGGATGGCGAATCATCGGTGTGCCATTCGGGAAACCTTGAAAACTGGTGATTCGGAACAACCGGTGGCACACCACTTTGTGCAATTTAAACACAGTGTGCATGAGAACTATGGTGATTGACCACATCCCGCCATTATCCAGGGGTGGCAATAGAGCGAATCGACTTCTCCAAAGAGAGACGAAATGGATTCATATGCTTGATACCTTAATACCCAGGGGACTTAACACTCACCTCGATTTTGAACCATTTTACACCAAATAACCCATAGACTGACTATGTATTTATACCATTTTTCTGCAAGGGGTGGAGGCGGCGCCAAAGGCTATCTGGCAAATATAATATTAAGTTGAAAAATAATCTATATAGCTCCAACTAGTTTATTAAATTTATGATGTTGAATCGTTGCAACTTGTTCCAAGTGGTGCAAAGTTCTTAAAAATACTATATATAAAATCATATTGTAAATAGATAATAAACAATTAATTATAAAGAAATTAATCATCAAAATTACAAAATTATAAAAAATGCAAAATTATAAAAAATGCAAGTGCTGCAGGTTTTTACTTTTCATAAAACTAAAAATTTTTATTTTTATTTATACATTTATGTAAAAGACTCTCATAAATTGTTCATAGCACTACTATAAATCAAACATTTAAATTTTTTTGTTAACTAATGTGCTAAGACACCGGTGTACAATCTGAGTTATAAAATATAAACACAACCTAGTTCTTCTAAAAAACGGTGAGTTAAATAAATACTCTAAAAAAAATATCAAATATAGAGCAGATTATATCTAATGACTAACATAAGAAAATAGCCTGCTAGATAGCTGATTATCCAAACGATTGATAAATGTTGCAAAGGTAAACTATTTAAAAAAAAGACCGGATTGAATGTAAATGCATAAAATTCCTCTGATACTTCACAGTAACTAATTTTCTCTGTGTATTGGAATTTTATCAGAGTCTATTTAGAGTAGTGTTCGCACATTTATATATGTGCAGGTGACTGGTAATATTCCTTATGTACTTGTAAGTCTCTTTTCGTGACAGCAAATATAACTGGTGACTGATGGTATTCCTTATGTACTTATAAGTCTCTTACGTAACAGCAAATCGAATTGCCTGTGTTGGTTATTTGGAATACTTCCAATTCCACATGTAAAAAGTCTTGTAATTTAATTCACTCACCCGGTCTTCTGGTAATGTAGCCGGGTACTCTTCAACCTGCTCACCTGAGTTTAACCGGGTTCGTGCTGTGTCACTCGTAGTGAATTTGTGTAAAACTCCTCCAAGTCTCCTTAGTGTGCACACTGATTATCCTCTGTCGGTCTGTACTCCTACCTTCTACCCAAGCTATTCAGTGGATTTCTGGCGTGATGGTCCTGGGAGTAAATACTTTCTGTGTCTCTCCTCAAAGCCGGATAGTGGTCAAAATCTACGCGTTTCAGCTCTCCAGGGAGCCTTTGTCGAGATGCCTACATCCAGCTGAACTCGTTTATTTAAAGGGTGTTTCATTAACCCTTTCCTTTTCTCCAAATTATTCAATTTCAAATAGTGTATGTATCATATTGTATATTTGTCACTGTCCCACTTTTAGCATTCAACCGGTTCTTTTGTTTTAAAGAAATATATGTTAGTTAAAATATTTAATAATTAAAAACAACCACATTGTATTATCTTATTCCTAATAGCCTATCTTATTTTTCCACCATATCTTGAAAACCTCACAGCGCTTTGCATTTTAACATATAAAAAATATATAGAAATATAAAAAAAAAATTTAGAAAAGTTTTTGACAATTGAAAATTTACAAAAAAGGGGTTATAAATAATGGATATCGGTGTTGGGAATAAAAATATATTCAAAACTCAAACAATTTTCTGCATTTAAAAAATCTCAAGACCAGGCTGGGTTAGAACTCTCAACCTTTATAGTGGAGGACTGGCTTCTCAGCCATTATGCTACCAAGGTCTCCTTGTGTACTAGATTCATAATATGCGCACTTAGCTTATTTTTAGCTTAATGTATCAAATTTAAAAATTATGGTCTGTCTCTTACTTTTCCCTTGTATTCAAACCCTGGTACCTTGATTTGTGAGGTCATAGCCTTACCCGTTATGCTAGCTTCCTGGTATACCTTCCTTGTTCACTTTATATGTATATAGCTTTCGACAATGTAAAGCTAATGTGTTTTTATCGGTTCTTCAACCAATACGATTCTTCTGTGTGGTCTCTAAAGTGTAGATCTGAAAAACCTTCCTTATATATAATTAGAGTTGGCTGATTTATTTATATATATAGAACATAAAAAATAAATTGTCTATTTATATTAACGTTGGCCATAGTCGAACTCATGAACTTCAAGGTAATAATTTTTATCATTAAAAATATATATATAATGCTCTTAACCACTACACCATTCTTTAATTTTACCTAGGGTAGAATATAGGTTTATGGTGTGATTGAATTCTATTTTGCGTGGAAAAGAAAACATATATAATTTATATAAATGAATTCAGATCCACTTCACTATTCAGTCCCTTAGGGTGAAGTGTTCCAAAATTAAAAATGAACTCTGCTTCATGTTTCAATAATTTCTTTCCTAAGTTACCTCTTCTTCCATCTGGTACTAATTTTAACTCCCCAAAATTTCAAATCATCATTATTGCCATTATGGACCTCTTTGAAGTGTTTATACAAAATAGTATCTTCTCTCTGATGTTCTATAGCTAGGATATGTTCACGTATGCAGTCTTTTAATTTCCGTCCCGTTTGTCCAAAATATCTTAGATTGCAATTACACTGTAACTTATAAATAATATTCATATCCGTACATCTTATAATGTCAGTTATTTTAATAAGTGTCCCATCCTTGTCTGACTTTATCTGTTTTAATTTTGTGCTGTGTTTACAGGACTTACACTGATGACATGGAAAAAAGCCCTCAATTTTTTCTCCTTTTAGAGTTTTATACCCGTTATTGCACATCTTGCCCCCACTTCTAAATTCACTGGGGGCTAATATTGATTTAAGATTCTTAGCCTTTCTATAAATGAATCTGGGGTTTCTTCCTATATTGGGCCCTATTAGCGGGTCTTTCAGTAGCAGGTGCCAGTGTTTAATAAATTATTCCTTGAAATTGTTTGTGATGAGCTGAGTAAGTTGTAATTAATGGTATGTCAAGTACCCCTTTTATCTCTTCCTTTGGTGTCTTCACTTTTTTCAGTAATAGTTCTTCTCTATCTATACTTTTGACTTCATTTGATATTTCTGAGATTCTATCGGTGTCATATCCCTTTTGTCCAAATCTTTTTATAAGCACTTTTGACTGTTCCTCAAAGTCTACTATGTCAGTACAGTTCCTTCTTACATGTAGTAATTGACCCTTTGGGATGTTCCTTTTCCATTTAGTATGGTGGCAGCTCTCTGAGTCTATATAATTATTAGAATCAACCTTTTTAAAAAAGGTCTTTGTTTTTATTTCATTATTCTTTATTTCTATTTCTATATCTAGATAGTTAATTCTCTGATTGCTACTTTCATAAGTAAAATTAAGGCCAAACTTATTAGAGTTGAGATCATCAATAAACAAATCCAATAATTCTGTGTCCCCACTCCATATAAAGAACAGGTCGTCGATATAACGTCTATAGAGCACAAGGTTCGCACCCCATGGGGATTGGTCAATGACTTTGTTTTCAAAGACCCCCATGAACAGATTGGCATAACTGGGTGCGAACCTTGTGCCCATAGCCATACCTTTTACCTGAAGAAAATATCCATTTTCAAATTTGAAATAGTTGTTTCTCAGAATGAACTCAATACATTTAAGTAGGAATTCACTCTGTGTGCTAGTCATCTCTGGATCTTTTTTGAAAAATTGTTCAATTGCTTGTACTCCCAAATTATTTTCTATGTTTGTATATAGGGAGCTAACATCACAGGTGACTAGCACAAAGTTGTCTTCCCACTGTATATCCCTTAATATTCTTAAAAAATGTGCGGAGTCAGATATGTAAGAGGGGAGTTCTTTAACGTAGTTCTGCAAGAAATAGTCAATGTACTGAGATAAATTAGATGTGATTGAATCGATGCCTGATATTATTGGGCGTCCTGGTGGTTCTTTTAGATTTTTGTGAATCTTCGGTAAGAAGTAAAAGATAGGGGTTCTAAAGTTTTTAATTAGCAGGAAATTGTACTCTGATTCTGTCAATAAGTTTGTTACTTTCGCTTCATCAAGCATTATTTTTAATCTACCCTGATATT
Source organism: Bombina bombina (assembly GCF_027579735.1). Classification (NCBI taxonomy): domain Eukaryota; kingdom Metazoa; phylum Chordata; class Amphibia; order Anura; family Bombinatoridae; genus Bombina; species Bombina bombina. The sequence goes on along the minus strand of NC_069499.1, from coordinate 1,445,738,004 downwards.
CATCACCCGGATCATTTAGAAGTTTTTTATATGTTGATGTATCGTTAAGTAATCTATATGCCTCAATTTTATAGTTTGTGCTGCTCATAATCACCACTCCACCCCCTTTATCAGCCTGATTGATCACTATATCAGATCTTGACTGTAATTCTTTTAGAATAGTTTTTTCTTTCAAACTTAAATTCCACTTAAAATCTTTTCTTTTTTTGGTGTCCATTTCCTCTAAATCTTGTTTTACCATTTTCTCAAATGACTCTATGTAGTTTCCTTTCTCCTGTGTTGGGAAAAATTTGGACTTGGATCTAAAATTGGTGTGAATATATCCTTTCTTTGTCTCATCTAATTTATTATCCACAATAGGATTTTTTAGAAAATATTTCTTTAAGGTTAATCTTCTCACAAATTGGTTGATGTTTATATAATGTTCGAATTTATTCATTTTGGAGGTGGGGGCGAAATATAACCCTCTTTTTAGTATATTTTCTTGTGTCTTAGTTAATTGTGCTTCACTAAGGTTAAAAATTCCACTACTTTCAGTTTCAGTATTTATTGGATTCTTGACTTTATTTGCAACAGTACTCTTTAGTTCTCTATCTCTTGCCCCTCCTCTTCCCCCTCTCTTCTTCTCTTTCCTTTTGGTTGGTCATGGTTTCTGTCCTGGCCCATTCCTAAAAAATTGGCCGATGTGCTGGCTCTAGGGGGGGGATTGTTCAGCTGTTCTTAAAGCATTGAATCTATTATACGTTGGGACCCTCCAGTTTTGTTGTACTGGTTCCGTTCTCCTGTTTAATTCACGGGGTTCAGTCTCTCTATTGTACCAACCCCATTGATAATTTCTATTTACATTAGAATATCCATAATATCTATTTCCATCTCTTTCCCTCTGATGTCTAATTTCATCTCTCTTAAACTCTCTTTTATCATGATTTCTATAGTATTGGTCATAATCCCTCTGATTAGCATAATAGAAGTTTCTATTCTTATAACCGGATGGGTTCACATTCCTTCTATAGTCTCCAAATCTGTTTCTACCGTAATAATCATTATCCCTATAGTCATCCCTTAGTCTTCTATCTGGTCTCCCTGTTTAACTGTGGTGCTCTTTGCCTCCTCCTGCTGGCTAGGAGTGATATTCCCAACAGTATTTACTCAAGCCGTGGACTCACCATATCTTAGAAAAGAAATGTTATTGCATGAGACAGGCATGGGGAATTATAGTGCCAGAAGTGGTACTCAAAACAAAATAATATTAATGATCTTGAGTTCACTGTCTAACACCTTTTCTTCACAGCTTCTAAAATACCTATTAGTGGAAACCAGCCTTTCTTGAAAATAGTATTGAGTCTAGATATATAGAGAACCTGTCTGCACCACTTCATCGACTGGAAGTATTTAAGATTTGCAACCCCCCGTCCTTGTCTTAGCTTGTCATTTACCTCTGGGGTTGCAGACACAGTAAGAAGCAACGGTCGTTAGATAAAAATTAAACTTTCACAATTTTCTCTTTATTATGCCTTTATTTATTATGCTATTCTACTGTGTTTATTGGTTCTTTAATTTTCGCATAAGTGAGCCTGCACCAAAATGCCCCTGAAGCCGATTAAACAGCTTTATAAAAAGGGTTTGAAGTTTTCAAATCAATTAGTAAATACATTCGCCTAGATTACTAGTTGTGCGTTAAGGTAAAAAAGCAGCGTTAACAGGTCCTAACGCTGCTTTTTTACGCCCGCTGCTATTACGAGCTGCTATAGGATTTTTTTCTACCTTAATTCCGATTGGCTGATAGAATTTTATCAGCCAATCGGAATCTAAGGGACGCCATCTTGGATGATGTCACTTAAAGGTACATTCATTCCAAAGAAGCCATCGATTGAAGAGGATGCTCCGCACCCGATGTCTTGAAAATGGAGCCGCTCCGCGTCGGAAGGATGAAGATAGAAGATGCCGTCTGGATGAAGACTTCTGCCCGTCTGGAGGACCACTTCTGCCCATCTGGAGGACCTCTTCTGCCGGCTTTGTTGAGGACATCTTGCCGCTTGGATGAAGACTTATCCCAGTAAGTGAATCGGGGGTAAGTGTTAGGATTTTTTAAGGGTGTATTGGGTGGGTTTATTTTTTAGGTTAGGGCTTTGGGCAGCAATAGAGCTAAATGTCCTTTTCAGGGCAATGGGGAGCTTAGGTTTTTTTAGTTAGGCTTTTATTTGGGGGGTTGGTTGTGTGAGTGGTGGGTTTTACTGTTGGGGGGGTTGTGTGTATTTTTTTTACAGGTAAAAGAGCTGATTTCTTTGGGGCAATGCCCTGCAAAAGGCCCTTTTAAGGGCTATTGGTAGTTTAGTTTAGGTTAGGATTTTTTTTATTTTGAGTGGGCTTTTTTTATTTTGAGTGGGCTTTTTTTATTTTGATAGGGCTATTAGATTAGGTGTAATTAGTTTAAAGATCTTGTAATTTGTTTTTTATTTTCTGTAATTTAGTGTTTTTTTTGTGGTAATTTAGCTAATTTTATTTAATTTATTTAATTGTATTTAATGTAGGGAATTTATATAATTGTAGTGTAGTGTAAGGTGTTATTGTAACTTAGGTTAGGTTTTATTTTACAGGTAAATTTGTATTTATTTTAGCTTGGTAGTTATTAAATAGTTAATAACTATTTAGTAACTATTCTACCTAGTTAAAATAAATACAAACTTGCCTGTAAAATAAAAATAAACCCTAAGATAGATACAATGTAACTATTAGTTATATTGTAGCTAGCTTAGGGTTTAGTTTATAGGTAAGTATTTAGTTTTAAATAGGAATAATTTAGGGAATGATAGTAATTTGTATTTAGATATATTTAAATTATATTTAAGTTAAGGGGTGTTAGGGTTAGACTTAGGTTTAGGGGTTAATACATTCGAATAGTGGCAGCGACGTTGGGGACGGCAGATTAGGGGTTAATAAATGTAGGGAGGTTGCGGGGACATTAAGGGAGGGAGATTAGGGATTAATAAATATAATGTCGGTGTTGGCGATGTTGGGGGCAGCAGATTAGGGGTTAATAATTATAATGTAGGTGGCGGCGATGTCCGGAGCGGCAGATTAGGGGTTAATAAGTATAATGCAGGTGTCGGCGATGTCGGGGGCAGCAGATTAGGGTTTAATAAGTGTAAGATTAGGGGTGTTTAGACTCGGGGTTCATGTTAGGGTGTTAGGTGTAAACATAAAATGTGTTTCCCCAAAAAAATCAATGGGGCTGCGTTACTGAGCTTTACGCTGGTTTATTGCAGGTGTTAGGCTTTTTTTCAGCCGACTCTCCCAATTGATGTCTATGGGGAAATCGTGCACAAGCACGTACAACCAGCTCACTGCTCACTTAAGCAGCGCTGGTATTGGAGTGCAGTGTGGAGCGCAATTTTGCTCTACACTCACTTCTTGCCTGTTAACGCCGGGTTTGTAAAAACCCGTAATACCAGTGCTGCAGGTAAGTGAGCGGTGAGAATAAACTGCATGTTAGCACTGCACCCCTCATAACGCAAGACTCATAATCTACCCATATGGTTTTAAAGTATGGAGAAGAAGGAATAACTGTTCCAAAAACTGTTTACCAGAATTATAGAAGTGACTACAGTTATTGGATATATAATGCTCTTGATAAACATGATGGTTTAATTTCAGTAGAATGTTCCTCAAACCACATAATTCATTTGAACACTATAAAAAACAGACTACAGTCAACTTCATTGACTAAAAGTTGTACACAAAATTTGTTAATATTAAATTAACATGACCAATAAGTTAGAGCTCTGTGTTCATAAACAAAGGGATTGAAGAGATATAAGAAATCTAGTACAGAGCCCATTGATCCAAAAGAGAAAGCACATGTCTGTGGAAGAAAGGATGAGGTATTTCACTAAATAATAATAAATAATGATGATGATAATAAATAAATTATTAAATTAAATAATTTAGTGATCATCAAAAGCACCTCAGCTTCAACATAATAAAGGGAATCATTATTATCATGTATTTATAGAGCGCCAACAGATTTTGCAGCGCTATAAACCTGGGTAGTATATAAGATGACATTTACAGGGATCAAACTACAAACATCTGGGCTCATAGGCTTACATACTAAGGGGTTCAAGGGGATAGCAGTGGAGAAAGGAAGGTTAGTGTAGCTTGTATGCATCCCTGAATAGTAGAGTCTTTAGGTAGCATTTAAAGCTTTCAAAACTAGGGGAGAGTTTTGTGGAGTGGGGAAGAGAGTTCCAAAAGATGGGAGCCAGTCTGGAGAAGTCTTGTAAATGGGAATTTGAGGAGGTGACAAGAGTGGAGGTGAGTAGGAGATCATGAGCGAAGGGGATGGGAGGGAGAGTATCTAGACTCTCTCCTTCTGTCAATTCTCACATCAGCGACTGCTTATTTGGCATTTCCTCCTGGATGGCCTCTCACCACATAAGTATAAACATGTCCAAGACCAAAATACTTCTAATTCCCTCCTCTAACTCTACTCCAGTTTCTAATTTTTCCATCACTGTTGGCGGCACCACTATCTCCCCATCACCCCAAGTCCGCTGCCTTGGAGTCACGCTTGACTCAAATCTGTCCTTCATTTCCCACATCCAATTGCTCTCTTCATCCTGCCGCAACCACCTATGCAGTATCTTCAAAATTCGTCCGTTTCTAAGTGCTGAAACTTCTAAACAGCTAATCCACTCCCTGGTAATTTCCCGACTTGACTACTGTAACAACTTACTAACTGGCCTCCCTCTCTCCCGCCTCTCTCCCCTCCAATCCATCCTTAATGCATCTGCTAGACTAATCCACCTCTCTCGACGCTCTGTTTCTGCTGCACCTCTCTGTGAGTCCCTTCACTGGCTCCCCATTCACAACAGAGTTAAATTCAACATTCTCACCATGACCTACAAAGCCCTCACCAATGCTGCCCCACCCTACCTGTCCTCACTTATCAACAAATACACTCCTGCCCGTCCCCTAAGATCCAACAATGACCTGCTTCTTGCGTCCTCTACAATCACCTACTCTCATGCTAGACTACAGGACTTCTCTCGGGCGGCACCAACCCTCTGGAACGCACTTCCTCGTGCTGTCAGTCTTGCCCCTAACCTCTCCTCCTTTAAACGTTCCCTAAAGACCTTTCTGTTCAGGGAAGCTTATCACCCAACTTATTAACATACTAACTTCACTTAACTAACAGCTGCCCTCTATCTCCTCCCTAATATCATTCTCACCTTTGCAGTCCCCACCTCCTGTTTCCCATCCTACCCATCTAAATTGTAAGTTCCCACAGGAATAGGGCCCTCAATTCCCCCTGCTTTTTTTTTTCTGTAAAATTTTGTCGTATTGTTTCTACATTGTAATGTTATCCTTGTACCCATGGGCAGCGCTGAGGAATCTGTTGGCGCTTTATAAATAAAGAATAATAGTAAAAAATAATAATAATCTAGAGACAAGGTCTGACATGTAGGGGGAGCAATGCAGTTAAGGGCTTTGTATATGAGGATTTTGTGTTTAATCCTGGAGGCAAGAAAAAGCCAGTGAAGGGATTTGCAGAGAGGTGCAGCAGATGAAGAGCAACATGTATGGAAGATGAGCCTGGCAGAGGCATTCATTATGGATTGTAAAGGAGCTAGGTGGCAGCTAGGGAGATCAGAGAGGATGGAGTTGCAGAAGTCAAGGTGGGAAAGGATGAGAGAGTGGATTAAAATATTAGTTGTGCCTTGTGTAAGGAAATGTCTAATTTTAGAGATGTTTTTTAAGGTGGAAGCGGCAGGATTTAGCCAAGGACTGAATTTAAGGAGTTAAAGAAAGATCTGAGTCAAGTGTGACCCCAAGACAATGGGCATGTGGGTAGGGGTAATGATGTAGTTATCAACAGTTATAGAGAAATGCTTGATGGAGATTTTGGAAGAAGGGGGAAAATAAGGAGCTCAGTTTTGGAGATATTTAGCTTGAGGTAGTGAGATGACATCCAAGATGAGATATGAGAGAGATAGATAGTGACACAGGTTAGCAAGGAAGGAGATACATCTGGTGCAGAGAGGTAGATTTGGGTGTCATCGGCATACAAATAATTTTGAAACCCGTAGAACTTTATGAACGAACCTAATGATAACATGTAGATTGAGAAGAGAAGGGGTCCGAGGACAGAGCCTTGCGGTACCCCAACAGAAAGTGGTAAAGGGGCAGAGGATGCCCCAGAGAAGACTACGCTAAAGGTATGGTTAGACAGATAGGAAGAGAACCACGAGAGAGCTGTGTCGCAAATACCAAAGGATTGGAGGGTTTATAGCAAAAGAGTGTGCAGACAGATCAAGGAGGATAAGCAGAGAGAAGTGACCTTTGGATTTTGCTGTAAGTAGGTTATTGGTAACCTTAACAATTGCTTTCTCTGTGGAGTGAAGGGGGCGAAATCTAGATTGCAGTGGGTCAAGGAGGTTAATGTAAGGAAATGGGATCGACATGCACATACAATCTTTTCAAGAAGCTTTGAGGCAAGAGGGAGTAGGGAAATAGGGCGGTAGTTGGATGGGGAGGTTGGATCAAGAAAAGTTTTTTTGAGGATAGGTGTGACTGACCAGTGCATGTTTAGGAGATGGGGGAAATATACCAGTGCTGAGGGAGAGGTTGAAGATGTGTGTGAGTATAGGGGTAAGGGTAGAATAGAGGGAGGGGAGTAGTTGTGAGGGGATGGGGTTGAGGGGACAGGTAGTGAGGCGAGAGGACAGTATAAGGGCAGAAACTTCTTCTGTAACAGGGGTAAAATAGCTAAATGTATGGCTATGTGGGTTTTGGAAGATTATAGGCTTTTGAGGGTGTGGGAGACTGGTAGTATGTCGAGAGTCGATTTCATTTCTGATGGCGTCTATTTTGTTGTTGAAGTAGCTGGCAAATCTTGAGCTGAGAGAGAAGTTGTAGTAGGAGGTGGGGGTGGGCGGAGAAGAGTATTGAATGTGGAGAACAGATGTTTATCATTTGTAAAAAAAGTAGAGATCAGAGTAGAGAAGTAGTGTTACTTATATAGATTAAGAGTTCAAGATAAACTTATAGTAAAGAAAGTCAACTGAACTACGAGATTTTCTCCAATGTCGCTCAGCAGTACAGGAACATCTGCGTAGGTACCGTGTCAGAGGAGTATACCAGGGCTGAGGATGAGTGTATGATTTCCGAGCTATGGTAAGTGGGGCCAGATTGTTAAGGACCGATGTAAGGGTGGAGTTATAGTGGCAGATAAATTTATCAGGGCAGGAAAAGGAGGGGATGGAAGAGAGGAGGGTTTTGAGAGAGCTAGCAAGCTGTTGCTGATCTAATGACTTGATTCTTCTGTGAAGTTTGGTGTGAGGGGTAGAAAGAGGGAGAGTTGTAGGGAGGGAAGTGATGTTACAAGTGAATAGATAGTGAATAGATGATAGTCAGAAAGAGGAAAGGGGTAGTTTGTGAAGTTTGAAATAGTGCTTAAATAACTGAAAATCAGATCAAGGGAGTGACCATATTTGTGAGTGGGAGAGTCAGTCCATTGTGAGAGGCCGAAAAAGGAAGTGAGTTGCAGAAATTGTTTTGCAGAGGAGGCAGTCGGATTGTCAAAAGGGAGGTTGAAGCCGCCAAGAATGAAGGCAGGGGTATCTGAGGAAAGGAAATAAGGTAGCCAGGTGGCAAAGTGATCTAGAAATAGAGTTGAGGAGCCAGGGGGCAGTAAATGACTCCAACATGTATAGAGAGGGGAGAGAATAAGCGAATCATGTGGTTTTCAAATGAAGAAAATGTGAGGGAAGAGAAGGGCTGTATTTGTTGAAAGGTGCAACGAGAGAAGAGTAAAATACCAACACCACCTCCTTGTCTATTATCAAATAAGAGAGAAGTTGATGCTATTTTCAACTAGTCATAGATAGTTAATATATATAAACAGCAGGCAGGCCAGCACTAACGGTTAACATTTCATCCACCCAGGGTCCTTCCATAGTATTGATAGTAGTGAAGAAAAGGGATGCACTCGCCAGGATTTTCAAAGTTACCATTTAATGTTACGTTTCAGGGTGTTACCCCCTTTGTCAGACAATACAAAATAACAATAACAATATATATACACATTGATTGGAGTAGCCGTGTTAGTCCAGTGGTTTAGATAAAAAATAACAATTATTGAATTAAGCAATGATACTTTTTTTGGACTAACTATACATTTATAAGTTGACAAAGCTTTCAGAAGTATTCCTTCCTTCTTCAATTCTGAAGCAATACTGACCAATTCAATGGAATTTACAGATTATATCTTGAAACAAAAAATGGCTAAAAAGGACAGAAAGTGTTACAGAGGTCTGATGGTTTTACATAGAACATATACTGACATGAAGTTATATATCAACATGGAATCAATATGTATAAAGATGTGAAATTATGAATACAGGGGCAGTAATAAATACATATTCAAAAACAAGAAAGGAAAGAAGTCGAAGAAAGAAAGAAAGAAAGAAAGAACAAAAAAGAAAAAGTTAAATGGAATAATAATAATAGCAGAGTATGTACATAGGCTTACCTTTGTACCTATGTGTAAAGAGCGTGGAATATACAATGTAATATACTAAATTAAAGTACACAACAACAAAAAATTGCTAATCTGTTAAGAACCCAGAGTCTACATTTAGTCCAGAATTTAGTAAGCTGAAGTGCATTAAAAAATGTTGAAGCAGGCATCAATACCATCTTTATGTGGAATATTGCTATACAGGGATTCCACATCCATTGTCACAAGTATGGTATCCTCTGGAAATTCTGTTATCTGGCTGATAAAATCAGTGGTGTCTTTTATAAAGCTAGTGGTGTTAATAACTAAGGGCTTAAGAATATTCTCCACTAGGCCTGATATTTGCTCAGTCAGAGTGTCCATGCCTGTTATTATTGGTCTCACTGGGTTCCCTGGTTTGTGCATTTTTGGGAGCATGTAAAATGTCCCAATGCTAGGGTTGGAGGGCACCAATTTGTCCAGTTTATGTTGCGTGTGTTTAGGAAATGTTTTTATTAGTTTTCTAAGTTTCAAAGTGTATTCCTGGGTGGGTTTTTTTCCAGTTTTTTTGTAATAAGTTTGATCTGAAAATTGTCTATTTTCCTCTGTGATGTAGTCCTGTGTATTCATGATCATCACTGCTCCTTCCTTGTCCGCAGGCTAAATGGTAATATTTTCATTATTTCTTAACACCTAGATTACGAGTTTTGCGCTAAACAGGGTGCAAAACTTACGCAAAAAAAGTTGCGTTATTTCATCCTCCATAGCGCTGCCCTTACGAGTTTCTGAAAAGCCTCCTTGTGCGTGTGATATGGTGGCGTTAAGCTCCATACCGCACAAAATCCAAGATCTGCTTTGACGTGCTAGTGCATGCTTTCCCCCATAGACATTAGTGGGGAGAGAGTGTTAGAAAAAACCTAGCACCTGAAGTGCGGAATGAAAATTCTCTGTAACGCAACCCCATTGATAAAAAGTTATGTTTAAAACTAACACCCTAACATAAACCCCAAGTCTAAACACCCCTACATCGCCGACACTAATAAAAGTTAATAACCCCTATTCCGCCACTCCCCGACATCACCGCCACTATAATAAAGTTATTAACCCATATTCTGCCGCTCCCCAACATCGCCAACACTATAATAAAGTTATTAACCCCTAAACCTCCGGCCTCCCACATCTCTGCAACTAAATAAACCTATTAACCCCTAAACCTCTGGCCTTCCCCACATCTCCAAAACTGAAAAAACCTATTAACCCCTAAACCTCCGGCCTCCCACATCTCCACAACTAAATAAACCTATTAACCTATACACCTCTTGCCTCCCACATCTCCGCCACTAAATAAAGCTATTAACCCCCTAAACTGCCGGCCTCCCACAATGCAAACACTAAAAAAGAGTAGAGATCAGAGTAGAGAAGTAGTGTTACTTATATAGATTAAGGGCAGAATAGTAAGAGTTCAAGATAAACTTATAGTAAAGAAAGTCAACTGAACTACGAGATTTTCTCCAATGTCGCTCAGCAGTACAGGAACATCTGCGTAGGTACCGTGTCAGAGGAGTATACCAGGGCTGAGGATGAGTGTATGATTTCCGAGCTATGGTAAGTGGGGCCAGATTGTTAAGGACCGATGTAAGGGTGGAGTTATAGTGGCAGATAAATTTATCAGGGCAGGAAAAGGAGGGGATGGAAGAGAGGAGAGTTTTGAGAGAGCTAGCAAGCTGTTGCTGATCTAATGACTTGATTCTTCTGTGAAGTTTGGTGTGAGGGGTAGAAAGAGGGAGAGTTGTAGGGAGGGAAGTGATGTTACAAGTGAATAGATAGTGAATAGATGATAGTCAGAAAGAGGAAAGGGGTAGTTTGTGAAGTTTGAAATAGTGCTTAAATAACTGAAAATCAGATCAAGGGAGTGACCATATTTGTGAGTGGGAGAGTCAGTCCATTGTGACAGGCCGAAAAAGGAAGTGAGTTGCAGAAAATGTTTTGCAGAGGAGGCAGTCGGATTGTCAAAAGGGAGGTTGAAGCCGCCAACAATGAAGGCAGGGGTATCTGAGGAAAGGAAATAAGGTAGCCAGGTGGCAACGTGATCTAGAAATAGAGTTGAGGAGCCAGGGGGCAGTAAATGACTCCAACATGTATAGAGAGGGGAGAGAATAAGCGAATCATGTGGTTTTCAAATGAAGAAAATGTGAGGGAAGAGAAGGGCTGTATTTGTTGAAAGGTGCAACGAGAGAAGAGTAAAATACCAACACCACCTTCTTGTCTATTATCAAATAAGAGAGAAGATGATGCTATTTTCAACTAGTCATAGATAGTTAATATATATAAACAGCAGGCAGGCCAGCACTAACGGTTAACATTTCATCCACCCAGGGTGCTTCCATAGTATTGATAGTAGTGAAGAAAAGGGATGCACTCGCCAGGATTTTCAAAGTTACCATTTAATGTTACGTTTCAGGGTGTTACCCCCTTTGTCAGACAATACAAAATAACAATAACAATATATATACACATTGATTGGAGTAGCCGTGTTAGTCCAGTGATTTAGATAAAAAATAACAATTACTGAATTAAGCAATGATACTTTTTTTGGACTAACTATACATTTATAAGTTGACAAAGCTTTCAGAAGTATTCCTTCCTTCTTCAATTCTGAAGCAATACTGACCAATTCAATGGAATTTACAGATTATTTCTTGAAACAAAAATGGCTAAAAAGGACAGAAAGTGTTACAGAGGTCTGATGGTTTTACATAGAACATATACTGACATGAAGTTATATATCAACATGGAATCAATATGTATAAAGATGTGAAAGTATGAATAAAGGCGGAGGAATGAATATATATTCAAAAACAAGAAAGGAAAGAAGTCGAAGAAAGAAAGAAAGAAAGAAAGAAAGAACAAAAAAGAAAAAGTTAAATGGAATAATAATAATAGCAGAGTATGTACATAGGCTTACCTGTGTACCTATGTGTAAAGAGCGTGGAATATACAATGTAATATACTAAATTAAAGTACACAACAACAAAAAATTGCTAATCTGTTAAGAACCCAGAGTCTACATTTAGTCCAGAATTTAGTAAGCTGAAGTGCATTAAAAAATGTTTAAGCAGGCATCAATACCATCTTTATGTGGAATATTGCTATACAGGGATTCCACATCCATTGTCACAAGTATGGTATCCTCTGGAAATTCTGTTATCTGGCTGATAAAATCAGTGGTGTCTTTTATAAAGCTAGTGGTGTTAATAACTAAGGGCTTAAGAATATTCTCCACTAGGCCTGATATTTGCTCAGTCAGAGTGTCCATGCCTGTTATTATTGGTCTCACTGGGTTCCCTGGTTTGTGCATTTTTGGGAGCATGTAAAATGTCCCAATGCTAGGGTTGGAGGGCACCAATTTGTCCAGTTTATGTTGCGTGTGTTTAGGAAATGTTTTTATTAGTTTTCTAAGTTTCAAAGTGTATTCCTGGGTGGGTTTTTTTCCAGTTTTTTTGTAATAAGTTTGATCTGAAAATTGTCTATTTTCCTCTGTGATGTAGTCCTGTGTATTCATGATCACCACTGCTCCTTTCTTGTCCACAGGCTAAATGGTAATATTTTCATTATTTCTTAACACCTAGATTACGAGTTTTGCGCTAAACAGGGTGCAAAACTTACGCAAAAAAAGTTGCGTTATTTCATCCTCCATAGCGCTGCCCTTACGAGTTTCTGAAAAGCCTCCTTGTGCGTGCGATATGGTGGCATTAAGCTCCATACCGCACAAAATCCAAGATCTGCTTTGACGTGCTAGTGCATGCTTTCCCCCATAGACATTAGTGGGGAGAGAGTGTTAGAAAAAACCTAACACCTGAAGTGCGGAATGAAAATTCTCTGTAACGCAACCCCATTGATAAAAAGTTATGTTTAAAACTAACACCCTAACATAAACCCCAAGTCTAAACACCCCTACATCGCCGACACTAATAAAAGTTAATAACCCCTTTTCCGCCACTCCCCGACATCACCGCCACTATAATAAAGTTATTAACCCCTATTCTGCCGCTCCCCAACATCGCCAACACTATAATAAAGTTATTAACCCCTAAACCTCCGGCCTCCCACATCTCTGCAACTAAATAAACCTATTAACCCCTAAACCTCTGGCCTCCCCCACATCTCCAAAACTGAAAAAACCTATTAACCCCTAAACCTCCGGCCTCCCACATCTCCACAACTAAATAAACCTATTAACCTCTACACCTCTTGCCTCCCACATCTCCGCCACTAAATAAAGCTATTAACCCCCTAAACTGCCGGCCTCCCACAATGCAAACACAAAAAAGAGTAGAGATCAGAGTAGAGAAGTAGTGTTACTTATATAGATTAAGGGCAGAATAGCAAGAGTTCAAGATAAACTTATAGTAAAGAAAGTCAACTGAACTACGAGATTTTCTCCAATGTCGCTCAGCAGTACAGGAACATCTGCGTAGGTACCATGTCAGAGGAGTATACCAGGGCTGAGGATGAGTGTATGATTTCCGAGCTATGGTAAGTGGGGCCAGATTGTTAAGGACCGATGTAAGGGTGGAGTTATAGTGGCAGATAGATTTATCAGGGCAGGAAAAGGAGGGGATGGAAGAGAGGAGAGTTTTGAGAGAGCTAGCAAGCTGTTGCTGATCTAATGACTTGATTCTTCTGTGAAGTTTGGTGTGAGGGGTAGAAAGAGGGAGAGTTGTAGGGAGGGAAGTGATGTTACAAGTGAATAGATAGTGAATAGATGATAGTCAGAAAGAGGAAAGGGGTAGTTTGTGAAGTTTGAAATAGTGCTTAAATAACTGAAAATCAGATCAAGGGAGTGACCATATTTGTGAGTGGGAGAGTCAGTCCATTGTGACAGGCCAAAAAAGGAAGTGAGTTGCAGAAATTGTTTTGCAGAGGAGGCAGTCGGATTGTCAAAAGGGAGGTTGAAGCCGCCAAGAATGAAGGCAGGGGTATCTGAGGAAAGGAAATAAGGTAGCCAGGTGGCAACGTGATCTAGAAATAGAGTTGAGGAGCCAGGGGGCAGTAAATGACTCCAACATGTATAGAGAGGGGAGAGAATAAGCGAATCATGTGGTTTTCAAATGAAGAAAATGTGAGGGAAGAGAAGGGCTGTATTTGTTGAAAGGTGCAACGAGAGAAGAATAAAATACCAACACCATCTTCTTGTCTATTATCAAATAAGAGAGAAGATGATGCTATTTTCAACTAGTCATAGATAGTTAATATATATAAACAGCAGGCAGGCCAGCACTAACGGTTAACATTTCATCCACCCAGGGTGCTTCCATAGTATTGATAGTAGTGAAGAAAAGGGATGCACTCGCCAGGATTTTCAAAGTTACCATTTAATGTAACGTTTCAGGGTGTTACCCCCTTCGTCAGACAATACAAAATAACAATAACAATATATATACACATTGATTGGAGTAGCCGTGTTAGTCCAGTGATTTAGATAAAAAATAACAATTATTGAATTAAGCAATGATACTTTTTTTGGACTAACTATACATTTATAAGTTGACAAAGCTTTCAGAAGTATTGCTTCCTTCTTCAATTCTGAAGCAATACTGACCAATTCAATGGAATTTACAGATTATATCTTGAAACAAAAATGGCTAAAAAGGACAGAAAGTGTTACAGAGGTCTGATGGTTTTACATAGAACATATACTGACATGAAGTTATATATCAACATGGAATCAATATGTATAAAGATGTGAAATTATGAATACAGGGGGAGGAATGAATATATATTCAAAAACAAGAAAGGAAAGAAGTCGAAGAAAGAAAGAAAGAAAGAAAGAACAAAAAAGAAAAAGTTAAAATGGAATAATAATAATGGCAGAGTATGTACATAGGCTTACCTGTGTACCTATGTGTAAAGAGCGTGGAATATACAATGTAATATACTAAATTAAAGTACACAACAACAAAAAATTGCTAATCTGTTAAGAACCCAGAGTCTACATTTAGTCCAGAATTTAGTAAGCTGAAGTGCATTAAAAAATGTTTAAGCAGGCATCAATACCATCTTTATGTGGAATGTTGCTATACAGGGATTCCACATCCATTGTCACAAGTATGGTATCCTCTGGAAATTCTGTTATCTGGCTTAAAAAATCAGTGGTGTCTTTTATAAAGCTAGTGGTGTTAATAACTAAGGGCTTAAGAATATTCTCCACTAGGCCTGATATTTGCTCAGTCAGAGTGTCCATGCCTGTTATTATTGGTCTCACTGGGTTCCCTGGTTTGTGCATTTTTGGGAGCATGTAAAATGTCCCAATGCTAGGGTTGGAGGGCACCAATTTGTCCAGTTTATGTTGCGTGTGTTTAGGAAATGTTTTTATTAGTTTTCTAAGTTTCAAAGTGTATTCCTGGGTGGGTTTTTTTCCAGTTTTTTTGTAATAAGTTTGATCTGAAAATTGTCTATTTTCCTCTGTGATGTAGTCCTGTGTATTCATGATCACCACTGCTCCTTCCTTGTCCGCAGGCTAAATGGTAATATTTTCATTATTTCTTAACACCTAGATTACGAGTTTTGCGCTAAACAGGGTGCAAAACTTACGCAAAAAAAGTTGTGTTATTTCATCCTCCATAGCGCTGCCCTTATGAGTTTCTGAAAAGCCTCCTTGTGCATGCGATATGGTGGCGTTAAGCTCCATACCGCACAAAATCCAAGATCTGCTTTGACGTGCTAGTGCATGCTTTCCCCCATAGACATTAGTGGGGAGAGAGTGTTAGAAAAAACCTAACACCTGAAGTGCGGAATGAAAATTCTCTGTAACGCAACCCCATTGATAAAAAGTTATGTTTAAAACTAACACCCTAACATAAACCCCAAGTCTAAACACCCCTACATCGTCGACACTAATAAAAGTTATTAACCCCTATTCCGCCACTCCCTGACATCACCGCCACTATAATAAAGTTATTAACCCCTATTCTGCTGCTCCGCAACATCACCAACACTATAATAAAGTTATTAACCCCTAAACCTCCGGCCTCCCACATCTCTGCAACTAAATAAACCTATTAAGCCCTAAACCTCTGGCCTCCCCCACATCTCCAAAACTGAAAAAAACCTATTAACCCCTAAACCTCCGGCCTCCCACATCTCCACAACTAAATAAACCTATTAACCTCTACACCTCTTGCCTCCCACATCTCCGCCACTAAATAAAGCTATTAACCCCCTAAACTGCTGGCCTCCCACAATGCACTACACTAAATTAAAATATTAACCCCTAAACCTAACACTCCCCTAACTTTAAATTAAAATTACAATATAGCTATATTTAAATAAATAAAAACTTACCTGTGAAATAAAAATAACCCTAACATTAAACTATAAATTAAACTAAACTTACTATTCTAATAAAATATAAAATACTACCAATTAAAAAATCTAAATTTCAAATTAAAAAAAACCTAGCACTATGAGAAAAAATAAAAAATCTAAAATTACAAAAAATTTATAAACATTAAATTACAAAAAATAAAAAACACCAAGCTAAAAAAAATAATAAACAAAATTATAAAAAATAAAAACAATAACACCTAATCTAATAGCCCTGTAAAAATAAAAACACCCCCTAGCCCACAATAAACTACCAATAGCCCTTAAAAGGGCCCTTTGTAGGGCATTGTCCGAAGTTATTATTATTATTATTATTATTATTATCAGGTATTTGTAAAGCGCCAACAGCTCTTTTACCTGTAACAAAATACAAAGTCCCCCCAACAGTAAAAACCCACCATCGATCTAACCAACCCCCAAAATAAAAAAACCTAACTCTAAAAAAAAAACCTAAGCTACCCATTGCCCCTAAAGGGGTATTTGTATGGGCATTGCCCTTAAAAGGGCATTTAGCTCTTTTTCAAAAGCCCAAACCCTAATCTGAAAAAAAACCCACCCAAAAAATAAAAAAAAATACCTAACACTAACCCCAGAATATCTACTCATGGTTGCTGAATTCCGGACATCCAGGCGGCGAGAAGTCTTCATCCAGGCGGCGAAATCTTCATCTATCGCGGGGGCGTCTTCTATCTTCATTCCGGCGGCACAGAGCGGCACGGAGCGGCAAAAACATACAGCGTGGAGCGTCCTCTTCATACGTTCCCCGCCGTACACTGAAGCTTAAATGCAAGGTAGCCGTTTAAAAATGGCATACCTTGCATTCCTATTGGCTGATTTGATTCTTCAAATTCAAATCAGCCAATAGGATGAGAGCTTCTAAAATCCTATTGGCTGTTCAAAACAGTCAATAGGATGAGAGCTTCTAAAATCCTATTGGCTGTTCAAAACAGCCAATAGGATGAGAGCTACTGAAATCCTATTGGCTGATTTGAACAGCCAATAGGATTTCAGTAGCTCTCATCCTTTTGGCTGTTTTGAACAGCCAAAAGGATTTTAGAAGCTTTTTGTTTATTATTTTTTTGTAAGCTTAATGTTTTTTATTTTTCGTAATTTAGTTTTTATTATTTTTGGTAATTTTAGATTTTTTAATTTTTCTTGTAGTGTTAGGTTTTTTTAAATTTGTAATTTAGATTTTTTAATTGGTAGTATTTTTTATTTTTATAGAATAGTAAGGTTAGGTTAATTTATAGTTTAATGTTAGGTTTATTTTTATTTCACAGGTACGTTTTTATTTATTTAAATATAGTTATATTGTCATTTTAATTTAAAGTTAGGAGGTGTTAGGTTTAGGGGTTAATAGTTTAATTTAGTGTTTTGAAATGTGGGGGGCCGGCTGTTTAGTGGTTAATTGGTTTATCTAGTGGTGGAAATGTGAGTGGTCGGAGGTTTAGGGGTTATTACATTTATTATAGTGTCGGCGATGTTGGGGAGTGGCAGAATAGGGGTTAATAGTTTTCTTATAGTGCCAGCGATGTCGGGGAGCGGCAGAATAGGGGTTCATAACTTTATTATAGTGGTGGTGATGTTGGGGAGCGGCGGAATAGGGGTTAATAATTTTTATTAGTGTCAGTGCTGTCAGGAGCGGCAGATTAGGGGTTAATAAATGTATTTAATAGTCGCGATGTGGGTGGGCAGCAGATTAGGTTTAATATAGTGTTTGCGATGCTGGAGGGTGGCAGTTTAGGGGTTAATAGGTAGTTTATGGGTGTTAGTGTACTTTGTAACACTTTAGTTATGAGTTTTGTGAAACATTTTTGTGGCGCAAAACTCATTACTACTGCTTTCCGATGACGGTAAGGATCATGTCGGTAAAGGCTGTAACGCAAGCTTTTTAGCCTCACCGCACAACTTGTAATACTGGCGCTATAAAAATCCCACGCAAAAACATAATGTTTTTGAGTGCGGAATGGACGTTGCGTTACAGGCTAAAATGCTTGCAGTATAGCTATACCGACATGACTCGCAATAGCTGTGTTACTGCCATTACGCTGAAATTGCAATTTTTTCAGAGTTAAAGCCGTAACGCAAATCTCGTAATCTACCTGTAAGTTTTTTATAGCTAGATGTGAAAGGTTATACATTATTTTTTCTGTTGTCTGTTAGTCAGGGATGCAGTTCTCAACCAGAAGCTTGTCTCCTGAACAATCATTCTAAGCCTGAGTACAGTTGGATGTTGTCTAGTTTTAAACTTGGACAGAATGATAATCCTTTAGAAAGTGCTGAAATCTCTGGTCCTGACAGGTGGTAGTTTGAAAGGTTTACAATCCCTACGTATTCTGTGTGGTTTTCTTGATTGGTGACAGTTTGTAATTTGAATGAGTGGCTGTTATTGTCTGTGGATGTTTGGTCATTGGTTGTTAAAGTTATAGTTGATCTGTCACCTGAAGCTCTGTTTTCTTGCATTTGGTGTTTGCTTCTGTTTTGTGACAGTCATGCAAGTTTCTTTTTTTTCTTCTTGATAAAATTTTCTTGTGTTTTGTGGAAGTTTTGCATTTCTATTTTAACTTCTTCATTAAATTCATTATCTTCTTGTAGTAGGAGCTGCTTTTGCTCTTTTATTTTTTGCTTTTTGCTGTATAGTTGATGAATTAGGTTATTTCTCAGTTCCTCACTGATACGTCTGCAAAGTTTTTCAGTATATTTAGGGTTATGAGTAGTTGCCAGTAGATTCTTAATTTTCAGTCCATTTGGAATGAGATTCGTTTTTTTACAGGATGATAAAAAGAATATATCAATGTTGATCTGTGTTTCTTTTGTGATTAGTTTTATTGTTTGCTTCTTATTACAGCTATATTTAGCCAGATAACAGAATTGCCAGAGGATACCATAATTGTGACAATGGATGTGGAATCCCTGTACAGCAATATTCTACATAAAAATGATATTGATGCCTGCTAAAACTTTCTTTCCTCCGACAGCCCTAACCAGACATATAGTGCTTCTACAGTCAGTAAACTTACAGAATGTATACTTACCCAGAATTATTTCACCTTCAATAACTCCATCTACCTACAAACCATGGTACACAGCTATGGGCACCAAAATGGCACCACAGTATACAAACCTCTTCATGGCTGACTAAGAACAGAGATTCCTAGCTACTCACCCTCACAAACCCTTCAAATTCTTTTGCTACATACATGATATTTTCATCATATAGACAAATGGAGAAAAAACCTAGAACATTTTCATAAATCATTTAATCTATTTCATGCATCAATGAAGCTTAAAATGAACTTTTCCAAATACAGTGTCCTGGATACAACAATATCCATCACAATTGGCAAACAGCACTCATCTGTATACAGAAAACCAACAGGTATATGCAGCTACCTCCACAACTACAGTTCCCACCCCAATCACATTAAAAAATACATAATCTACAGTCAGGCTACCAGATATCACAGAATTTGCACAGATACCAAGGACCGTGACAAACACCTCATCACACTGTCCCAATCATTCAGAGAAAAAGGTTACAAAACAAGGGTTATTAATAAAAAAAAATGAACTCTGCCCTCAATACGCCAGTGAACACTTACTACAATACAGGGAGAAGAAAACATTTCATGTATACCACTAGTAGTCAAATACAGTCCTGCTCTAGAAGCGATATTCAAAATCGTAAAAGCTTTACAGCCACTAATCATAGAGGATCCCACACTCAAAAAACGAAATTTATGCTTACCTGATAAATGTATTTATTTCTTGACACAGTGAGTCCACGGATCAACATCAATTACTGTTGGGAATATATCTCCTGGTCAGCAGGAGGAGACAAAGAGCACCACGGCAAAGCTGTAAAGTATCACTTCCCTACCCACAACCCCCAGTCATTTGTCCAAAGGAAAGGAGAAAAGGAAAAACACAAGGTGCAGAGGTGCCTGAGGTTTATATATAAAAAAAAAACTGTCTGAAAAAACAGGGCGGGCCGTGGACTCACTGTGTCAAGAAATAAGTACATTTATCAGGTAAGCATAAATTTCATTTTCTTTCTAAAGACACGGTGAGTCCATGGAATCAATACCCAAGCTAGAGGACACAGATGATAAGGGAGGGATAAGACAGGTAACCTAAACAGAAGGCAACACTGCTTGAAGAACCTTTCTCCCAAAAGAAGCTTCAGCAGAAGTCAAAGAATCAATTTTATAAAATTTAGAAAAAGTATGCAAAGGACCTAACTGCAGCCTTGCAAATTTGTTCAACAGAACTTCATGTTTGAAAGCCAAGGAAGAAGAAACAGCCCTCATGAAATGAGCCATGATTCTCTTAGGAGGCTGATGTCCAGTAGTGATGTTGCGAACCTAAAAATTTCGGTTCGCAAACAGCGGACTCGAACTTCCGCAACTGTTCGCGAACCGGCGAACTGGGTGAACCGCCATTGACTTCAATAGGCAGGCAAACTTTAAAACCAACAGGGACTCTTTCTGGCCACAATAGTGATGGAAAAGTTGTTTCAAGGGGACTAACACCTGGACTGTGGCATGCCGGAGGGGGATCCATGGCAAAACTCCCATGGAAAATTACATAGTCTGGTTTTAAGCCATAAAGGGCCTAAATCACCTAACATTCCTAAATTGTTTGGAATAACATGCTTTAAAACATCAGGTATGATGTTGTATCGATCAGGTAGTGTAAGGGTTACGCCCACTTCACAGTGACAGACCAAACTCCCCGTGTAACGCACCGCAAACAACCGCAAACAGTCCATTTGCACAACCACGAGATAGATAGATTTGATAGATAGATAGATAGATAGATACATAGATTACATAGATCAATAGATGCAATATACATATGATAGATACAAATTACATAGATCAATAGATGCAATATACATTTGATAGATACGAATTACATAGATCAATAGATGCAATATACATTTGATAGATACGAATTACATAGATCAATAGATGCAATATACATTTGATAGATACGAATTACATAGATCAATAGATGCAATATACATTTGATAGATACAAATTACATAGATCAATAGATGCAATATACATTTGATAGATACAAATTACATAGATCAATAGATGCAATATACATTTGATAGATACGATTTACATAGATCAATAGATGCAATATACATTTGATAGATACAAATTACATAGATCAATAGATGCAATATACATTTGATAGATACGATTGATACTTAGATAGATTTGATAGATAAATAGATAGATTTGATAGATATATAATTTCCCAGACAGAGAATTACAAGATGTGCGTTGTGGGACCCATGGTAAGGTTCCCAGAGGCAGTTGCGGCACAAGGGGACGTGTATATGGCATGGATTTTGGGAACCGGGAGATGGAAAAAGATGCTTGGTCGGTCCTCCTGCTTCAAATTTGGGACCTGTGCGTGCAGTCTATTGTGCCACCAGATATGAGTGGTGTGTTAAGTAGTACTATTCTTAGCAGTTTAATACCTGTTACTCCCCCTATCGGGGGAGTTGTATATGGCATGGATTTTAGGAACCGGGAGATGGAAAAAGATGCTTAGTCGGTCCTCCAACTTCAATTTTGGCCGAAACACAAGTGGCTGTCACAAAACAGTCCGGCCACGAGATAGATAAATTTGATAGATAGATACATAGATTACATAGATCAATAGATGCAATATACATTTGATAGATACGAATTACATAGATCAATAGATGCAATATACATTTGATAGATACAAATTACATAGATCAATAGATGCAATATACACTTGATAGATACGAATTACATAGATCAAAAGATTCAATATGCATTTGATAGATACGAATTACATAGATCAATAGATGCAATATACATTTGATTGATACGAATTACATAGATCAAAAGATGCAATATACATTTGATAGATACAAATTACATAGATCAATAGATGCAATATACATTTGATAGATACGAATTACATAGATCAATAGATGCAATATACATTTGATAGATACAAATTACATAGATCAATAGATGCAATATACATTTGATGGATACGATTTACATAGATCAATAGATGCAATATACATTTGATAGATACGAATTACATAGATCAATAGATGCAATATATATTTGATAGATACGAATGATAGTTAGATAGATTTGATAGATAAATAGATAGATTTGATATTTAATTTCCCAGACAGAGAATTACAAGACGTGCGGTCTATTGTAGGGTCAAAGGGAATCACAGCACCACGACCACGACGGCACCTGCGGGGTGGCCTGCCTCTGCCTGTCATTTTTTTTTTAAATGTAGACTTACACTACTATTAAACAAAATATGAGTGGTGCCACTGGACAAGTGGGCACAGTATACGCTGTGAGCCTTACACAAAAAAGCAGACTGATGTTTCACAATCAAAAACGTTTATTTTTTTTAAATGTACACTTACACTACTATTAAACAAGATATGAGTGGTGCCACTGGGCAAGTGGGCACAGTATACGCTGTGAGCCTGACACAAAAAAGCAGACTGATGTTTCACAGTCAAAATTTTTTATTTTTTAAATATTTAAACTACTGTTACAACAAATATGAGTGGTGCCACTAACTTGGCAAGTGGGTCTGGCACACACGCTGGCAGGAAAGCAACTGCAATAAGATTACACTAGCAGACTGATTTTTCACAGTCAAAAAAGTTTTTTTTAAAAATATTTACACTACTGTTACAACAAATATGAGTGGTGCCACTAACTTGGCAAGTGGGCCTGGCACACACGCTGGCAGGCAGGCAACTTCAATTAGATTACACTAGCAGACTGATGTTTCACAGTCAAATTTTTTTTTTTTATAAAAATTTACACTACTGTTATAATAAATATGATTGGTGGCATTTAGCAAGTGGGCCTGGCACACACGCTGGCAGGCAGGCAACTGCAATTAGATTACACTAGCAGACTGATGTTTCACAGTCAAAAAAGTTTTTTTTTTAAATATTTACACTACTGTTATAACAAATATGATTGGTGGTACTAGTTGGCAAGTGGGCCTGGCACACACGCTGGCAGGCAGGCAACTGCAATTAGATTACACTAGCTGACTGATGTTTCACAGTCAAAATTTTTTTGTTTTTTAAATATTTACACTACTGTTACAACAAATAGGAGTGGTGGCACTAACTTGGCAAGTGGGCCTGGCACACATGCTGGCAGGCAGGCAACTTCAATTAGATTACACTAGCAGACTGATGTTTCACAGTCAAATAAGTTTATTTTTTTTAAATGTACACTTACACTACTATTAAACAAGATATGAGTGGTGCCACTGGGCAAGTGGGCACAGTATACGCTGTGAGCCTGACACAAAAAAGCAGACTGATGTTTCACAGTCAAAAATTTTTATTTTTTAAATATTTAAACTACTGTTACAACAAATATGAGTGGTGCCACTAACTTGGCAAGTGGGTCTGGCACACACGCTGGCAGGAAAGCAACTGCAATAAGATTACACTAGCAGACTGATTTTTCACAGTCAAAAAAGTTTTTTTTTTAAATATTTACACTACTGTTATAACAAATATGATTGGTGGTACTAGTTGGCAAGTGGGCCTGGCACACACGCTGGCAGGCAGGCAACTGCAATTAGATTACACTAGCTGACTGATGTTTCACAGTCAAAATTTTTTTGTTTTTTAAATATTTACACTACTGTTACAACAAATAGGAGTGGTGGCACTAACTTGGCAAGTGGGCCTGGCACACATGCTGGCAGGCAGGCAACTTCAATTAGATTACACTAGCAGACTGATGTTTCACAGTCAAATAAGTTTATTTTTTTTAAATGTACACTTACACTACTATTAAACAAGATATGAGTGGTGCCACTGGGCAAGTGGGCACAGTATACGCTGTGAGCCTGACACAAAAAAGCAGACTGATGTTTCACAGTCAAAAATTTTTATTTTTTAAATATTTAAACTACTGTTACAACAAATATGAGTGGTGCCACTAACTTGGCAAGTGGGTCTGGCACACACGCTGGCAGGAAAGCAACTGCAATAAGATTACACTAGCAGACTGATTTTTCACAGTCAAAAAAGTTTTTTTAAAAAATATTTACACTACTGTTACAACAAATATGAGTGGTGCCACTAACTTGGCAAGTGGGCCTGGCACACACGCTGGCAGGCAGGCAACTTCAATTAGATTACACTAGCAGACTGATGTTTCACAGTCAAAAATTTTTTTTTTTATAAAAATTTACACTACTGTTATAATAAATATGATTGGTGGCATTTAGCAAGTGGGCCTGGCACACACGCTGGCAGGCAGGCAACTGCAATTAGATTACACTAGCAGACTGATGTTTCACAGTCAAAAAAGTTTTTTTTTTAAATATTTACACTACTGTTATAACAAATATGATTGGTGGTACTAGTTGGCAAGTGGGCCTGGCACACACGCTGGCAGGCAGGCAACTGCAATTAGATTACACTAGCTGACTGATGTTTCACAGTCAAAATTTTTTTGTTTTTTAAATATTTACACTACTGTTACAACAAATATGAGTGGTGGCACTAACTTGGCAAGTGGGCCTGGCACACATGCTGGCAGGCAGGCAACTTCAATTAGATTACACTAGCAGACTTATGTTTCACAGTCAAATAAGTTTTTTTAAAAAATATTTATACTACTGTTACAACAAATATGAGTGGTGGCACTAAATTGGCAAGTGTGCCTGGCACACACGCTGGCAGGCAGGCAACTGCAATTAGATTACACTAGCAGACTGATGTTTCACAGTCCAAAAAGATTTTTTTTAAATATTTACACTACTGTTATAACAAATATGATTGGTGGCACTAGTTGGCAAGTGGGCCTGGCACACACGCTGGCAGGCAGGCAACTTCAATTAGATTACACTAGCAGACTGATGTTTCACAGTCAAATAAGTTTTTTTTAAAAATATTTATACTACTGTTACAACAAATATGAGTGGTGGCACTAAATTGGCAAGTGAGCCTGGCACACACGCTGGCAGGCAGGCAACTGCAATTAGATTACACTAGCAGACTGATGTTTCAAAGTCAAACATTTTTTTTAAATAAATATTTACACTACTGTTATAACAAATATGATTGGTGGCACTTAGCAAGTGGGCCTGGCACACACGCTGGCAGGCAGGTAACTGCAATTAGATTACACTAGCAGACTGATGTTTCACAGTCAAAAACGTTTTTTTTTTTAAATATTTACACTACTGTTATAACAAATATGATAAGTGGCACTAGTTGGCAAGTGGGCCTGGCACACACGCTGGCAGGCAGGCAACTGCAATTAGATTACACTAGCTGACTGATGTTTCACAGTCAAATTTTTTTTGTTTTTTAAATATTTACAATACTGTTACAACAAATATGATTGGTGGCACTAACTTGGCAAGTGGGCCTGGCACACACACTGGCAGGCAGGCAACTTCAATTAGATTACACTAGCAGACTGATGTTTCACAGTCAAATAAGTTTTTTAAAAAAATATTTATACTACTGTTACAACAAATATGAGTGGTGGCACTAAATTGGCAAGTGGGCCTGGCACACATGCTGGCAGGCAGGCAACTGCAATTAGATTTCACTAGCAGACTGATGTTTCACAGTCCAAAAAGTTTTTTTAAAAAATATTTACACTACTGTTATAACAAATATGATTGGTGTAACTAGTTGGCAAGTGGGCCTGGCACACACGCTGGCAGGCAGGCAACTTCAATTAGATTACACTAGCAGACTGATGTTTCACAGTCAAATAAGTTTTTTTTTTAAATATTTATACTACTGTTACAACAAATATGAGTGGTGGCACTAAATTGGCAAGTGGGCCTGGCACACACGCTGGCAGGCAGGCAACTGCAATTAGATTACACTAGCAGACTGATGTTTCACAGTCACACTTTTTTTTTATAAATATTTACACTACTGTTATAACAAATATGATTGGTGGCACTTAGCAAGTGGGCCTGCACACACGTTGGCAGGCAGGCAACTGCAATTAGATTACACTAGCAGACTGATGTTTCACAGTCAAAAAATTTTTGTTTTTTAAATATTTACACTACTGTTACAACAAATATGAGTGGTGGCACTAACTTGGCAAGTGGGCCTGGCACACACGCTGGCAGGCAGGCAACTTCAATTAGATTACACTAGCAGACTTATGTTTCACAGTCAAATAAGTTTTTTTAAAAAATATTTATACTACTGTTACAACAAATATGAGTGGTGGCACTAAATTGGCAAGTGGGCCTGGCACACACGCTGGCAGGCAGGCAACTGCAATTAGATTACACTAGCAGACTGATGTTTCACAGTCAAAAACGTTTTTTTTTTTTAAATATTTACACTACTGTTATAACAAATATGATAAGTGGCACTAGTTGGCAAGTGGGCCTGGCACACACGCTGGCAGGCAGGCAACTGCAATTAGATTACACTAGCTGACTGATGTTTCACAGTCAAATTTTTTTTGTTTTTTAAATATTTACAATACTGTTACAACAAATATGATTGGTGGCACTAACTTGGCAAGTGGGCCTGGCACACACACTGGCAGGCAGGCAACTTCAATTAGATTACACTAGCAGACTGATGTTTCACAGTCAAATAAGTTTTTAAAAAAAATATTTATACTACTGTTACAACAAATATAAGTGGTGGCACTAAATTGGCAAGTGGGCCTGGCACACATGCTGGCAGGCAGGCAACTGCAATTAGATTTCACTAGCAGACTGATGTTTCACAGTCCAAAAAGTTTTTTTTAAAAATATTTACACTACTGTTATAACAAATATGATTGGTGTAACTAGTTGGCAAGTGGGCCTGGCACACACGCTGGCAGGCAGGCAACTTCAATTAGATTACACTAGCAGACTGATGTTTCACAGTCAAATAAGTTTTTTTTTTAAATATTTATACTACTGTTACAACAAATATGATTGGTGGCACTAAATTGGCAAGTGGGCCTGGCACACACGCTGGCAGGCAGGCAACTGCAATTAGATTACACTAGCAGACTGATGTTTCACAGTCACACTTTTTTTTTATAAATATTTACACTACTGTTATAACAAATATGATTGGTGGCACTTAGCAAGTGGGCCTGCACACACGTTGGCAGGCAGGCAACTGCAATTAGATTACACTAGCAGACTGATGTTTCACAGTCAAAAAATTTTTGTTTTTTAAATATTTACACTACTGTTACAACAAATATGAGTGGTGGCACTAACTTGGCAAGTGGGCCTGGCACACACGCTGGCAGGCAGGCAACTTCAATTAGATTACACTAGCAGACTTATGTTTCACAGTCAAATAAGTTTTTTTAAAAAATATTTATACTACTGTTACAACAAATATGAGTGGTGGCACTAAATTGGCAAGTGGGCCTGGCACACACGCTGGCAGGCAGGCAACTGCAATTAGATTACACTAGCAGACTGATGTTTCACAGTCAAAAAAGTTTTTTTTTTAAATATTTACACTACTGTTATAACAAATATGATTGGTGGCACTAGTTGGCAAGTGGGCCTGGCACACACGCTGGCAGGCAGGCAACTGCAATTAGATTACACTAGCTGACTGATGTTTCACAGTCAAAAAAGTTTTTTTAAAAAATATTTACACTACTGTTACAACAAATATGAGTGGTGCCACTAACTTGGCAAGTGGGCCTGGCACACACGCTGGCAGGCAGGCAACTTCAATTAGATTACACTAGCAGACTGATGTTTCACAGTCAAAATTTTTTTTTTATAAAAATTTACACTACTGTTATAATAAATATGATTGGTGGCATTTAGCAAGTGGGCCTGGCACACACGCTGGCAGGCAGGCAACTGCAATTAGATTACACTAGCAGACTGATGTTTCACAGTCAAAAAAGTTTTTTTTTTTAAATATTTACACTACTGTTATAACAAATATGATTGGTGGTACTAGTTGGCAAGTGGGCCTGGCACACACGCTGGCAGGCAGGCAACTGCAATTAGATTACACTAGCTGACTGATGTTTCACAGTCAAAATTTTTTAGTTTTTTAAATATTTACACTACTGTTACAACAAATATGAGTGGTGGCACTAACTTGGCAAGTGGGCCTGGCACACATGCTGGCAGGCAGGCAACTTCAATTAGATTACACTAGCAGACTGATGTTTCACAGTCAAATAAGTTTATTTTTTTTAAATGTACACTTACACTACTATTAAACAAGATATGAGTGGTGCCACTGGGCAAGTGGGCACAGTATACGCTGTGAGCCTGACACAAAAAAGCAGACTGATGTTTCACAATCAAAAACGTTTATTTTTTTTAAATGTACACTTACACTACTATTAAACAAGATATGAGTGGTGCCACTGGGCAAGTGGGCACAGTATACGCTGTGAGCCTGACACAAAAAAGCAGACTGATGTTTCACAGTCAAAAATTTTTATTTTTTAAATATTTAAACTACTGTTACAACAAATATGAGTGGTGCCACTAACTTGGCAAGTGGGTCTGGCACACACGCTGGCAGGAAAGCAACTGCAATAAGATTACACTAGCAGACTGATTTTTCACAGTCAAAAAAGTTTTTTTTAAAAATATTTACACTACTGTTACAACAAATATGAGTGGTGCCACTAACTTGGCAAGTGGGCCTGGCACACACGCTGGCAGGCAGGCAACTTCAATTAGATTACACTAGCAGACTGATGTTTCACAGTCAAAATTTTTTTTTTTATAAAAATTTACACTACTGTTATAATAAATATGATTGGTGGCATTTAGCAAGTGGGCCTGGCACACACGCTGGCAGGCAGGCAACTGCAATTAGATTACACTAGCAGACTGATGTTTCACAGTCAAAAAAGTTTTTTTTTAAAAAATATTTACACTACTGTTATAACAAATATGATTGGTGGTACTAGTTGGCAAGTGGGCCTGGCACACACGCTGGCAGGCAGGCAACTGCAATTAGATTACACTAGCTGACTGATGTTTCACAGTCAAAATTTTTTTGTTTTTTAAATATTTACACTACTGTTACAACAAATATGAGTGGTGGCACTAACTTGGCAAGTGGGCCTGGCACACATGCTGGCAGGCAGGCAACTTCAATTAGATTACACTAGCAGACTGATGTTTCACAGTCAAATAAGTTTTTTTTAAAAATATTTATACTACTGTTACAACAAATATGAGTGGTGGCACTAAATTGGCAAGTGTGCCTGGCACACACGCTGGCAGGCAGGCAACTGCAATTAGATTACACTAGCAGACTGATGTTTCACAGTCCAAAAAGATTTTTTTTAAATATTTACACTACTGTTATAACAAATATGATTGGTGGCACTAGTTGGCAAGTGGGCCTGGCACACACGCTGGCAGGCAGGCAACTTCAATTAGATTACACTAGCAGACTGATGTTTCACAGTCAAATAAGTTTTTTTAAAAAATATTTATACTACTGTTACAACAAATATGAGTGGTGGCACTAAATTGGCAAGTGAGCCTGGCACACACGCTGGCAGGCAGGCAACTGCAATTAGATTACACTAGCAGACTGATGTTTCAAAGTCAAACATTTTTTTTAAATAAATATTTACACTACTGTTATAACAAATATGATTGGTGGCACTTAGCAAGTGGGCCTGGCACACACGCTGGCAGGCAGGCAACTGCAATTAGATTACACTAGCAGACTGATGTTTCACAGTCAAAAACGTTTTTTTTTTTAAATATTTACACTACTGTTATAACAAATATTATAAGTGGCACTAGTTGGCAAGTGGGCCTGGCACACACGCTGGCAGGCAGGCAACTGCAATTAGATTACACTAGCTGACTGATGTTTCACAGTCAAAATTTTTTTGTTTTTTAAATATTTACAATACTGTTACAACAAATATGATTGGTGGCACTAACTTGGCAAGTGGGCCTGGCACACACACTGGCAGGCAGGCAACTTCAATTAGATTACACTAGCAGACTGATGTTTCACAGTCAAATAAGTTTTTTTTAAAAATATTTATACTACTGTTACAACAAATATGAGTGGTGGCACTAAATTGGCAAGTGGGCCTGGCACACATGCTGGCAGGCAGGCAACTGCAATTAGATTTCACTAGCAGACTGATGTTTCACAGTCCAAAAAGTTTTTTTAAAAAATATTTACACTACTGTTATAACAAATATGATTGGTGGCACTAGTTGGCAAGTGGGCCTGGCACACACGCTGGCAGGCAGGCAACTTCAATTAGATTACACTAGCAGACTGATGTTTCACAGTCAAATAAGTTTTTTTTAAAAATATTTATACTACTGTTACAACAAATATGAGTGGTGGCACTAAATTGGCAAGTGGGCCTGGCACACACGCTGGCAGGCAGGCAACTGCAATTAGATTACACTAGCAGACTGATGTTTCACAGTCACACTTTTTTTTTTATAAATATTTACACTACTGTTATAACAAATATGATTGGTGGCACTTAGCAAGTGGGCCTGGCACACGTTGGCAGGCAGGCAACTGCAATTAGATTACACTAGCAGACTGATGTTTCACAGTCAAAAATTTTTTGTTTTTTAAATATTTACACTACTGTTACAACAAATATGAGTGGTGGCACTAACTTGGCAAGTGGGCCTGGCACACACGCTGGCAGGCAGGCAACTTCAATTAGATTACACTAGCAGACTTATGTTTCACAGTCAAATAAGTTTTTTTAAAAAATATTTATACTACTGTTACAACAAATATGAGTGGTGGCACTAAATTGGCAAGTGGGCCTGGCACACACGCTGGCAGGCAGGCAACTGCAATTAGATTACACTAGCAGACTGATGTTTCACAGTCAAAAAAGTTTTTTTTTTAAATATTTACACTACTGTTATAACAAATATGATTGGTGGCACTAGTTGGCAAGTGGGCCTGGCACACACGCTGGCAGGCAGGCAACTGCAATTAGATTACACTAGCTGAATGATGTTTCACAGTCAAAAAAGTTTTTTTTAAAAATATTTACAATACTGTAATAACAAATATGATTGGTGGCACTAGTTGGCAAGTGGGCCTGGCACACACGCTGGCAGGCAGGCAACTGCAATTCGATTGCACTAGCAGACTGATGTTTCACAGTCAAAAAAGTTTTTGTTTTTTTAAATATTTACACTACTGTTACAACAAATATGCGTGGTGCCACGAACTTGGCAAGTGGGCCTGGCACACACGCTGGCAGGCAGGCAACTTCAATTAGATTACACTAGCAGACTGATATTTCACAGTCAAAAAAGTTGTTTTTAAAATATTTACACTACTGTTATAACAAATATGATTGGTGGCACTAGTTGGCAAGTGGGCCTGGCACACACTCTGGCAGGCAGGCAACTGCAATTCGATTGCACTAGCAGACTGATGTTTCACAGTCAAAAAAGTTTTTTTTTTTTAAATATTTACACTACTGTTACAACAAATATGAGTGGTGCCACTAACTTGGCAAGTGGGCCTGACAAACACGCTGGCATGCAGGCAACTTCAATTACATTACACTAACAGACTGATGTTTCACAGTCAAAAAAGTTTTTTTTTTAAATATTTACACTACTGTTATAACAAATATGATTGGTGGCACTAGTTGGAAAGTGGGCCTGGCACACACGCTGGCAGGAAGGCAACTGCAATTAAATAACACTAGCAGACTGATGTAAAAGTTTTTTTAAAAAAAATTTACACTAATGTTACAACAGATATGAGTGGTGGCACTGAGGAAGTAGGCACAGTATATGCTGTGAGCCTGACACACAGGCTGGCAGTGGCAGGCTGGCCTGGCAACTAAAATTAAATAACGCTAGCAGACTGATGTAAAAGTTTTTTTTTTTTTAAAAAGTTACACTAATGTTACAACAGATATGAGTGGTGGCACTGAGGTTGGAAGTAGGCACAGTATATGCTGTAAGCCTGACACACAGGCTGGCACTAGTGGCAGGCTGGCCTGGCAACTAAAATTAAATAACACTAGCAGACTGATGAAAAAGTTTTTTTTTTTAAAAATGTACACTAATGTTACAACAGATATGAGTGGTGGCACTGAGGATGGAAGTAGGCACAGTATATACTGTGAGCCTGACACACAGGCTGGCACTAGTGGCAGGCTGGCCTGGCAACTAAAATTAAACAACACTAGCAGACTGATGTAAATGTTTTTTTTTAAAAAAATTACACTAATATTACAACAGATATGAGTGGTGGCACTGAGGATGGAAGTAGGCACAGTATATGCTGGGAGCCTGACACACAGGCTGGCACTAGTGGCAGGCTGGCCTGGGAACTAAAATTAAATAACACTAGCAGACTGATGTAAAAGTTTTTTAAAAAAAATTTACACTAATGTTACAACAGATATGAGTGGTGGCACTGAGGATGGAAGTAGGCACAGTATATTTTGTGAGCCTGACACACAAGCTGGCACTAGTGGCAGGCTGGCCTGGCAACTAAAATTAAATAACATTAGCAGACTGATGTAAAAGTTTTTTTTAAAAAATTTACACTAATGTTACACCAGATATGAGTGGTGGAAAACAGAGCAATTGGGCACAGTATATGCTGTGAGCCTGACACACAGGCCTGCTGGCAACTGAAATTAGATTACACTAGCAAACTGATGTTAAAGTTTTTTTTTTTTAAATTTACACTAATGTTACACCAGATATGAGTGGTGGCAGTGAGCAAGTAGGCACAGTACATGCTATGAGCCTCACACACAGGCTGACAGGCAGGCAAATGCAATTAGATTACAAAAAAAAAACAAACGACTGAAGTTCTAGTCCTAAAAAGGGCTTTTTGGGCTGAAGTTCTAGTCCTAAAAAGGGCTTTTTGGGCTGAAGTTCTAGCCCTAAAAAGGGCTTTTTGGGGTGCTGTCCTTACATCAGAGATCAGATGAGTCCTTCAGGACTGTAGTAGACACTGAATACTTTAGCCTAGCTATCAATTTCCCTATAAAATTACCAGCAGCAGCACTATCCCTCTTCTCACTAAGAATGCAGGATCAGAATGAATCCATGATAACATCTTAATCTAAGGAATGCATAGGCTCAAATGGAGCCTGTTGCAAAACGTCTAAGAACAAGGTTAAGACTCCAAGGTGGAACAACATAATTTATGCTTACCTGATAAATGTATTTCTCTTGTGGTGTATCCAGTCCACGGATCATCCATTACTTGTGGGATATTCTCATTCCCAACAAGAAGTTGCAAGAGGACACCCACGCAGAGCTGTCTATATAGCTCCTCCCCTAACTGCCATATCCAGTCATTCGATCGAAAACAAACAGAGAAAGGAGAAACCATAGGGTGCAGTGATGAATGTAGTTTAAAAATTAAAAAATACCTGCCTTAAAATGACAGGGCGGGCCGTGGACTGGATACACCACAAGAGAAATAAATTTATCAGGTAAGCATAAATTATGTTTTCTCTTGTAAGGTGTATCCAGTCCACGGATCATCCATTACTTGTGGGATACCAATACCAAAGCTAAAGGGAGGGACAAGGCAAGTACTTAAACGGAAGGTACCACTGCCTATAAAACCTTTCTCCCAAAAATAGCCTCCGAAGAAGCAAAAGTATCAAATTTGTAGAATTTTGAAAAAGTATGAAGCGAAGACTAAGTCGCCGCCTTGCAAATCTGTTCAACAGAAGCCTCATTTTTAAAGGCCCATGTGGAAGCCACAGCTCTAGTAGAATGAGCTGCAATCCTTTCTGGAGGCTGCTGGCCAGCAGTCTCATAGGCTAAGCGGATTATGCTTCTTAGCCAAAAAGAAAGAGAGGTTGCCGAAGCCTTTTGACCTCTCCTCTGTCCAGAGTAGACAACAAACAAAGCAGATGTTTGACGAAAATCTTTAGTAGCTTGTAAGTAAAA
Source organism: Bombina bombina (assembly GCF_027579735.1). Lineage (NCBI taxonomy): Eukaryota > Metazoa > Chordata > Amphibia > Anura > Bombinatoridae > Bombina > Bombina bombina. Next base: position 1,445,704,172 of record NC_069499.1, on the reverse strand, counting down.
CTTTAAAGCACGAACCACGTCCAGATTGTGTAATAGACGTTCCTTCTATGAAGAAGGATTAGGACACAAAGACGGAACAACAATCTCTTGATTGATATTCTTATTAGATACCACCTTAGGTAAAAACCCAGGTTTGGTACGCAGAACTACCTTGTCTGCATGAAAGATCAGATAAGGAGAATCACATTGTAAGGCAGATAACTCGGAACTCTACGAGCCGAGAAAATAGCTACCAAAAAAAGAACTTTCCAAGATAAAAGTTTGATATCTATGGAATGAAGAGGTTCAAACAGAACCCCCTGAAGAACTTTAAGAACCAAATTTAAGCTCCAAGGTGGAGCAACAGGTTTAAATACAGGCTTGATTCTAACTAAAGCCTGACAAAATGCCTGAACGTCTGGGACATCCGCCAGACACTTGTGCAAAAGAATAGATAGCGCAGAAATCTGTCCCTTTAAGGAACTAGCTGACAATCCTTTCTCCAATCCTTCTTGGAGAAAAGATAATATCCTGGGAATCCTGACCTTACTCCATGAGCAGCCCTTGGATTCACACCAATAAAGATATTTACACCATATCTTATGATAGATTTTCCTGGTGACATGCTTTCGTGCCTGAATTAAGGTATCAATGACTGACTCGGATTAACCACGCTTTGATAAAATCAAGCGTTCAATCTCCATGCAGTCAGCCTCAGAGAAATTAGATTTGGATGATTGAAAGGACCTTGAAGTAGAAGGTCCTGTCTCAGCGGCAGAGTCCATGGTGCAAAAGATGACATGTCCACTAGATCTGCATACCAAGTCCTGCGTGTCCACGCAGGCGCTATCAAGATCACCGATGCTCTCTCCTGCTTGATCTTGGCAATCAGACGAGGGAGCAGAGGAAACGGTGGAAACACATAAGCCAGGTTGAAGGACCAAGGCGCTGCTAGAGCATCTATCAGCATTGCCTTGGGGTCCCTGGACCTGGATCCGTAACAAGGAAGCTTGGCGTTCTGGCGAGACACCATGAGATCCAGTTCTGGTTCGCCCCAACGATGAACCATTTGTGCAAACACTTCCGGATGGAGTTCCCACTCCCCCGGATGAAAAGTCTGTTGACTTAGAAAATCCACCTCCCAGTTCTCTACACCTGGGATATGGATAGCTAATAAGTGGCAAGAGTGAATCTCTGCCCAGCAAATTATCTTTGAAACTTCTAACATCGCTAGGGAACTCCTTGTTCCCCCTTGATGGTTGAGGTAAGCCACAGTCGTGATGTTGTCCGACTGAAATCTGATGAACCTCATTGTCGCTAGCTGAGGCCAAGCTTGAAGAGCATTGAATATTGCTCTTAGTTCCAGAATGTTTATTGGAAGGAGAGACTCCTCCTGAGTCCATGATCCCTGAGCCTTCAGGGAGTTCCAGACTGCACCCCAACCTAGAAGGCTGGCATCTGTCATTACAATTGTCCAATCTGGCCTGCGAAAGGTCATACCTTTGGACAGATGGACCCGAGATAGCCACCAGAGAAGAGAATCCCTGGTCTCTTGATCCAGATTTAGTAGAGGGGACAAATCTGTGTAATCCCCATTACACTGACTGAGCATGCATAGTTGCAGCGGTCTGAGATGTAGGCGTGCAAACGGCACTATGTCCATTGCCGCTACCATTAAGCAAATTACTTCCATGCACTGAGCCACCGAAGGGCGAGGAATGGAATAAAGAACACGGCAGGAGTTTAGAAATTTTGATAACCTGGACTCCGTCAGGTAAATTTTAATTTCTACAGAATCTATCAGAGTCCCTAGGAAGGAAACTCTTGTGAGGGGGGATAGAGAACTCTTTTCCTCGTTCACCTTCCACCCATGCGACCTCAGAAATGCCAACACTATGTCCGTATGAGACTTGGCAATTTGGAAGTTTGACGCCTGAATCAGGATGTCATCTAAATAAGGGGCCACTGCTATGCCCCGCGGCCTTAGGACAGCCAGAAGCGACCCCAGAACCTTCGTAAAAATTCTTGGGGCTGTAGCTAACCCAAAGGGAAGAACTACAAACTGGTAATGCCTGTCTAGGAAGGCAAACCTGAGAAACCGATGATGATCTTTGTGTATAGGAATGTGAAGATAACCCTGTTCCTCCTTTGGAACTGGATGGATCACTCCCATAGCTAGGAGGTCTTGTACACAGTGTAAAAATGCCTCTTTCTTTATCTGGTTTGCAGATAATTGTGAAAGGTGAAATCTCCCTTTTGGTGGAGAAGCCTTGAAGTCCAGAAGATATGCATGGGATATAATTTCCAACGCCCAGGGATCCCGGACATCTCTTGCCCATGCCTGGGCGAAGAGCGAAAGTTTGCCCCCTACTAGATCCGTTACAGGATAGGGGGCCGTTCCTTCATGCTGTCTTAGAGGCAGCAGCAGGCTTTTTGGCCTGCTTACCCTTGTTCCAAGTCTGGTTAGGTCTCCAGACCGTCTTGGACTGAGCAAAAGTTCCCTCTTGTTTTGCATTAGAGGAAGTTGATACCGCACTTGCCTTGAAGTTTCGAAAGGCATGAAAATCAGCCTGTTTGGCCCTTGATTTGGACCTATCCTGAGGAAGGGCATGACCTTTTCCTCCAGTGATATCAGCAATGATCTCCTTCAAACCAGGCCCGAATAGGGTCTACCCCTTGAATGGAAGTTTAAGCAGCTTAGACTTTGAAGTAACGTCAGCTGACCATGATTTAAGCCATAGCGCTCTACGCGCCTGGATTGCAAAACCAGCATTCTTAGCCGTTAGTTTAGTCAAATGAACAATGGCATCAGAAGCAAAAGAATTGGCTAGCTTAAGTGCTCTAAGCTTGTCAAGTATGTCATCCAATGGAGTCGCTACCTGTAAAGCCTCTTCCAGAGACTCAAACCAGAATTCCGCAGCAGCAGTGACAGGAGCAATGCATGCAAGGGGCTGTAGGATAAAACCTTGTTGAATAAACATTTTCTTAAGGTAACCCTCTAACTTTTTATCCATTGGATCTAAGAAAGCACAACTGTCCTCGACAGGGATAGTAGTACGCTTTGCTAGAGTAGAAACTGCTCCCTCCATCTTAGGAACTGTCTGCCATAAGTTCCGTGTGGTGGGGTCTATTTGGAACATTTTCTAATAATAGGAAGGGGAGAGAACGGCACACCTGGTCTATCCCATTCCTTAGTAATAATTTCTGTAAACCTTTTAGGTATTGGAAAAACATCAGTGCACACCGGCACTGCATAGTATTTATCCATAGAAATGTAGAATAAAAAAGAAGGCGCCACCATAGTGTACGATCAATGGATATAGACAAGCTTCAGATGCGCATGAAAAACTGGTACTTACAAGCTCCCTGACACTTGAGAAGTGTCACAAACGCCTTCTGGAACTTTATGAGTCGTCCAGCTAACTCCCACTCTCATCCGTATTGACCCGTACTTTGGGGTATTCAGATGAATGCCGGATAACTTGCTCTCCCGGTCTGGTCTCTGCTTTAGCAGACTTGAATCTTTTTCTGGAGGTGGCCTAACCTGGTAGGCTCACTAAGCAAACTGCCTGCCAGTCATCACCAGCAGGACGACGCCACACAGAACAGCAACTCGGTGCACACAGCAATCCCCGCCCACTCCCACAATCCTCAGACTGGGAGAGGAAGATACTGATAGAGGAGGATGTCACAATTTCTCTGGCACTGCAATTGTATCACAGTCATTCAGAGCAGCTAAAACCTCCTTGAGTAACACGCGGAGGTGTTCAAGCTTAAATTTAAATGTAGAGATATCAGAATCAGGTTGCATAATCTTCCCTGAGTCAGAAACATCACCCACAGAAAGAAGCTCTCCTTCTTCAGCTTCTGCATAATGTGAGGCAGTATCAGACATAGTTCTTAAAGCGTCAGTATGATCTGTATTTCGTCGAACTCCAGAGCTATCTCGCTTTCCTCTAAATTCAGGTAGTCTGGCTAATACCGCTGACAGTGTATTATCCATGAATGCCGTCATGTCTTGTAAAGTAAATGCTATGGGCACCCTAGATGTACTTGGCGCCATTTGAGCGTGAGTCCCTTGAGCGGGAGTCAAAGGGTCTGACACGTGGGGCGAGTTAGTCGGCATAACTTCCCCCTCATTAGATTCCTCTGGTGATACATTTTTTAAAGACAGAATATGATCTTTATTGCTTAAAGTGAAATCAGTACATTTGGTACACATTCTAAGAGGGGGTTCCACAATGGCTTTTAAACACAATGAACAATGAGTTTCCTCTATGTCAGACATGTTTGTACAGACTATCAATGAGACTAGCAAGCTTGGAAAACACTTTAAATCAAGTTAACAAGCAAATATAAAAAACGGTACTGTGCCTTTAAGAGAAACAAATTTTGTCAGAATTTGAAAAACAGTGAAAAAAGGCAGTAAATCAAACGAAATTTTTACAGTGTGTATAATAAGCTAACAGAGCATTGCACCCACTTGCAAATGGATGATTAACCCCTTAGTTCAAAAACCGGATCAAAAAAACGATATAGACGTTTTTTAACAGTCACAACAACTGCCACAGCCTCTGAAGTTACCTCTCTCTTCAGTCATGTGTGAGAACAGCAATGGATCTTAGTTACAACCTGCTAAGATCATAGAAATCACAGGCAGATTCTTCGATTTTTCTGCCTGGAACAAAATAGTACAACTCCAGTACCATTTAAAAATAATAAACTTTTGATTGAAATAAAATAACAGCTACATTTCACCACTTCTCTCTTACTACCTCCATGTTTGTTGAGAGTTGCAAGAGAATGACTGGATATGGCAGTTAGGGGAGGAGCTATATAGACAGCTCTGCTGTGGGTGTCCTCTTGCAACTTCCTGTTGGGAATGAGAATATCCCACAAGTAATGGATGATCCGTGGACTGGATACACCTTACAAGAGAAAACTGATTTAAACACAGGCCTGATTCTGACCATAGCCTGACAAAAGGATTGGACATCCAGCACACCCGCCAGACGCTTGTGCAGAAATCTGAGGGTTCTGACCATAAACCCTTTCTCCAGGCATTCCTGGAGAAAAGACAAATTCCTAGGAATCCTGACCCTACTCCAAGAGATCTCTTGGAAACACACTAATAAGAAATTTACACCATATCTTATGGTAAATCCTTCTAGTAACTGGCATGCAAGCCTGAAACATGGTCTAAAAGACAGAGTCATGAAAACCATGCATAGACCAACTAAGCAATCATTCTCCAAGCAGTCAGCTTTAGAGAAAAACTAAAATAGAATGAAGGAAGGAACCTTGATTCAGAAGGTCCTTTCTCAGAGGCAGTCTCCAAAGAGGGAGAGGCGACCATTCCACTAGATCTGCACACCAGATCCTGCAAACACGCAGGGGCTATTTGAATCACTAACTCTCTCCTGTTTGATACGAATAATGACTTGTGAAAGGAGAGAAAATGGTGGAAATAGGTATGCAAGACTGATTCCCAAGAAAAAAACGCCAGAACATTTATCAAGGAGGTCAGTGGATCACCTTGACCATGAACCTACCCTCATAAGCTTGGCGTTCTATCAAAAAACACGCTCTCAGAAGCCAACTTCAGAACCCCTCATTTTAGGGTTTACCTAGAAAACACCTCCGGACAGAGAGCCCACTCCCCGGGGGAATTATCTATCAATTCAGAAGTCCAATTGTTCACTCCTAAAAGGAGGAAAAGGACAGCAATTGTGAGCTGCCGCCCACTGCACAAATCAAATACACTCCTACAAGGCTAAGGAACTCAGAGTTCCACCCTATTAGAAGATGAAAGTCATAGAGGAGAAATTGCCAATTTAATGATGACTGAGGCCAAGCCAACAAAAAAATGTAACTAGCCCTCAACTGTAAAAGAGGAATGCAGACACTTCCAAGATTAATAATCCCCATGCCCCAAGCAAGTTCCAGACTGGTTCCCAGTCCAGAAGGTAGGCGCCCGCTGCCCCATTACTTAGGAATGTCTCCAAAATCACACGCTCTGAAGCAGGAATTCCTGAAAAAACAGTACTGAAGGAAGTCTCTTATCTATTGATCTTGATGTATCCACTGAGACAGATCCAGAAATTCTCCATTTTAGAGAAAATAGTTAAAGGAATTATGTCCATTGCAACCATCAGACCAATTCCCTCCCAACCATCTGGTTATGAAAAGACTAAGCTATTTACTGGACCACCAGAGATCGCTGATGGCCAGACAGAAGACTGCAGGGAGAACAAAAAGAAAAATACTTGATTATCTGGTCCCTGATAGAGATCCTTTTCCAGATAGAGAATCTATGAAGGTCCCCAAATAAATCACCCTTGCAGATGGAGCAAAGGAACTCTTCTCCAGAATCATTTCCCAACCATTGGAAAGAAGCCTGGACAAGGTCTCTTGAAAGAAAGTTTGCTTGAAGGAAGGATGATACCTGAATCATATATGATCCAGTATCCCCCTTGCAATATTCCAAGACCTACAAGTATTTCAAGGATGACAAAACTCAGAAACTTGAGAAGATCCCGATCATGGTAACAAAAAATATACATCCTTCAGGTCTATGTTCGATATTAACAGGCCCTTCCTGAACCAAAGGAGAATGGATACTACTTTTAAGGTCAGAACCCGAGAGAACTTGAGGAAATACCTAGATCTCGTTCCCAAAGTGGAACAATCACTCCCAGAGATGAAGATCTTGAACCCAGTTCAAGGAAGGCTTCTCATCCAACCTGTATTGCAGATACTCTATAAAGAGAAATCTGCCCATGGGAGGAAATCTTAGATAGAACTAAAATTAGTTGGATACTAAGACCTGACAGACCCTGCAGAAAAGGAAAAGAAAAACTTTCCGTTAGTCTTACTATCTTGACATGTGGTAGAAAAAGAAAACCCTTTTTTCCCGAAGTCAGAGGATAATTCTGCCAGACCAAATCCAACAAGGTCTCATCCTTGGAAGGAAAAACCAGAAGCGTGAAATTGGAGAAAACCTAAAATATTTGAAGCTGCAACTGCAGAGATATAAACCTAGGCATGAGCCTTCAAGCCAAGCTTGCTAACCACTAGGCCACAACAGCCATCAGTGGACTAGCAAGTCTAAGATGACAAAGCATTGCTCTAAAAGAACAATTAAACCCCATAAGGAGCTAGCTACCCTCCATAGGGGTCGAGGCTCTCTGGCCCAGAAGAAAAGCTTCTACAAAATGCACCATGCATTTAAATGGAGTCAGCGACAGGAACATCATTTAAAGGACGGGAGACAGGGGGAAAAGTATCCCCTCCTATTCCTGTGGAATCTCCATAGCAGATCTAGAAACACTTCCCTTTAGGAAGGAAAAAACATAATTTATGTAAGAACTTACCTGATAAATTCATTTCTTTCATATTAGCAAGAGTCCATGAGCTAGTGACGTATGGGATATACAATCCTACCAGGAGAGGCAAAGTTTCCCAAATCTCAAAATGCCTATAAATACACCCCTCACCACACCCACAAATCAGTTTAACGCATAGCCAAGAAGTGGGGTGATAAGACAAAAGTGCGAAAGCATAAAAAATAAGGAATTGGAATAATTGTGCTTTATACAAATAAAAAATCTTAACCACCACAAAAAAGGGTGGGCCTCATGGACTCTTGCTAATATGAAAGAAATGAATTTATCAGGTAAGTTCTTACATAAATTATGTTTTCTTTCATGTAATTAGCAAGAGTCCATGAGCTAGTGACGTATGGGATAATGAATACCCAAGATGTGGATCTTCCACACAAGAGTCACTAGAGAGGGAGGGATAAAATAAAGACAGCCAATTCCGCTGAAAATAATCCACACCCAAAATAAAGTTTAAATCTTATAATGAAAAAAACTGAAAATATAAGCAGAAGAATCAAACTGAAACAGCTGCCTGAAGTACTTTTCTACCAAAAACTGCTTCAGAAGAAGAAAACACATTAAAATGGTAGAATTTAGTAAAAGTATGCAAAGAAGACCAAGTTGCTGCTTTGCAAATCTGATCAACCGAAGCTTCATTCCTAAACGCCCAGGAAGTAGAAACTAACCTAGAAGAATGAGCTGTAATCCTTTGAGGCAGAGTTTTACCCGACTCGACATAAGCATGATGAATCAAAGACTTTAACCAAGACGCCAAAGAAATGGCAGAGGCCTTCTGAACTTTCCTAGAACCGGAAAAGATAACAAATAGACTAGAAGTCTTTTGGAAATTTTTAGTAGCTTCAACATAATATTTCAAAGCTCTAACTACATCCAAAGAATGCAACGATCTTTCCTTAGAATTCTTAGGATTAGGACACAATGAAGGAACCACAATTTCTCTACTAATGTTGTTAGAATTCACAACCTTAGGTAAAAATTTAAAAGAAGTTCGCAACACCGCCTTACCCTGATGAAAAATCAGAAAAGGAGACTCACAAGAAAGAGCAGATAAATCAGAAACTCTTCTAGCAGAAGAGATGGCCAAAAGAAACAAAACTTTCCAAGAAAGTAATTTAATGTCCAGCGAATGCATAGGTTCAAACGGAGGAGCTTGAAGAGCCCCCAGAACCAAATTCAAACTCCAAGGAGGAGAAATTTACTTAATAACAGGTTTTATAGGAACCAAAGCTTGTACAAAACAATGAATATCAGGAAGACTAGCAATCTTTCTGTGAAAAAGAACAGAAAGAGCAGAGATTTGTCCTTTCAAGGAACTTGCAGACAAACCTTTATCCAAACCATCCTGAAAAAACTGTAAAATTCTAGGAATTCTAAAAGAATGCCAAGAAAAATGATGAGAAAAACACCAAGAAATGTAAATCTTCCAGACTCGATAATATATCTTCCTAGATACAGATTTACGAGCCTGTAACATAGTATTAATCAAAGAGTCAGAGAAACCTCTATGACTGAGAATCAAGCGTTCAATCTCCATACCTTCAAATTTAAGGATTTGAGATCCTGATGGAAAAAAGGACCTTGTGATAGAAGGTCTGGTCTTAACGGAAGAGTCCACGGTTGGCAAGTGGCCATCCGGACAAGATCCGCATACCAAAACCTGTGAGGCCATGCTGGAGCCACCAGCAGAACAAACGAGCACTCCTTTAGAATCTAGGAAATTACTCTTGGAACAAGAACTAGAGGCGGAAAGATATAAGCAGGATGATACTTCCAAGGAAGTGACAATGCATCCACTGCCTCCGCCTGAGGATCCCTGGATCTGGACAGATACCTGGGAAGCTTCTTGTTTAGATGAGAAGCCATCAGATCTATTTCTGGAAGTCCCCACATTTGAACAATCTGAAGAAATACCTCTGGGTGAAGAGACCATTCGCCCGGATGTAACGTTTGGCGACTGAGATAATCCGCTTCCCAATTGTCTATACCTGGGATATGAACCGCAGAAATTAGACAGGAGCTGGATTCCGCCCATACCAGAATTCTAGATACTTCTTTCATAGCCAGAGGACTGTGAGTCCCTCCTTGATGATTGACATATGCCACAATTGTGACATTGTCCGTCTGAAAACAAATGAACTACTCTCTCTTTAGAAGAGACCATGACTGAAGAGCTCTGAAAATTGCACAGAGTTCCAAAATATTGATTGGTAATCTCACCTCCTGAGATTCCCAAACCCCTTGTGCTGTCAGAGACCCCCAAACAGCTCCCCAACCTGTCAGACTTGCATTTGTTGAAATCACAGTCCAGGTTGGAAGAACAAAAGAAGCCCCCTGAACTAAACGATGGTGGTCTGTCCACCACGTCAGAGAGTGTCGTACAATCGGTTTTAAAGATATTAATTGAGATATCTTTGTATAATCCCTGCACCACTGGTTCAGCATACAGAGCTGAAGAGGTCGCATGTGAAAACGAGCAAAGGGGACCGCGTCCAATGCAGCAGTCATAAGACCTAGAATTTCCATGCATAAGGCTACCGAAGTCCGTCAGAGACAGAGTCAAGGACACTGAATCTGAATCTATCAGGAAACCTAAAAAGGTTACCCTTGTCTGAGGAATCAACGAACTTTTTGGTAAATTGATCCTCCAACCATGTTCTAGAAGAAACAACACTCATAAAAGACTGGAAAGGTTCTTTCTAGTGAAAATGAGCAAAGGGAATTGAACCCAATGCTGTGGCCATAAGACCTAAAACTTCTATGCATATATAGCAACTGAAGGAAATAATAGAGACTAAAGGTACCGCCAGACGGAACCCAATAGAATTATCCCTTGTCTGATAGAGACAAAGACAGTGACACAAACTATCTGGAAACCTAAAAAAGTTGACCCTTGTGTGAGGAATCAAGAGCTTTCGAAAAAAAGATCCTCTAACTATGTCCTGAAGAGCAAGTGAATCATATGAGATTCCGCATTCTCAGAAAATAATCTGAATGAAAACAGAAAAATGAAAATATGCATTTATTGTATCTAATGAAAACAAATAATGCTAACAATTACCATAAAAAGGCAAAATAGTTTGAATAAAACTCCAAACCTAAAAAAGGAACTGGAAGAAATACCCCAGAAGATTCCAGGTCTGAGCAGCGCTTGAACCCCATGGGTGCCCAGCCATGCTTCAATAGTACCCAAAATATATAGGACAGAAACACACTTAAAGAAAGTGTTAGCCTTACTGGAATAAAATCAAAGACATTTGGACAAAATAGAACCAAATAAATTTCAAAGAAGTCTTAACCTGCCCCTTACCAGCCAAGCTGGAATACGGCACGTACATCACAATATTAGGGAGCTGATTTCGAACCCCAATTATAAACATGTTACTTGGTAAAGAACTCAGGAATTCGTTCCTTAAAAAGAACAACCAAACTAGTATAAGCTTAAAGTTTTAGTCTTAGAACTCAATCTTGAAGCCCAGAGTAACAGTTAAGAATTGAATCCAATTATAAAACAAATAATTGATTATCTTAGAACAAAAGAAATATGGATTTATTTATTTATTTTTTATTTTTTTTTTAAAAATCACAAAATTCTTCTAGCTAAAATAGCTAAAGACATAGATTAACCCTCATTTGCGAAAATATTCAATAAAATGAAGACACAAATGAAATTATTAGCATGATAGTCCAGTTTAAAGGACCAGTCAATACAGTGGACTTGCATAATCAATAAATGCAAAACAACCAGAAAAATGCAACAGCACCTAGTCTAGTAAATGTTGTCCCTTAACAATGCTAAAATAAATCATAATCTGATACTTGATTTTAAAGTAAACAGAAAAAAATGAAGCAATTGCAATATCCAAATAAATCACAGGACCAAGAAAAGTACCTGAAACTAAATAATTTTCCATAAATAAGATACAACTATCTAAAGGAAAAATAAATACTATTTTGCTATAGAAACAATAGCATAATTAGTAGAAGTAGAGATAGCCCCAATAAATTGGAGAACCCTCCAAATTGAATTTAACTGCAGGCAAAGAATATAGTTTAAAACCTTTGAAGAAGGAATAAAAGAAAATTCTCAGCCTATTCCATTCCCTAGAATGGGGAATTGGAAAGAAAACCTCTGAAAACACAGAAGAAATAAATAGGCAGAAATAGTGTCAGCTAGTCTTAAAGAACTAGTTACCTTAATATCCAAAATAATCAACACCTTTTCAACAAAGAACAAATGTACTTTAATAATAAAAAAATAATATAAAAGTAGATTTGTTAGTGTCAATATCTGATGAAGAAAATTTCTGAAAGAGAAAAAACATCATCAGAGAAGGATAAATCAGTATGTTGTTGGTCATTTGAAACTTCAATAATTAAAAAAGAAGTGAAAAAGACCTAAGAATTTTATTAGAAGGCACGAAGTCAGACAAAGCCTTTAAAATAGAATCAGAAAAATATTTCTTATAAATCTTCTAAATCTTTCTTGTACATAAGATGTAAGAATGGCAATATATAAAGCATAAATACTAATGGATTCTGCATGTAAAAGTATATCATAATAACTGATTACAAACCATAGCTAAAGATAAACATTTATAACATTTAAAATAAATGAACTTAGCTTTGGTAGAACTGAAACTCAGTTAAGCGTTTTTCCAGAAGTGGCTTCTGATTCAGGGTCAATCTGAGACATCTTGCAATATGTAATAGAAAAAACAACATATAAAGCAAAAATGATCAAATTCCTTAAATGACAGTTTCAGGAATGGGAAAAAAATGCCAATGAACAAGCTTCTAGCAACCAGAAGCAATAAATAAAGAGACTTAAATATTGTGGAGACAACAATGACGCTCAAATTTTTTAGCGCCAAAAAAGCTGCCCACATTATTTGGCGCCTAAATGCTTTTGGCGCCAAAAATGGCGCCACATCCGGTAACCCCGACATTTTTTGGGCCAAAACCATCAAAAAAATGAAGCAACTTCCTGCGACACGTATGACGCCGGAAATGAGAAGAAAATTTTTGCGCCAAGAAAGTCCGCGCCAAGAATGACCCAATAAAATGAAGCATTTTCAGCCCCCGCGAGCCTAACAGCCCACAGGAAAAAAGTCAAATTTTAAGGTAAGAAAAAATTTATTTATTCATATGCATTATCCCAAATATGAAACTGACTGTCTGAAATAAGGAAAGTTGAACATCCTGAATCAAGGCAAATAAATGTTTAAACACATATATTTAGAACTTTATATAAAAGTGCCCAACCATAGCTTAGAGTGTCACAGAAAATAAGACTTACTTACCCCAGGACACTCATCTACATGTAGTAGAAAGCCAAACCAGTACTGAAACGAGAATCAGTAGAGGTAATGGTATATATATATAAGAGTATATCGTCGATCTGAAAAGGGAGGTAAGAGATGAATCTCTATGACCGATAACAGAGAACCTATGAAATAGACCCCGTAGAAGGAGATCATTGAATTCAAATAGGCAATACTCTCTTCACATCCCTCTGACATTCACTGCACGCTGAGAGGAAAACCGGGCTCCAACCTGTTGCAGAGCGCATATCAACGTAGAATCTAGCACAAACTTACTTCACCACCTCCACAGGAGGCAAAGTTTGTAAAACTGATTTGTGGGTGTGGTGAGGGGTGTATTTATAGGCATTTTGAGGTTTGGGAAACTTTGCCCCTCCTGGTAGGATTGTATATCCCATACGTCACTAGCTCATGGACTCTTGCTAATTAGATGAAAGAAACCTAGAAACTAATAAAGTTTACAAAACTTCCAAGGGTTGACAATGACAAGAGTATTGGTGTCCTCTGGGCAGCTAAAACCTCCTTTAACAATACATGAGGTGTGCAAGCGTACATCGGAAGTAGTCCACTCCAGCATCAGATGAAGGAATTATACTGTCTGAATCTGAGATTCATCTTTAGGAACCACCGGCGGATTCTCCTCACCAGCCTAGGAGAGGGGTCGATCTGAGTAACGGTAAAAGCAGAAACCTTACTATCTGAAAATGTAAATGTCCTCTTGCATTTTCCCTGTACAGTATGTAAGGAAAAACAGACAAAGCATGAGAGGATGCTGCTCCTCACAGAGACCTGTGAAACATAGAAAGACAGAGTAAACCTACTCGGCTTTCTATACCAGGGCAGCAACATGTTAGAAAAATGCAGCAAGGCCCACCTAGCAAGTTCCTAACTGCTTTAAAGTCACCACTGCCATACTGAAAAGATTAATGTGGAGTATGGCTAGACCCAGACTGCGATGAAAGCTTAGTGCAAGCCTGCCCTGACCTCAAAACAAAAAAATCTTGATAGAATAATTCTATATCAGACACCTAATTACTTCACCTCCTCCTTGCACAAGAGGCAAGGAGAATGACTGGGGGTTGTGGGTAGGAAAGTGATAGTTAACAGATTTGCTGTGGTGCTCTTTGACTCCTCCTGCTGGAAAGGAGTGATATTCCCAACAGTAATTGATGATGATCCATGGACTCACCGTGTCATTAGAAAGAAGCTACCCCTTGAGAGAAAGAACACTCAGAATGGAACCAAGAAAAAGAAAAAACATTTGAAATTAAAATGATAATGCACTTCAACTCACTAAATTCTGGACTAAATGTGGACTCTGTGTTCTTAACACATTATCAAAAAATATTGTAATGTACTTTCATATAGTCTATTACAGTGATTTGCAACCTTTTTTTTGCCGTGGCACACTTTTTTACATTAAAAAATCCTGTGGCACACCACCATCCCAAAATTTTACAAAATCACACATTGTAGCCTAATACAGGATATGTATACAGTATATATATATATATATATATATATATATATATATATACACACATACACTATACTGTGCTGTCATACCATGCCTCCTACAAACTATACATGACATAATGACATTCATTCATTCATTCATAATGATTGTCTGTGAATGAATGTCAATGTCATGGTTGTAAATGATGCCTGATGAGCCTGTCACATACCTCCCAATATTTCAAAATTTGAAAGAGGGACACCCCCGCACTGTTGTCAGTCTTCCGCGGCACACCTGAGGATCTCTCATGGCACACTGGTTGAAAAACACTGGTCTATTACATTGTATATTCCACACTCTTTATACATAGGTACACAGGTAAGCCTATGTGCATACTTTTGCCATTATTACTATTCCCTTTTTTCTCTTTCTTTCTTTCTTTTTTTCTTTCGTTCTTTATTTCTTTCTTTTTTTGACTATTTATTACTTCCCCTCTTTACATAACTTAATATCTTTATACATATTAATTCCATGTTGATATATAACTTCATTTCAATATATGCTCTATGTAAAACGATATATTTCCCCTGTCTGTTCTCCTACACTGGACATTGTCTGCCTCTGTCACCTAAGCCCCCTCATGATTTTTACAACACCCCCTCTTCTCCCTGCCCTCAGACCTCTGTAACTCTTTCTGTCCTTTTTATCCATACTGTGTTTCAAGAAATAATCTGTAAATTCCATTGAATTGGTCAGTATTGCTTCAGATTTAAAAAAGGAAGGAATACTTCTGAAAGCTTGTCAACTTATAAATGTATAGTTAGTCCAATAAAAAAGTATTGTTGCTCAATGAAATACTCTTATTTTGTTATCTAAATCAGTGGGCTAGCACAGCTACTCCAATCAACGTGACTATGGAAGACACTGAATATAGCTGTAATAAGAAGCAAACAATGAAACTGATCACAAAAGAAAAACAGATCAACAGTGATATATTCTTCTTATCATCCTTTAAAAAAATTAATCTCATTTCAAAAGCACTGAAAATTAAAAATCCACTCACAACTACTCATAATTCTGAGTATGCTGAAAAACTTTGCAGACGTACCAGTGAGAAACTGAGAGATAACCTAATTCATCAACTACACAGCAAAACGCAAAAAATAAAAGAGCAAAAGCAGCTCCTACTACAAAAACTACAAGAAGATAATGTGTTTAATGAAGAAATTAAAAATGAAATGCAAAACTTCCATAAAACGCAACAAGAATATTTTATCAAGAAGAAAAAGAAGAAACTTGCATGCCTGTCACAAAACAGAAGCAAGCACCAAATTCAAGAAAATAGAGCTCCAGCTAACAGATCAAGTATAACCTCAACAACCAATGACCAAGCATCCACAGACAATAACAGCCCCTCATTCCAAACACAAACTGTCACCTACCAAGAAAACCATACAGAAAACTCAGGGATTGGGAATCTTTCAAACTACTACCTGTCAGGACCAGGGATTTCAGTACTGTCTAAAGGATTATCATTCTGTCCAAGTACAATTCTAGACAATATCCAACTGTACTCAGACTTAGAAGAATTATTCAGGAGGCTGCGGCTAAAGTAAAGGAATTTGTGTATGACAAAGAAAATACCAGCACTATGGAGGACTACAATGGAAGCAAAAAGAACACAAGCTTCACACCTGCACCAGGATGCAACAACAAATTGGACAGCTATATTGAAAGCTTCCAGTTGAGAACTGCATCCCTGATTAACACACAACAGAAAAAAATAATGTATAACCTCTCACATCTAGAAAAAAACACTATAAAAAAACTTAAATAATCATGATCATGAATAAACAGGACTACATCACAGAGGAAAAACAGAATTTATGCTTACCTGATACATTTCTTTCTCTTACGGTGTATCCAGTCCACGGATTAATCCTTACTTGTGGGATATTCTCAATCCCTACAGGAAGTGGCAAAGAGAGCACAAGCAGAGCTGTCCATATAGCTCCCCTCAGGCTCCGCCCCCCCAGTCATTCGACCGACGGTTAGGAGAAAAAGGAGAACCATAGTGTGCAGTGGTGACTGTAGTTTTACAAAAAATAAATTTGAACCTGACTTAATTGCCAGGGCGGGCCGTGGACTGGATGCACCGTAAGAGAAAGAAATTTATCAGGTAAGCATAAATTCTGTTTTCTCTTACATTGGTGTATCCAGTCCACGGATTCATCCTTACTTGTGGGGACCAATACCAAAGCTTTAGGACACGGATGAAGGGAGGGAACAAGTCAGGTAACCTAAACGGAAGGCACCACTACTTGCAAAACCTTTCTCCCCAAAAAATAGCCTCCGAAGAGGCAAAAGTATCAAATTTGTAAATTTTGGCAAAAGTATGCAGTGAAGACCAAGTCGCTGCTTTACAAATCTGTTCAACAGAAGCCTCATTCTTGAAAGCCCATGTGGAAGCCACAGCTCTGGTGGAAAGAGCTGTAATTCGTTCAGGAGGCTGCTGTCCAGCAGTCTCATAAGTCAATCGGATAATGCTTTTCAGCCAAAAGAAAAGAGAGGAAGCGATAGCTTTTTGACCTCTCCTCTTACCAGAATAGACAACAGACAAGGATGACGTGTGTCTGAAATCTTTAGTTGCTTTTAAATAGAATTTTAAAGCAAGAACCACATCAAGATTGTGTAACAGCCGTTCCTTCTTAGAAACTGAATTAGGACACAGAGAAGGAATAATGATTTCCTGGTTAATATTCTTATTAGAAACCCCTGTACGCAAAACAACCTTATCTGCATGAAACACCAGATAGGGTGAATTACACTGCAAAGCAGACAATTCTGTTACTGTTCGAGCAGAAGAAATAGTTACCAAAAACAAAACTTTCCAAGATAATCACTTAATATCTATGGAATGTAAAGGTTCAAACAGAACCCCTTGAAGGACAGAAAGAACTAAATTTAGACTCCATAGAGGAGCCACAGGTTTATAGACAGGCTTGATTCTGACTAAAGCCTATGCAAACGCTTGAACGTCTGGTACTTCCGCCAGACGCCTGTGAAACAGAATAGATAGAGCAGATATCTGTCCCTTTAAGGAACTAGCTGACAATCTTTTCTCCAATCCTTCTTGGAGAAATGACAAAATCCTAGGAATCCTAATCTTACTCCACGAGTAACCCTTGGATTCACACCAACAAAGATATTTCCGCCATATCTTATGGTAAATGTTCCTGGTGACAGGTTTTCTAGTCTGGATCAAAGTATCTATAACTGATCCAGAGAACCCACGCTTAGATAGAATTAAGCGTTCAATCTCCAAACAGTCAGCTGCAGAGAACTAGATTTGGATGCTTGAATGGACCTTGAATTAGAAGATCCTGCCTCGATGGCAGTGTCCATGGTGGAACAGATGACATGTCCACTAGGTCTGCATACCAAGTCCTGCGTGGCCACGCAGGCGCTATCAAAATTACCGAAGCCTTCTCCTGTTTGATTCTGGCTACCAGACGAGGGAGAAGGGGAAACGGTGGAAAAACATAAGCCAGATTGAAGGACCAAGGCGCTACTAGAGCATCTATCAATGCCGCCTTGGGGTCCCTGGACCTAGATCCGTAAAGAGAAAGTTTGGAGTTCTGACGGGACGCCATCAGATCCAACTCTGGAATACCCCATAGCTGGGTAAGCTGAGCAAAACCTCCGGAAGGAGTTCCCACTCACCCGGGTGAAAGGTCTGACGACTCAGAAAATCCGCCTCCCAGTTGTCAATTCCTGGGATGTGAATTGCAGATGGGTGGCAGGAGTGATCCTCCGCCCGTTTGATGATCTTGGATACTTCCTTCATCGCTAGGGAACTCTTTGTTCCTCCCTGATGATTGATGTACGCTACAGTCGTGATGTTGTCCGACTGAAACTTGATGAACCTGGCCTCCGCTAGTTGAGGCTATGCCTGGAGCGTGTTGAATATCGCTCTCAGTTCCAAAATGTTTATCGGGAGAAGAGACTCTTCCCGCTTTCAGGGAGTCCCAGACCGCACCCCAGCCTAACAGACTGGACTCGGTCATGACAATGATCCACTCTGGTCTGCGGAAGCACATTCCCTGAGCCAGGTGATCCTGAGACAACCACCAGAGAAGATAATCTCTGGTTTTTTCGTCCATTTGTATCTAAGGAGACAATCTGCACAATCCCCATTCCACAGTTTGAGCATGCACAGCTGCAGTGGTCTGAGATTAATTCTGGCAAAAGGAACAACGTCCATTGCCGCAACCATTAACCCGATTACCTTCATGCACTGAGCCACAGAAGGCTGAGGAACAGAATGAAGAACTCGGCAAGTAGTTAAAAGTTTTAACTTCCTGACCTCGTCAGAAATATTTTCATCTCTACCGAGTCTATTAGCGTTCCCAGGAAGGGAACCCTTGTGAGCGGGGACAGAGAACTTTTTTCGACGTTCACCTTCCACCCGTGAGACCTTAGAAAGGCCAGAACTATTTCTGTATGAGCCTTGGCTCTTTGAAAAGACAATGCCAGAATAAATATGTCGTCCAGATAAGGTGCTACTGCAATGCCCCGCGGTCTTAGTACCGCTAGAATGGACCCTAGCACCTTTGTGAAAAATTCTTGTCCAGAAAGGTGAACCTTAGGGACTGATGGTGATCTTTGTGGATAGGAATATGTAGGTACGCATCCTTTAAATCCACGGTAGTCATATATTGATCTTCCTGGATTAATGGTAAGATTGTCTGAATGGTTTCCATTTGGAATGATGGAACTCTGAGGAATTTGTTTAGAATTTTTAAATCCAGGATTGGCCTGAAAGATCCTTCCTTTTTGGGAACTACAAACAGGTTTGAGTAAAAATCCAGTCCTTGCTCTGCAGTTGGAACTGGGTGTATCACTCCCATCTTTAGAAGATCTTCTACACAGCGTAAGAACGCCTGTTTCTTTGTCTGGTCTGAAGACAAACGAGAAATGTGGAACCTTCCCCTTGGGGGAGATTCTTCAAATTCTAGAAGATACCCTTGAGCAACAATTTCTAATGCCCAGGGATCTGGAACATCTCTTGCCCAAGCGTGAGCAAGAGAGAAAGTCTGCCCCCTACTAGATCCGGTTCCGGAGCGGGGGCTACCCTTTCATGCTGTCTTGGTAGCAGCAGCAGGCTTCTTGGCCTGTTTACCCTTGTTCCAGCCCTGCAAAGGCTTTTATGTTGCTTTGGGCTGGGAAACGTTACCCTCTTGCTTTACGGTTGCAGAGGTTGAAGCAGGTCCACTCCTGAAGTTGCGAAAGGAGCGCAAATTAGCCTTAAAAGGTCTATCTTGTGGAAGGGCATGGCCCTTTCCTGATATTAAGTAATTTTGTTTTGGACGACACGTCAGCCGACCATGATTTGGGCCAGAGCGCTCTTTGCGCCACAATGGCAAAACCAGAATTTTTCGCCGCTAATTTAGTTAATTGTAAAGCGGCATCTGTAATGAAAGAATTAACCAGCTTTAGAGCATGAATTCTATCCATGACTTCGTCATATGAAGTCTCCCTCTGGAGCGACTCCTCAAGCGCCTCAACCAAAAAGCCGCTGCAGTAGTTACAGGAATAATGCAGGCAATTGGTTGAAGAAGGATACCTTGTTGAAGAAATATTTTCTTTAGTAACCCTTCTAATTTGTTATCCATAGGATCTTTGAAAACACAACTGTCTTCTATTGGTATAGTTGTGCGCTTAGCTAGTGTTGAAACTGCTCCCTCTACCTTAGGGACCGCCTGCCACTCGTCCCGCCGGGTGTCAGTTATGGGGAACATTTTCTTAAACATAGGGGGGGGGGGACAAAAGGTACGCCTGGTCTCTCCCACTCCCTAGTCATAATATCCGCCACCCTCTTAGGGATCGGAAACGCATCAGTGTATACAGGGACTTCTAAAAACTTGTCCATTTTACACAATTTTTCTGGGACCACCATAGGGTCACAATCAACCAGCGTAGCTAAAACCTCCTTAAGCAGTACGCAGAGGTGTTCCAGCTTAAATTTAAACGCTAAGAAATCTGATTCTGCCCGCTGAGAAATTTTACCTGCGTCACAAATTTCTCCCTCAGACAGTACATTCCTCACCGCCACGTCAGAGGGTTGTGAGGGTACAACAGATAAATTATCCAAAACTTCTGATTGCTCATCCTCTGTTCTTAAAACTGAGCTATCACGCTTTTTAGGAAAAACAGACAGTTTGGATAGAAATGCTGCAAGGGAATTATCCATGACTGTTGCTAATTGTTGCAATGTAATAGGGGCCAATGCGCTAGAGGTACTAGGCATCGCTTGCGCGGGCGTAACTGGTGTCGACACATGGGGGGAGGAAGGAGGGCTATCCTCATTACCTTCCGTTAAAGAATCATCTTGGGCCACATTTTTAAGTGTCACTGCATGGTCTTTAAAATGTTTGATATGTTAGCACACTTTAAACACAAATGTAAAAGCGGAAGACCGCCATGGCTTTTAAACACATAAAACAAAGTCTATCTGTAGGCTCAGACATGTTAAATAGACTTAGACAGCACTCAAATACAGTAAAATACAATTTTTGAAAAAACAGTACTGTGCCTTTAAATAATAAAAAGCGCATACTTTTTTACTAAACCTCCAAAAATCATCCAATCTTTATGACATTTTCACCATATGATCCTAATGCATTGAAATGATTGCACAGTAAATTTCAAGTCAATTAACCCCCTACTGCCCAAACCGGAGCAAATTAACCATGCCACAGCCTTTGCTGTGTCCTACCATCCTTGGGGATTAGTTTTGATCGAAAATAAACCTCTCTGAAGTCCTCAAGTAATCTTTGGACCCTTCACATGAATCTGCATGAAGCTGTTTGTAAAATCAACTGCGCAACTGAGGCGGGAAATTCAGGCCCCCTCCATCTTCCCTCAGGAGTTTGTGGGGCCTTCCCAAGCCAAATAGGTGTCTAAATATATGCCATGCGAAATAAAACCCCAAAAAGTGTTTTAAATGCAATATAAAACTTGTATAATGTCAGATTATCTTAAAAAATAATCGATTGCCCCTTAACAGTGTCCACCAGTGTTTTGAGCCCTTACAAATAAGCCTTCCTTCTATACTAAGTCTCAGAATATGGCTTACCTTTCCCACATGGGGATTCTGTCAGTCTTCTAGCATTACTAAGTCTTGACTTGATTGAAAAATTACTGAAACATACCTTAAAGCAGTTAAGCCTGCAAACTGTTCCCCCCAACTGAAGCTTTTCCTGTACTCAACAGTCCTGCGTGGGAACAGCAATGGATTTTAGTTACAAGGTGCTAAAATCATTTTCCTCTCAGCAGAATCTTCATCATTTTCTGCCTCAGAGTAAATAGTACAAACCGGCAATATTTTAAAATAACAAACTTTTGATTGAAGAAATAAAAAACTACAAACTAACACCACATTCCCTTTACACTCCCGTGGAGATGCTACTTGTTAGAGCGGCAAAGAAAATGACTGGGGGGCGGAGCCTGAGGGGAGCTATATGGACAGCTCTGCTGTGTGCTCTCTTTGCCACTTCCTGTAGGGATTGAGAATATCCCACAAGTAAGGATGAATCCGTGGACTGGATACACCAATGTAAGAGAAATAGACAATTATCAGATCAAACTTATTAAAAAAAACTGTAATAGGACCCCACCCAGAAATACACTTTGCAACTTCGAAAACTAATAAAAACATACCCTAAACACACGCATCATAAACTGGACAAACTTGTGCCCTCCAACCCTAGTATTGGGACATTTTACATGCTCCCAAAAATCCACAAACCAGGGAACCCAGGTAGTCCAATAATAACAGGCATGGACACCCTGACTGAGCAAATATCTGGCCTAGTGGAGAATAGTCTTAAGTCCTTAGTTATTAACACCACTAGCTTTATAAAAGACATCACTGATTTTCTTTAAAAAATCATCCAGATAACAGAATTGTCATAGGATACCATACTTGTGACAATTGATATAGAATCCCTGTACAGCAATATTCAACATAAAGATGGTATTGATGCCTGCTTAAACTTTCTTTCCTCTGACAGCCCTAACCAGACATAGTGCTTCTACAGTCAATAAACTTACAGAATTTATACTTACCCACAATTGTTTCACCTTCAATAACTCTATATATCTACAAACCATGGGAACAGCTATGGGCACCACCATGGTACCACAGTTCGCAAGCCTCTTCATGGCTGACTTAGAACAGAGATTCCTAGCTACTTACCCTCACAAACCCTTCAAATGCTTTCACTACACAGATGATATTTTCATCATATGGACAGAAGGAGAAAACAACCTAAAAAATTTTCATAAATCATTTAATTTATTTCATGCACCAATCAAGCTTAAAATGAACTTTTCCAAAGACAGTGTCAGCTTCGTGGATACAACAATATCCATCACTAATGGCAAACTGCACTCATCTGTATACAGGAAACCAACAGATAGATGCAGCTACCTCTACAGCTACAGCTCCCACCCCAATCACATTAAAAAATCCATAATCTACAGTAAGGCTACTAGATATCACAGAATTTGCACAGATACCAAGGACCATGACAAACACCTCAACACACTGTCCCAATCATTCAGAGAAAAAGTTTACAAAACAAGGGTTATAAATAAATACATTAACTCTGCCCTCAATACGCCATGTGAACACTTACTACAATACAGGGAGAAGAAAAACATATCACGCATCCCACTAGTCAAGTACAACCCTGCTCTAGAAGGGATATGAAAAATCGTAAAAGAGTTACAGCCACTACTCATAGAGGATCCCACACTCAAAAAAAATCTTTCCACAATCCCCAATCCTGGCATTTAGACAACCTCCTAACCTAAAACAGAAACTGGTCCACAGGAAGCTACCACTTGTGAGAAAGAACACTCAGAATGGAACCATGCGCTGCAATAAAGCTCTCTGTTAACTATGTCAACACATTTGTGAAAGCAGCACACCAAATCACAATAATAAATTCTAGAAAATTAAAGGGGCATACTCATGTATATCTGCAAATGGGGTATACATGATACATTGTACTGCATGTAAAATGGGATGTTATATTGGAGAAACAAGTCAAAAAACTGCACCTTCGGATTAACTTATACAGACACTCATTTGAAAATCACTGAGAAACAAAATACTGTACCCCTGTTGGTTACCATTTCACCCAACCTGACCACTCCACCCAAAATCTCAAAATCAAGATTCTCAGAGGAAACTTCAAAATGTACTTTCATATAGTCTATTACATTGTATATTCCACACTCTTTATACATAGGTACAAAGGTAAGCCTATGGGGCCTATTTATCAAAGCATCAACTTAAAATACGCTTAAATTCCGCATTGTAATTGTCGCAAGATTGATCCGTCATAGTTATCAAAGCATCAAGATCGGCAAATGTTGAACTTTGGGATGTAAAATACGATCCCGCGATCTCAATCCGACACAGATCGATGCTTGTGTCATTACAGATGTTCCCAAATTCAGATTTGACTCTATTTGAGCCTTTTCCAAATTTATCGTTTTGCGTGTATTCCGCCGCAGCGTACCTAGTTTTCAAACGGCCACCCTTGAGGTTGCGGATGCCATAGAACTCAATGGGAGTCTGAAAACACAGAAAGCTTATGTTCGATGCTGCAAGAGAATGAAGCATATTACATAATAAAAGTAAATTAGAAACATTATTAAACTTGTATACCCTTTCTAAATCAAACAATATTATTGCTACACATTTGGTGCACTAGTAGATATAGGGATAAACAGATTTGTAACTAGAAACCACAGGGCCCAGGTGCAAGAATCTAGGAAGGCCCCCACAACCTCCTACCCCCCCCCCCCCAAAAAAAAAAGGTAAATTTGATATATATATATTTTTTTCATTTAACATAGAAAATAAAAATGTGAATCAGATTACATGTCTGCAAAAGGAGGTACCCTGTGTCTACTTTTACGTTTTAGTTTGTTAATACTCCTTACCCTCTTTTATTTATATCCCTTTCACACTTTCTACACTTTTTTTTGGCCTTTTTATTTATTTATTTTGACCCCATTTCATTTGGACACATTCACTTTTTGTTGTAGGAGTTAGGGATTAGTGTAGGGAAGAAATGGAAGAGGAGGGCAAGCAGGAAATTAATCAGGGGAGTGGGAGGGGGAGGGGGAGAGAAACAGGACAGGAAGGGGGGCAGGAAGCGGGGGAGGAAGTGGTGGGTGGACCCAGCCACTTAGTTCAAGATGAACAAGTGGCTGGGCCAGTAGCGGACAGAGTAGGGCTTCACAGTCCGAGAAACGGAGGACACCATCACAGGGGAAGGCCAAGCTGACTAGAGAGGCGAGGTTTACTATGGAGGAGAAGGAGGCCCTCGTAGAGGCATATGTGCCGAGGGCTAGGAGGCTGCAAGCTCAGAAGGCCCCCCGAGGGACAAGAGGAAGCTCTGGCTGGAGATAAGTAATGCAGTTAAAGCAGTAGGGGGACACAATAGGGATGTCGAATCCATTAAACATCGCTACCAGGACTGCAAAATGGAGCTGAAAAGAAAAATGTCTCGGGAGCATCAACATGCAACAGCAACCGGTGGCGGCCCTCCACTGACCGTGTAGTATAACCGATGGGAGGAGATGTTGCGTCCCAGCATCTCCGAGGTGGCCATAGTCGGTATCGGAGGAGTCGGTACCTGCCACTCTCATCTGACGGTAAGCTCACTTAAGAATTTCTTAACCTCGAAAATAAAGAATGGATTTAAAGGGACATGAAACCCAAAATGTGTCTTTTACGATTTAGAAATAGCATGCAATTTTAAACAACTTGATAATTTACTTATATTATCTAATTTGCTTCCTTCTATAGATATCCTTTGCTGAAAAGCATATCTAGATAGGCTTAGAAGCTGCTGATTGGTGGCTGCACATAGATGTCTCATGTGATTGGCTAACCCATGGCCATTGGTATTTCAACAACAAAGGATATCTAAAGCATGAAGCAAATTAAAGAAAAGAAGTACATTTGAATGTGGTTTAAAATAGTATTCTCTATCTGAACATTGAAAGAAAAAATGTGGCTTTAATGTTCCTTTACGAATATGATTAATGCTATTACGCTTTTTTACACATTATTACGTAAACACATTCACAATTACTTTCCGATTACATTAGTATCTAGGCTACAGGTTAGGTGTGCATTTAAACAGACTGAAAACAAATGTAAAAACATTCAGATTGACAAGATAGATTTCACAAACACAGGTATTGCTGGATTTCCAAGAACAAATGCGTGCCTCCCAGAGGGAAAATATTCAAACTCGAGTCGAGATGTCAGCAGATATTCGTGCCCTTCGAGAAGGACAAAGAGAAATTATAGAAGGACAAAGAGAAATTATAGAAGGACAAAGACAAATTATAGAAGGCCAAAACCGACTTGTGCAGATCGTCACAGATCTATTTCAGTTCCTCCGGGAGGCGCATGCTGGGTCATCTGCTGCTGGGCCATCTGCTGCTGGGCCATCTGAACCTGGGCCATCTGAACTTGGCCCATCTGCTACTGGGCCATCTGAACCTGGGCCATCTGCTCCTGAAACTCAATCTCCTCCTCAGCCTGGTAATCCTTCCCCTCTTCCCCAAACATCTCCCATGAGAACTCGTCAAAGGGGGCAGTTGCCCCCCCCCCCAGAGCCTCAGTCTCGTGGGAAGAGAGGAAGAAAGAGGAAGTAAGTATTTTCACGTATATATTTTTTTGGTTATTTAATGTGTAATGGATAGGTATGTGATGATGTCTTCTCACACTTGTGGACCACACTCTGCATATAATCTGCTTCTAAGGGACCGGGTCCATGGAGGCAGATTTTTTGCAGAGTGTGGGTTACAAGTGTGTGTACACCACATCATAACATACCTATCCTTGTTCATTTCATTGATTGGTTTCTGTGATGTGATGTCCAAACTGTTTCCCTAATCTCAAACAAAATGACCATTACAATTATACATGATGGCATATTACTGTTTGAATGCCAATAACACAGCTTAAAGGGACAGTCTGAACATTATTTGTTGTTTACAAAGAAAACACTGTATTACGCATTATCAAGTTTTGTAAAAGAAAATTTGTGAAATACAGGTGGAATTTATGTGATTACCCTTGTATCTATGCCTTTGAAAAATGACCACTTATTTATGTTATTTTGACAAACCAACATTTTAGACAATGAATGATCAATCCAAGGTCACTATGCTGTATGAGCTCAATGTTTTCTATATGAACATTTCCAAAAAAATGCCCTCTAGTGGTCAAAAATCGTTCAGATTACATGCACTCTTCAAGCTCTAAGAAATGAGCTGATGAACCTCCTAGGTTTAACTGTTGACTAAGAATAACAAGAGAGTTATGATAAATAGGGGAGAAACATTTGAGATAATAAAAAAATAAAAAAAATTCAACATTAAATTCATTAGTGGTGTTCAAGACTGTCCCTTTAAAATATTTCATATGCTAACATATGCTAATTCTTTGATTGTTGGTATACCTACATGTACTTGTTAAAAAAAGAAAATATTGCAATAGGATTTCCAATGACGTGTTAAATAAAGTCTATTTTCTTAGAGACATTATTGTGTTTGAATTTATTTAAGTAAGACATTTAATTTAGAAGGAATATGGTTTCAGTTCCTTTTATGATTTACTTTCGAAATATATGCTCACAATAATATATTTGGAGATTAACCAATGTGGAACTCATACATGACACAATACTCAACATTTACATTAAAGGGACAGTATACAATCATTTTCAGACAACTGCATGTAATAGATACTACTATAAACAACCAGATGACCACATACTGATATCAAAATCTATGAGAAAACGGTTTAAACACTTACTTAGAAAATCTGTTCAGCTATTCCAAGTGGGAAATAACACAATACCCCTTCATTTGCATATGAAAAGACCCTTTACACAAACAGGAGCAAGATGGAGAAGGTAGCTGATGGTACTCACATCAAACTTCAAGGCTTGGGGAGGAGTCAGAAAATCACTGCAATGTTCTTTAAACATCATCAAAAATAAACATTTATCTTGTCAGATGAATCGAGTCCATAGATTCATCCATACTTATGGGATATTCTCCTTCCCTACAGGAAGTGGCAGAGAGAGCACCCACAGCAGAGCTGTCCATATAGCTCCTCCCATAGCTCCACCCCCCATCCATTCTCTCTGCCTGCTTAACTGCTAGGAAGGGCAAAGTGAGTGTGGTGACAAAAATGTTAGTTTTTATTTTCTCAAGCAATAGTTTGTTATTTTAAATGGTACCGGTGTGTACTATTTACTCTCTGGCAGAAAAGGGATGAAGATTTCTGCAAGGAGGATGATGATCTTAGCATTTTGTAACTAAGATCCACTGCTGTTCTCACAAGGGCTGAAGAGTACAGGAAAACTTCAGTTGGGGGAACAGTTTGCAGGCTAAACTGCATTAAGGTATGTTCAGTCTATTTTTTTTCTAGACAGACTGTGTTATTTCTAGAAAAGGCTGGCAATATCCACATGAGGTAAAGGTAAGCTGTATTCAGTAAAAGAGGAATCCAAGCTTGCATAAAGGGCTCATAGTTACTGGTGACACTAATAGGAAAAAACTTTTGGTTTAACTACAAATAAAATGTTTTTTGAGGGACTTTAAGGGGTCTTTGTGGCTTGTTTAAGGGTTATTAACCCACATGGCTAGTTTAAGAAACACTCTGTGGTGTTTCTTTTAGGCCCCATAACATCGAGTGAGGTGGGAGGGGCCTATTTACAGTTTATTTACCTCAGAAGCATCCAGCTACTTCTCCAGAGATTCCTGCTGTATTTGAGGGCTGTAAAGAGGTTTTTTCCCCCACAAATCGTTCCTAAAGGGCAGGTAGGCACCACAGAAGAGCTGTGGCAAGGTGCTGAACGTTATTTTACTGGTTTTTAAGTTTTTTCAATCCGGTGTTTACATTAAGGGGTAAATTGTTTATTTGCATAGTGGTGCAAAGTTACTAAGGCTTTATGATGCTACTGTAAACATTTCGTTTTGTTTACTGCTTTTTTACACTGTTTTGCAGAGTTTGTGCAGCTTTTTTTCTCTTAAAGGCACAGTACCGTTTTTGTTTAAAGTGTTATTTTTTTGATTAAAGTGTTTTCCAAGCTTGTTTGTTTTCATTACTAGCCTGTTTAACATGACTGACACCAAGGAAAATCCTTGTTCTATGTGTTTAGAAGCCATTGTGGAACCCCCTCTTAGAATGTGTCCCACTTGCACTAATATGTCTATAAATTATAAAGAGCATATTTTAGCACTTAAAAATATTGCAATAGATGATTCTCAATTAGAAGGAAATGAGGGTTTAGCATCTAGCTCTCCCCAAGTGTCACAACCAGTAACGCCCGCACAAGTGACGCCAAGTACCTCTAATGCGTCAAATTCATTTACTTTACAAGACATGGCCATAGTTATGAATAAAACCCTCACAGAGGTTTTCTCTAAACTGCCTGGTTTACAAGGAAAGCATGACAGCTCTGGGTTAGGAACAAATGCTGAGCCGTCTGATGCTTTAGTAGCCGTATCCGATATACCCTCACAATGTTCTGAAGTAGGGGTAAGGGATTTGTTATCTGAGGGAGAGATTTCTGATTCAGGAAAGATGCTCCCTCAGACAGATTCTGATATGACGGCCTTTAAATTTAAGCTTGAACACCTCTGCTTATTGCTCAAGGAGGTATTAGCTACTCTAGACGATTGTGACCCTATAGTGGTCCCACGGAAATTGTGTAAAATGGACAGATACTTAGAGGTTCCTGTTTACACTGATGTTTTTCCAGTCCCTAAGAGGATTGTGACTATAGTTACTAAGGAGTGGGATAGACCAGGTATTCCGTTCGCTCCCCCTCCTGTTTTTAAGAAAATGTTTCCCATATCTGACACTATACAGGACTCGTGGCAGACTGTTCCTAAGGTGGAGGAGCTATTTCTACTCTTGCTAAGCGTACAAATATAACTATCGAAGACAATTGTGCTTTCAAAGATCCTTTGGATAAAAAATTAGAGGGTCTCCTAAAGAAAATTTTTGTTTTCTTCTCCAACCTATTGCATGCATTGTTCCTGTAACTACTGCAGCTGCTTTCTGGTTTGAGGCTCTAGAAGAGGCACTCCAGGTGGAGACTCCATTAGAGGATATTATGGATAGAATTAAGGCCCTTAAGTTGACTAATTCTTTCATTACAGATGCCGCTTTCCAAATGGCTAAATTAGCGGCAAAGAATTCAGGTTTTGCCATTTTAGCACGCAGGGCGTTATGGCTTAAGTCCTGGTCTGCTGATGTGCCATCAAAATCTAAGTTGTTGAACATCCCTTTTAAAGGAAAGACCCTATTCGGGCCTACACTGAAAGAAATTATTTCAGACATCACTGGAGGGAAAGGCCATACCCTCCCTCAGGATAAAACAAATGAGATGAGGACCAAACAAAATAATTTTCGTTCCTTTCGGAACTTCAAAAGTCCCGCTTCAGCTTCCCCTGCAGCAAAGCAAGAGGGGAATTCTGTCCAATCCAAGTCAGTCTGGAGACCTAACCAGGCTTGGAACAAAGGTAAACAGGCCAAGAAGCCTGCTGCTGCCTCTAAGACAGCATGAAGGGGTAGCCCCCGATCCGGGACTGGATCTAGTAGGGGGCAGACTCTCTCTCTTCGCTCAGGCTTGGGCAAGAGATGTTCACGATTCCTGGGCTTTAGAAATTGTGTCCCAAGGATATCTTCTGGACTTCAAAGACTCCCCCCAAGGGGGAGATTTCACATTTCTCAATTGTCTGCAAACCAGACAAAGAAAGAGGCGTTTTTACGCTGTGTAGAAGACCTACATACCATGGGAGTGATCCGCCCAGTTCCAAGTGTGGAACAAGGGCTAGGTTTTTACTCCAACCTGTTTGTGGTTCCCAAAAAATAGGGAACTTTCAGACCGATCTTGGATCTCAAAATTCTAAACAAATTCCTCAGAGTACCATCTTTCAAGATGGAGACTATTCAGTCTATTCTTCCTCTGATCCAGGAGGGTCAATATATGACTACCGTGGATTTAAAGGATGCGTACCTACACATCCCTATTCACAGAGATCATCATCAATTCCTCAGATTCGCCTTTCTGGACAGGCATTACCAGTTTGTGGCCCTTCCTTTCGGGTTGGCCACAGCTCCCAGAATTTTCACAAAGGTGCTAGGGTCCCTTTGGGCGGTTCTAAGACCGCGGGGTATAGCAGTGGCGCCTTATCTAGACGACATCTTAATTCAGGCGTCGACTTTCCAGCTAGCCAAGTCTCACACAGACATCATGTTGGCTTTTCTGAGATCTCACGGATGGAAGGTGAACATAAAAAAGAGTTCTCTTGTCCCTCTCACAAGAGTTTCCTTCCTAGGGACTCTGATAGACTCGGTAGAAATGAAAATATTTCTGACGGAGGTCAGAAAATCAAAACTTTTAATCACTTGCCGAGCTCTTCATTCCATTCCTCGGCCATCAGTGGCTCAGTGTATGGAGGTAATCGGACTCATGGTAGCGGCAATGGACATAGTTCCTTATGCCTGCCTACACCTCAGACCACTGCAACTATGCATGCTCAAACAGTGGAATGGGGATTATGCAGATTTATCTCCTCAACTGCATCTGGACCAAGAGACCAGAGATTCTCTTCTCTGGTGGTTGTCTCAGGACCACCTGTGTCAGGGAATGTGTTTCCGCAGGCCAGAGTGGCTCATAGTAACGACAGATGCCAGCCTGCTAGGCTGGGGTGCAGTCTGGAAATCCCTGAAAGCACAGGGCTTATGGTCTCTGGAGGAATCTCTCCTCACGATAAACATTCTAGAACTGAGAGCGATATTCAATGCACTTCAGGCATGGCCAAATTCATCAGATTTCAGTCGGACAACATCATGACTGTAGCCTATATCAATCATCAAGGATGAACACGGAGTTCTCTAGCGATGATGGAGGTAACCAAAATAATCCGATGGGCGGAGGATCACTCTTGCCATCTCTCAGCAATCCATATCCCAGGGGTAGAGAACTGGGAGGCGGATTTCCTAAGTCGTCAGACTTTTCATCCGGGGGAGTAGGAGCTCCATCCGGAGGTATTTGCCCAGCTGACTCAGCTATGGGGCACACCAGAATTGGATCTGATGGCGTCCCGACAGAATGCCAAACTTCCTTGTTACGGGTCCAGGTCCCGGGATCCCCAGGCGGTACTGATAGATGCTCTAGCAGTGCCCTGGTCCTTCAATCTGGCTTATGTATTTCCACTGTTTCCTCTCCTCCCACGTCTGGTTGCCAGAATCAAGCAGGAGAGAGTTTTGGTGATTCTGATAGCGCCTGCGTGGCCACGCAGGACTTTGTATGCAGGCCTGGTGGACATGTCATCTGTTCCACCGTGGACTCTGCCAGTGAGGCAGGATCATCTAATCCAAGGTCCATTCAAGCATCCAAATCTAACTTCTCTGCGTCTGACTGCTTGGAGATTGAACGCCTGATTCTATCAAAGCGTGGTTTCTCTGAGTCGGTCATTGATACCCTGATTCAGGCTAGAAAGCCTGTCACCAGGAAAATCTTTCATAAGATGTGGCGCAGATATCTTTGTTGGTGTGAATCCAAGGGTTACTCATGGAGTAAGATTAGGATTCTTAGAATTTTGTCCTTTCTCCAAGAAGGATTGGAGAAGGGATTATCAGTTAGTTCCTTAAAAGGACAAATATCTGCTTTGTCTATTCTTTTACACAAACGTCTGACAGATGTCCCAGACGTTCAAGCGTTTAGTCAGGCCTTGGTCAGGATCAAGCCTGTATTTAAACCTGTTGCTCCACCATGGAGCCTAAATTTGGTTCTTAATGTTCTTCAAGGGGTTCCGTTTGAACCTATGCATTCCATAGATATTAAGCTTCTATCTTGGAAAGTTTTGATTTTAGTAGCTATCTCTTCGGCTCAAAGAGTTTCTGAGTTATCTGCTTTACAGTGTGACTCACCTTACCTAGTTTTCCATGCAGATAAGGTGGTTTTGCATACCAAACCTGGGTTTCTTCCTAAGGTTGTTTCTAATAGGAATATCAGGAGATTGTTGTTCCTTCTCTGTGTCCTAATCCTTCATCAAAGAAGGAATGTCTGTTGCACAATCTTGATGTGGTTCGTGCTTTAAAGTTCTACTTACAAGCAACTAAAGATTTCCGTCAAACATCTTCTTTGTTTGCTGTCTATTCTGGAAAGCGTAGGGGTCATAAGGCTACGGCGACTTCTCTTTCCTTTTGGTTGAAAAGCATCATCCGTTTGGCTTATGAGACTGCTGGACAGCAGCCTCCTGAAAGGATTACAGCTCATTCTACTAGAGCGTTAGCTTCCACATGGGTTTTTAAAAATGATGCTTCTGTTGAACAGATTTGTAAGGCTGTGACTTGGTCTTCGCTCCACACCTTTTCAAAATTTTACAAATTTGATACTTTTGCTTCTTTGGAGGATATTTTTGGGAGAGAGGTTTTGCAAGCAGTGGTGCCTTCCGTTTAGGTTTCTGTCTTGTCCCTCCCTTCATCCGTGTCCTAAAGCTTTAGTATTGGTATCCCATAAGTATGGATGAATCCGTGGACTCGATACATCTTACAAGAGAAAACAAAATTTATGCTTACCGATAAATTTCTTTCTCTTGTGATGTATCGAGTCCACGGCCAGCCCTGTCTATTTAAGACAGGTAGTATATTTTTATTTAAAAAACTTCAGTCACCACTGCACCCTATAGTTTCTCCTTTTTCTTCCTAGCCTTCAGTCGAATGACTGGGGGGTGGAGCTAAGGGAGGAGCTATAGGGACAGCTCTGCTGTGGGTGCTCTCTCTGCCACTTTCTGTAGGGAAGGAGGATATCCCAAGTATGGATGACTCCGTGGACTCGATACATCACAAGAGAAAGAAATTTATCAGGTAAGCATAAATTCTGTTTTTTTTAAATTAGAAAAAAATATAAATAGATATTCAAAACATATGTGTTATAAAAATGAGTGTTTAATGACCCTTAAACAAAAAATATCACAATATAACATCTTGAAAAAAGAGGCATATCATATATTTAGCATATGATAAAGGTCAATGCATATTGATAACTTGATTCAAATACAATAGGGCATATTTCTGAATTCGATATGTTTAAAATTATACACAACACAGTCATTATTCATATAAAGGAACATATTGTTGATAAACACATTAAACAAAATGGACTATATCCATGGATTCGCACTTGCCTCAAAATATCTTATGCAGGAAAACATTTTGCTTTCATTCGTTTATTCAACGACACAGCCAACAAAAGAGAATGTTGTGTTCTTTATCAGCTATGGGTCAACAATGTTACATGATTCACACAATCCATACTCGCCATGGTTTTAAACTTGTCTTCTCATTCACAAACGTGGGTTACGTGCAAAATCTAATATTGCAGGACTACGTAATACAATCAGACGTTTTTTCAACTTTGGCATGTGACGTCTTAATTAACATGGCTCATCCTTGATCGCGTAAAAACGCCATCCAATCAAAGGCGCATCCTTGATCACGTAAAAAGGCAATACAATCAAAGGCACATACTTGATCGCATAAAAACGCCATCCAATCAAAGGCACATCCTTGATCGCGTAAAAAAGCAATACAATCAAAGGCACATACTTGATCGCGTAAAAACTCCATCCAATCAAAGGCGCATCCTTGATCGCGTAAAATCGCCATCCAATCAAAGGCGCATCCTTGATCGCGTAAAAACGCCATCCAATCAAAGGCGCATCCTTGATCGCGTAAAAACGCAATACAATCAAATGCGCATACTTCATCGAGTAAAAACGTTAGCTAATACAAAGACTCATTGGACAGCCAGGCAGGTGACGTCTTAAGCAACATGGCGCATCCTTGATCGAGGAAAAACATCAGCCAATACAAGGACTCATTTGACAGCTTGGCATATCAATAAGAAACATATTTATATTTTAGAAACTAGTATGTGCTATATTGCTAGCTATGAATGTCATGCGAGATAACGTAATACTGTAATATATGAAATAGAATCCATTATTGAAAATAAAGAGATATTTCAGTAGAAGCAGAGGATTATTAACTAAACTTTTTGGCAAGCAGCATGGATTAAATAGACATGAAAACAACATTTTAGGTTACACGATTATGTACGACATTGCAATTTGAAATACATTTTAGCAATAAATGTAAATCTTTGTATTGTTGTGTTTCATGTCACTTTAACTGCTTTATAATGCTAGGAGATGCATTCTGAAAATAGGGATGTGTTATATAGTATATGTTACTTATAGCTATGGTGTCCATCTTTACCATTTCAAAGGTACACATGAGAAATACATATGTCATTGATGTTTTCCGATATGTTTATATTTTTATAAAATAACAATAATTACATGTATTGATCAAACGTGTCACTTATTCAAGTTTAGATATGGTCAGCCTATCTCTGACCATATATTGTTGCATAATTAAATATAAACATTAATAATAGAAACATATTCATCATCTCAAATATGTGCATTACACGCAGTGATAGATTTTGTTACACTACTACAATAGGATATAAGTGAAATTGTAAAACTTGTGCTGTCAACATTCAAATATTCATTTTTAAAAAAATATTCGATGTCCATGTTCATGTAAAAATGAAATAAACGCATTCCAAATTCATATCCATTACTTAAACGGACACTGAACCCGAATTTGTTCATTTGTAATTCGGAAAGAACCGTTAATTTGGTTTCAGTACTCTGGACATCACTTTTTTATTGGTGGATGAATTTATCCACCAATCAGCAAGGACAACCCAGGTTGTTCAAGAAAAATGGGACGGCATCTAAACTTACATTCTTGCATTTCAAATAAAGATAACAATAGAATGAAGAAAATTTGATCATAGGAGTAAATTTTAAATTTGATTGAAATTTCATGATCAATATGAATCACGGAATAAAGTTTTTGGGTACAGTGTCCCTTTAACAATTGTGCTCAGCATCACTTAAAGGGACATGAAAGAAAAACTATTCAGTTTCCGGATTCACAGCGAGGATACTATTTACATAAAATGTAAAAATGTCAGAAATTATCTCATTGTATCAATCCAGGGAGGGGATCATTTGTTAAAGGTGCATCAATTCACAAATAGTTTACAAATGAACACATGGATGTGAAAAAAAATATATACAACATGAAATATATATATATATATATATATATATATATATATTCATTCCTATGATAAGCCTAATCTTGAAAAGATAAACCTTGATGAAAACTATATCAAGAAAATGATTCACATTAAATTGGAGATGTAAATATTAAAGGAAATGGAATCAGGAAAGACCATTATTTGGTTTCAGGTCCCTTTAAGGATTAACCACATAAACTAGAGATTTCAAGCAATGACATGAATAAAGAGGACAAAGAATAGTGTAATGACATGTATTTTATTATTATGTCATAAAACATAAACAAATAAGATAACGTTGACCAAAAACATGTTGGAACATCAGAAACATTGGAGCCATTTGACAAGGTAAAAAGAGTGCATCACAGTCCTTGGAGGGAGTTGACAAGGGCCAACAAAGGCCAGCATAGCCCCATTGGAGCCATTTGACAAAGTAAACGAGTGCATCACAGTCCTTGGAGGGAGTTGACAAGGGCCAACAAAGGCCAGCATAGCCCTATTGGAGCCATTTGACAAGGTAAAAGAGTGCATCACAGTCCTTGGAGGGAGTTGACAAGGGCCAACACAGCCCCATTGGAGCATTTTGACAATGTAAAAGAGTGCATCACAGTCCTTGGAGGGAGTTGACAAGGGCCAACAAAGGCCAGCTTAGCCCCATTGGAGCCATTTGACAGAAGACTGCAAAGGCAGCTCAGTGTCGGTGCTGGATCCTCCTGGGCTCCCAACAACAACTATCTCTATGAATGATATAGATATATATTAGTGAACACAGTTTGGACATCACTAAATCACATCTGTATCGATTTATAAGAATAATCAACTTAGAAATGTGAGGAATAGAGCAGTAATCTGAAGAATAAATGCATGGGTGAATCAAGGGGATTATGAATAAAAAGATGTATTTAACATATTTTTAATTTCTGACTATATTAGACATAAAATTCATCTCATATGATTCTATTGCATATCTAAATATACCCTTTGATCAATGTTCTTCAAAGAATACACACAAACAACATTTGGAATAACAACTGTCAACAAATATAAACAAAGCCATGTGGCACATCGAGCCATTTGTGCAATGTACAGTAATCTTGTTTAAGACACAACACATATTGATCACAATACCAAACAGAAGTTATTTTTCAAAATATGTAATTATGGTGCTGTTAGAGTATGCTTATATCTATAAAGTAAGTCCAACAGTGAATATATGATTTATATATCAATATTGTTTCATCCAAAGAATGTAAGGATGAATTAATCTATTGTTTATTAAAGGGACACTGACATAAATTTTTACAATCAGTGATTTCACTTTTCCAATTGTTAAAAATAATTTTACATTGACTCCTATTACAATATTTATTTGGCAACATTTTAATCTTAAAGGCAGCTAAGCAATTATTGTTATCAATAAATATTTGTCATTGAAGGTATTCACCAATCAGCAAGAACAACCCAGGTTGGTCAACAAAAATGGACCTGCAGATAAACTTACATTCTTGCTTTTCAAATACATTTATCAAGAGAATATTGAAAATATGATTCTATGAGTCAATTATAAAGTTGATTAATATTGCATGCTCTATCTGAATGACAACAGTAATAATTTGCGCTCAGTGTCCCTTTAATATAAAAAGATCTTGATTTGACAATGTCGCTGTTAATGAATTCTCAAGTCCATGTGTTGATGTAATGAATGGGATGGAGCATGCAATTACAATCTAATATGTTATTTAAGGATATCCTCTTTTAAAGGGACATGAAGCTCCAAATGTGTAATTGGATAATGTTTGCATTACAATCAAGCATGTGATTTGTTAATAATTGATAATATACTTATTTTGGACTTGTTTGCTTCATTGTGTTATAATCTTTTTTGAAAAGAGCAACTATGTACTACTGTTATCTGAACACATGATTTGAACATCTGAAAATAGGCCAATTTCATCATAAAAAAACAGCCGGTTAATCCCAGTAATGCATTGCTTAACCTAAACCGACCTAGATATGATTTTAGAATAACTATAACAATAGACCGAAGCAATTTAGCTAATGAAATGTTTCTAAAAATCAGGAAAATCACATGTCTAAATCATTAAATGTAAAATTTAGTTGTCATGTCCCTTAAATGACTCGAAACAATAAAAATATGTAATGTATATTTTAAAAATCGAAACATATGTAAAAATGTGTGAATGTGGTCAAAATGTATCCCAATAATATCAAGCAATACACAGGGGAAGAATATAAATTGGCCATTAAAATAAACTTACAGTAAAATGAAGATATCAAGAATAGAAGGGATATCTTCAAATAGTCCAAATTTTAGATTTGTATTATAATGTAATCCAAAATTTGATTTGTGATTCTTAATTTATTTATTAAAAAAATAGAATTTGAGGATCCATATAAATTTCGATCAATGTGGATGTATTATGTAATGTTCTGTACATGTTTCTAAGACAAATGTCAATTAAAATGAGACATACCATACTGTGACAAGCCCTGGCTTGAGGTTCCAGCACCAACATCCAGATCTGTAAAATATTAAATGAGAATTGGATATCATTAATACGAATCAGGCCATGTTGAAAACCTTTTCTTTTTTAAAAAATCAGTAACAAACTAATAATCGTTTTTTATTCACATGAGTTCATTGTTTCCTCAATTAATTACATTAATTACATTAAAAATATATCCTGTACTCTTATTTTCAATCTGTTATGTTTTTGACTGTAGCTTTAATTCATTTGTTGTGTTCTTTCATTCTCATCAATTGATGGACATAGTTCATTGTTTATTTTGATTCTGATAGTATATTTTTTTGGAATGTAGAAGATTAAAAATAAGGATACTGTATTCTTCACATATATAATAATTAACATATACATTTGATCAACATGTGTAAAGCGATGCCAGTTACAGCAAACACATGTTCACGTGTGTGCGCAATTCTATTTTTCGTGATCATTGCACAATGATTCCAAGCGGAATTACGCATCTGTGATTTGACCAACATGTGTAAAGCGATGCCAGTTA
The DNA here is from genome assembly GCF_027579735.1 of Bombina bombina. Lineage (NCBI taxonomy): Eukaryota > Metazoa > Chordata > Amphibia > Anura > Bombinatoridae > Bombina > Bombina bombina. Next base: position 1,445,665,684 of record NC_069499.1, on the reverse strand, counting down.
CAGCAAACACATGTTCACGTGTGTGCACAATTCTATTTTTCGTGATCATTGCGCAATGATTCCAAGCGGAATTACACATCCGTGATTTGACCAACATGTGTAAAGCGATGCCAGTTACAGCAAACACATGTTCACGTGTGTGCGCAATTCAATTTTTCATAATCATTGCGCAATGATTCCAAGCGGAATTACGCATCCGTAAATCTAAATTAATTTTGATAGAGTAGTGTGATGAGTATTATTTCATAAAGACATCAAATATATTTGCAATTGGGTGTATTACAAGATGCAAAATCATATATTTGTTAATATTGAACAATAACAAAGATCGATAGTTAATGTATGAAATGGCGAATGATAGTGATTTCACGGATGCACAATTCCCTTTTCGCTCTGTGACGCATATTCTGTAGAGTGCAAGAAACATCTTTACTATTTCATGTGTGACTAATCTAAATTCAGATATCTAAACATCATATGTAGTGTATGTTGTGAGATCTATATAGGTTGAATATCTGACTATATACACATTTCTTAAAAATCTAATCAAATATTAATTTATTATATGAAGTTGGATAGTTACCTGGTTCAGATTCTCCTTCGGCTCCTCCCAGGCCACCGGACGGAGAAGCAGCTGCACTGGCCCCCGGGTCCGGACTTTGTGATCCAGCAGCTGGGAGGGAAGAAGAGGAGGCCGAGGATGGAGAGGATCGAAATCTGCTGGGGACCCGGAGACTGAGGAGCTTGCATAAAGTCACCTCATAAGGGAGTAGGTAGAGTTTCCACGGGGGCTTATTTTTTTTGCCACCTCTTTTACGAGCTTGTACCCACTCCCTTATGAGGTCGACTTTTTTGTGCAATCGCAACCTGATATCTCCGAATCTCCGCATGATCTGATCCTGGCTCCTCTGGATGCCCAACACCAATTGAACCGCATTGGTGATAGCCACCCAGAGGGCCTTCTTAACATGCGCATCTGTCGACCTCCTCTTGTTCCCAGCTGTGGATAAAAGTCCTGGACAGCGTGGACCAGTGCAGCACTCTCCTGCTTGGTGAACCTGGGAGGTGTCATGCCTGCTGGGTTTTCGGATATGATATATATATATATATATATATATATATATATTATATATACAGTACGCCTGCAGGCATTAGAGAACTGACAAAGATGGCAACGTGTAATGGACTTTTATATGGTGAAGTAAACATGAGATGCTACATGGGACATGGTATCTGTACATCTGATTGGATAAAACTTTGAAATATTGTTATAATATCTGTGAGACCATCCTGACTCAAGTTGTGTTTGTGTGATGAACTCTGATTGGCCGTTCCTTAATGTTTCATATTTTAGTAACTTCCATGGGGGTGCTGTTACTACATTTTTTCATGTAGACTTATTTGTAACTCATGGGGCTGTTATGCGAATATGTGTGACGCAGATTTAATATACGTGATCCATTAAATATTAAAGTTTTAATTTTCAAAAATAAAATCCTGTCACATTATTAAATGTTGTAGACATTTCTATGTTTAATATAGTTCTGTTTCTTTAATATAAATACATTTTAGTAATACCAATTTTACATTGTATGTATTTATTGTTCATTAAATCAATTTTGTGACTTATTGTGAAGTATTGACATTGCTCTATTAAATGTATTTATAATGCACATCGATTGTGTGCTATTGCGTGACATTAGACTAGAATATTTAATGATGCGAATCTTGTGTTTCCAGATACGTTGCCCACGCGACATTTCTGAAATGCGTAATTTCTGGTTCTAATGTCAGTAACTTGGATATCTGTTTATAAATGTTAAAATACACGTTTGTTTCTTATTATTAAATAAACCTCAAGCTTGTATTTGTCTGAACTGCTCACATATGTTATTGTGCAATGGCGTCTTTATTTTTAAAGAGACATTACACCAAAATATTTTTAAAAAAATGATTGTGAGAAAAAATACATTTTTAGACTTTTAAATGTAACTCAATTTATCTTTTTATTTAGATATCCTTAAAAGAAGAAATTGCAATGCACATGGTTGAGCAAATCCCACAAGGCATCTCTGTGCATCCACCAATCTTCATCTACTGAGCATATCTAGATATGTTTTTAAAGCAAATAACCATAAAATAATGTTTTAAAATAGATGATATAATTAAATGTTAATGTTTTAAATTATATTTTTTAACATATTCCAGAACTAAAAGCTTGTTAATTTTCCGTCCCTTTCATGAGCTGATATGCAATCTTGCTCAAAATAAATCTCTGTAAACCTTGAAAATATGTATTGTTGGCCAGCCACAATTAAAGGGACACTAAAAACAAATATTTTCTTTCATGATTCAAGTAGAGAAGACAATTTTAAACAAGATTCAAATTGACTTCTATTATCTATTTCGCATCATTCTTTAGATATCCTTTATTGAATAAATAGCCATCCACATGGGGGAGCCAGTCACACAATGCATATATGTGCAGCAACCAATCAGCAACTATTGAGCCTATCTAGCTATGCTTTTCACAAAAAGTATGTCAAGAGAATTAAGATAATGACATAATCGAAGTAATTGGAGATTTAAAAAAAGGCATACTCTTTAAATCACAAAAGAAGAGATTATGGTTTCATGTCCCTTTAAGTAGATATTTCAAAATAATGCTTTGATGATCATAAACCTAGGCACCTCCCTTTCTTAAACTTCTGAATTGTTTGACCCACTGTGAATGATTTATGTTCTAATGGGTGTATTTAGCCATCTTCACCTTAAAGGGACATTAAGCTATATGTTTGTCATAATTTCGAGGGATAATAGAATATTCAAACAACATTATAATTTATTTTTGTCTACCATTATCTTTTTCAATTTTCGAATCTTGGCTTAAAAGCATAGCTATATGGGCACTTTTTATGCTGATTGTTGTTTGCACATAGATGCCTTATATCATTATCTAAGTCATGTGCATTGATATTTCTAAAACAAAGGATATTTAAAGAATGAATCAAATTAAATACTAATAATCCATTTAAATGTTGTTTCAATAACATTTGTTATGTCTATAATTCACTAAATTATATTTTTTTAATGTCCCTTTAAGTACAAAAACATTAGGAATATGTTGATTTAAAGGGACACTGAACCCAAATATTTTAATTTGGGAATCAGATACAGCATGACATTTTAATCAACTCTCAAATTTTCTCAGATTATAATATTTTCTTAATTATCTTGATAGATATTTTAGAAATGCAAGATTGTAAGTTTATATTCCGGCCCATTTATGGTGAGCAACCTAGGTTGTCCTTGCTTATTGTTTTCTAAATTCATCTACCAATCAAAAAATGCTCTCCAGATTTATGAAAGGCCAAAATATTAAAAGCCTTATCTTTCTCAGAAAGATAGCAAGAGAATGAAGAAATATTGATAATATGAGTCAATTCCAAAGTTGATTAAAATTTCCTGCTCTATGGAAATCACGAAGAAAAGAAAATGGGTTCAGTGTCCGTTTAACATTGTATAAAGAAACTAAAGGGGAATGAAAATACATATAGATATGTGATATCTATACAAGAGGTAACATGAATAATTTTAATAAATTATATTACGAGCTAGCTATAGTTAAATGAGCCTTCAAAATGACTCCCCTAGAACAGAAAAGTCATCAATATGGCATACAAAAACTAGCTTGGTCTAAATCTGAAATAATATTTTACATTTCATAACAATTTTAAACATTAAAAAATAAACCCCCAAAAAATTGGGATACCTAAGGAAGATACATGAGATTATCCAAAAAAAAAAAAAAAAAAATTCAAATATGGTCACTTTGATGTAAGTTAACCACTTTCCTTTCTTAAAAATGAAAGAACAAATGGATTTAAATCCAAAATTAATTTAAAAAGATACTTGACTTTAACATTATCTGAATAATCTGTTGTTATATTATTAATTCAATACATGAAAGTTTTTAGATCAGCCATGTGCTTGTCAAATAGACTAACAGTCATGGTAGTATTTTTTTTAATTGTCAGATTAGATGGATAGCTTTCTTATAATATTTTTTTATGATGAGATGAAACATATAAAAAAAATATAAACATTAGTTATTTCATTAACACGTGTCTTTAAAAATGAATTAAAAGAATTTACATTTCATCTTGTGTCTATGCTCCAACATTTCTATTTGTTAAACAATAGATATATTTTTGAAAAAAAGCCAAAAAAATCCATTATTTAAAATTACATTATATTGTCTCATCAATATTACATTTAAATATCAGCATTTTAAAATATAATATTAAAAATCCATATACCATCTTCAAAATAAATTTATATAGTATGCTGAACATAAATGTAATATTTGATGTCCCTTCTAATAATATACCTCTATATCAACTCTAAAATGTATTCCTTTGTCTGATTGGTCAGAATGTGATTCCTCTGTAGCACAAAGTAGGGGTAATGTATGTCAAATTAAAATAATGTAATCAAAGACATGTAACTATTCCTAATTCTTAACATTCTTCCTCCTGTGATTCGTAACTAGCATGCATTGTGCAAACCAACCTGTATGCATGGTCTTTGAAAGTCAATTATCTTGAAAATAACAGTTTATCTTCATTAGGTGTCTTATTCATCATTTTCAAATGAGAGGATTGTGAAATACCATCTAAAATAAAAATAAACATCTAAGTGTCTCCAATAGGATGCATCCACAGCCTTAGTCCATCACAATGTTGCCACTTACCATGTGAACGTGTCTTTGTATTGTTTTCAAGGTCAGCACATTGGAAAGACAATGCCAAACATGATCACATTTGTATTCTTCACTTTCAATCTTGGATTCTTCACTTTCAATCTTGGATTCTTCACTTTCAGTCTGGGATTCATCACTTTCATTCTTGAATTCTTCACTTTCAGTCTTGAATTCTTCACTTTCAGTCTTGAATTCTTCACTTTCAGTCTTTAGATGAAGTCATCTCCCTAATGGCAGAGAAAGTAAAAAACAAACAATTGATACAAGTGTGTTAATTATTTCTTCACACCTCTCCTACCCCCCATTTCTGAAACAATTTCTGACACTAGCTTACTAAGCGTGTGTAGCATCTTGTGTTATGTTCTATCAATCAAGTGTGAAGATGAGTCATATTGAGCAGACCTAACCTCTAATGCGTGACTTTGAATCTGACTTTGAACCACAGTCTTGCTAGAGGATCCCTTTCTGAGTATCCCAAATTCAAGTTATGTGTAAACTGAATACTAGTTTGGATAATCTATGCCATATGATGTCTGTTTGTGCCAAATTCCTGCCAGCCACAGTCCATACATTATTTATACTTACCAGCTGATGTTGTCTTTAAAAACCAGGTGGCAAAGTCGTTACAGGACCCAATGACCAGAGCATCACCTATAGTAATAAATTAAAACTTTTTAATAATTTGATGAACAATCCTAACATATTTGCACAATTCTCTACTTGTCATTTCCCTATAATTCACAAATATTGGCAATACTCCTATCTAACTTCTATTATTTACCGTCTGAAGTGGCGGTTGATGATGTCTGCTCTGACAGGGTCGTCCTCCTCATTTTGGAGGAGGTGACGGGGTGCCTGGATGGCCTGCAGCATCCCAGCCCACTGTGCAATATTATGCAGGACGCTGCAGGCTGTAACGATCTTCGCCACCTTACTAGGGCTGTATTGGAGGGCTCCTCCCGACCTGTCAAGGCATCGGAGTCTCATTTTGAGGAGCCCAAACATCCTCTCAACCACAGCCCTAGTCCGCTTGTGCGCCCTATTGTAGCGCTCCTGGGCCTCATCAGTGGGGTTACGCAATGGCGTAATGAGCCAAGGCCGGCTCATGTAACCAGAATCACCTATAAATTATTAACATAACAAAATGACAAATATTACTATTTTATTTATAATTATTATATTAAAATACTTTTTATTTGTGTACACAAAAATCCCCTAAAATAAACATTTTCATTAAACAAAAAAAATATGTTTAAATCGCATTCTCTATCTGCACATTTAAGCTTAGACATGCTACATATGCGTATTTCAAATAAACCAGACCTTTGCTAAACTTTTTTAATAAAAGGTTAAATGGCATTCTCTATCTGCCCATTTAAGGTAAGACATGGTACATATGCGTATTTAGCATAAACCAGACATTTGCTAAACTAAAAACAAAATGGTTAAATTGCATTTTCTATCTGCCCATTTAAGATAAGACATGCTACATATCTGTTTGTAGCTAAAACTAGACATTTGCGGAAAGAGACAATGACATGGTTAAATGGCATTTTCTATCTGTCCATTTAAGCTAAGACATGCTACATATCTGTTTAAAAGTTAAACTAGACATTTGTTGAAAGACAATTAAATGGTTACATTGCATTCTCTATCTGCCCATTTAAGGTAAGACATGCTACATGTGCGTATTTAGCATAAACCAGACATTTGCTAAACTAAAAACAAAATGGTTGAATTGCATTTTCTATCTGTCCATTTAAGCTAAGACATGCTACATATCTGTTTGGAGCTAAAACTAGACATTTGGGGAAAGACAATTAAATGGTTAAATGGCATCCTATAGCTGCCCATTTTGCACATTACACTAACCACAGTTTAAAACTACAGTGGCAATTGTCTAACAAATTAACCATGTTGGGCACGAGTCACCAATGAGATACCCAGGGGGAAACTGTCTTTCCTCAAACGGCCGCCACAGGGACGACTGTCTAAAGATGCGGGCATCATGACAAGCCCCGCCGAAATTCGCACACACGTGCATAATCTGCATCCGTGCGTCACAAACATACTGCACGTTGAGGCTATGGAAATGTTTGCGATTTCAGAAGGGCAAGTCATTGACTGGAGCACGCAGCGCAATGTGGGTGCAATCTATTGCTCCCAAGACATTGGGCAATTCAGCGATAGCAAAGAATTCCCTCTTTAGGCGCCTCCAATCACCATCATTCTGAGGGAATCCTATGTAATGCTTACTTACACGTACCATGGTGTCCAGAAAGTTATCAAACACCACCGAGAATGTACCTTGAGACAGGCCATGCATGTACATCTTTCCAGATTGAAAACTCCCGGAGGCCAGGACGTATATACAACTTAGCATCTTAGTGATGCCAGGGACAGCAGTCCTTATTCGTATATGTGGCTCCAGATGAGGTCTAAGAACATCGTAAAGGCCAATGAGCTGTTCGCGATTGAGCCTATACTTGTCAAAAACCTTGAAGTCACTCATGTTTTCCAAGGTGGGTCTTACCCTGTATACACGAGGACCTCGAACCAAACGAGCCCTTTGTCTCACTTGGAGCCGCCGAGCACGCCCGATTCTCTGCAATATGTCCAATGGTAGTGAGTTTGTAATGATTGCTGATTGTATTCACTTGTTTGTATGTGAGCGGCGCAAATGCTTTCAAAGTGGGCGTTTTTAGGTGTTTGCTGAAATTTTGTTTTCCCCCAATGAATCGCAGTGTGAAAGTGTAAAATGTAACACATACAATGCATCTTCGTAAGTTTGTTCATATGCGTAATAAATACTTAATAAACGCGATCTTATAGTAAAAAGCACACGTCCACGCTAACATGAATGAAAGTGCATACTTGTGAATAATGCCATAGAATGTGATCGATCAATGTTGCTGCAATATTGCTTGTAAACGATAAAGTAACAGCTGACATCTTTAGTAATGTATATATAAGTGATTAGCGAGATGTCAATATTGTATGCGTCCCTTTAAAATCGCAATAATACTGAAGATCTTCTGTCTGACATCTGTAGTATTGTATATGCTTATCAGGGGTCTCAGATGTACTTCCAAGCTGATACACTCTAAACCCTCAGCTGCCCACCTTTGCTCCGATGAGTTAGCCTGCTGTGGTTCCGTTCTGCCCCCGGGGTCCTAGGAATGTGGTGTGTATATTTTGCGACATACAGAAAAGGATTCGGGCCAATCAAATTTATCAACCGCAGAGTCCTCAGGAAGGATAGTGACAGTTCAAGGCATGTGAAATGCTGCTAAGGTGTCAGTCATGGGATCCGACTGTGCAAGTGCGTCTAAATGTGATGCCTTTCATAGCCTAGTGAATAGCTGTTGTGTACCTGAATCTTGCAGTCCGTTGCTTTGGCTGCCACTTTACCGGTATCTTCAGAGGTCCAGCTTATGGGGGCTGTGACACTCACGTACTCCGTAGGAATGTTAACTGTAGGACGGTTAACACAATCTTGCTCCGCTCCACTCACCAAGCCCGTCTCAGGAGCCGACTTGTGCAGGTGAAGTAATACAGTAGCAAGAGTCTTGCGGAATAGTGAGGTTAGCTCTTGGTGGTGCTCATCCAGCACTCGGCACATATGCATCACCATTTTGTCTGAGGTAGGCATGGTCAGCACATAGAAATCTGACAAAGTCGTCCTCTGCTCACAGTATATCGCATAGATGATAGAACAACAATTTGTGGGTTAATGGAATAGATAACTTTGATGTCTAGCTGCAACTATATAACCCGGTAGCTGGGGGGGAAAGGCTCCCAAAGCTCCGTAGTCGGACTCCGTTAAAGGTCGCAGTTGCCTCGAGTGGTATATTCTGCGGTATATCTCTCATGATATGTATATCAATATGATCCACAGTTTCTCATGGTTGCGGCTATGTTGTTTTTACAGCTGAATGTATTTAGAGTCACAAATAAATGTTAAATTGTGAGAACGCTTTCAGGAGCTCCAAAGTATGCGTCCTATCATGGCCTCGCTTGACCCCGCCTCCAAGTATACCATTTTTCAGTTTTTTATCTTTACAAAATTTTCACAACTTTTGCCCATTAATTTTTTGGGAGATGTCCAAAGTTTTGTTTTTTACTTGATGACATTAATAAATGAGCTTATATATGGTTTAAATTATTATATTCATTTGTTAAAGTGATATTATAAATCTAGTGATTGCTATTAAATGATATTATTTAATTTAATAAAGGTCATAAAACTCCTTGCTTTAAGGGCCACTCATTGTTTTTATAGGGCTATTAATTTACATTCAGCTCTTTTACTACCCAAAGACCTAATTTTAAAAAAAAATCCACCCCCAAAAAACCCCCTAACACTAACCCCAGGAAATCTACTTACAGTTCCTGAAGTCCAGATGTCCATCTTCATCCTGGTGGCGACAACTACATCCATCGCAGGGGCATCTTCTATCTTCATCCCGATGGCGCGGAGCTGTGGAGGCACAAAGCATTTTCACCGGTGGCACGGATATCCAGCGTGGAGGATCCTCTTCATACGATAACCACCGTACACTGAAGCTTAAATCCAAGGTACCCGATTAAAAATGGGGTACCTTCCATTCCTACTGGCTGACATTTTCAAATCAGCAAATAGGATGAGAGCTACTGAAATCCTATTGGCTGATTAGGATTTCAGTAGCTCTCATCTTTAGGGGTTAATAGTTTAATTTAGTGCTTTGCGATGTGGTGGGCTGGCGATTTAGAAGTTAAAGGGACACTGAACCTAAATTTTTTCTTTTGTGATTCAGTTAGAGCATGCAATTTTAAGCAACTTTCTAATTTACTCCTATTATCAATTTTTCTTCATTCTCTTGCTATCTTTATTTGAAAAAGAAGGCATCTAAGCTTTTTTTTTGGGTTCAGAACTGTGGAGAGCACTTTTTTATTGGTGGATGAATTTATCCACCAATAAGCAAGAACAACCCAGGTTGTTCACCAAAAATGGTCCGGCATCAAAACTTACATTCTTGCATTTCAAATAAAGATACCAAGAGAATGAAGAAAATTTGATAATAGGAGTAAATTAGAAAGTTGCTTAAAACTGCATGCTCTATCTGAATCACAAATTTAAAAAATTGGGTTCAGTGTCATCTTTAGTAATGTATATATAAGTGATTAGCGAGATGTCAATATTGTACGCGTCCCTTTAAAATCGCAATAATACTGAAGATCTTCCGTCTGACATCTGTAGTATTGTATATGCTTATCAGGGGTCTCAGATGTACTTCCAAGCTTATACACTCTAAACCCTCAGCTGCCTACCTTTGCTCCGATGAGTTAGCCTGCTGTGGTTCCGTTCTGCCCCCGGGGTCCTAGGAATGTGGTGTGTATACTTTGCAGAAAGTCAAAGAGAAACCCTTAATATTGTAACGGCAATCCTATATATGAAATGAAATGAAATAAAAAAAATGCAGTCCAGTATGTGTGAGGCCGTCAAAATGTACAGGCAATGCGAAGTCAAGGAATAATATGAAATCGGTACTTGGGAGACAGTCACACAGAGCTGACCACAGCAGACAGCTTATAGGAAAGTCAATGTGCTAAACAGCTTATCGTGCACTAATGAATCATCCATTAACTTCACTCACCAGTGTATCCTGGAGTGGGGGATCTTCCGGCAGTCTCAATGCCTATACCTCTGAAGGGGCTCCGAAAAGAACGCCAGGACGAAGCGGTCAACTTCCCAACCGCCTCAACTTATCCCAGCCAATGGCCTCCTTCGTCTAGGAATTACTCCTCCCCTCCGCTCCGCTCAATAGCACTGTGAGACTTGTGAGTTGTGAGTGCTTCAGCTGGCCGCTAGCCGCAAGTTGCAAATATACACAGACGGTCCTCACACATGCTCCAAAAGACCCACAAACAGCATAGATGCAGCCGGTAAACTGGAGGGTAGAAAATTTTCAAAGAGAACAAACCCAGCTGCATATAAAAACGTTCCTTTATTAATTTCTTGATAAAATTGGTGAAACACAGCAAAACAGTGAAAGGTGCTGAGGGCGCAGCACTGAACGGCTTACATGTTTCGGAAATGATCCGTAGTCATAGCCTACAGTGCTGTGCCCCACACCTGTTTAAAACAGATTCAAACAAATGTGATTCGCTAACAATAAAAACACGCCCTCAGTCTTTGCGACATAGAGAAAAGGATTCGGGCCAATCAAATTTATCAGCCGCAGAGTCCTCAGGGAGGATAGAGACAGTTCAAGGCATGTGAAATGCTGCTAAGGTGTCAGTCATGGGATCCGACTGTGCGAGTGCATCTAAATGTGATATATTTCATAGCCTAGTGAATAGCCGTTGTGTACCTGAGTCTTGCAGTCCGTTGCTTTGGCTGCCACTTTACCGGTATCTTCAGAGGTCCAGCTTATGGGGGCTGTGACACTCACGTACTCCGTAGGAATGTTAACTGTAGGACGGTTAACACAATCTTGCTCCGCTCCACTCACCAAGCCCGTCTCAGGAGCCGACTTGTATTCTTGCATTTCAAATAAAGATACCAAGAGAATGAAGAAAATTTGATAATAGGAGTAAATTAGAAAGTTGCTTAAAACTGCATGCTCTATCTGAATCACAAATTTAAAAAATTGGGTTCAGTGTCCCTTTAATAGGTTTAGTTTATTATTTGCGATGTGGGGGGCTTGTGTTTTAGGGGTTAATAGGTTTAGTTTATTAGTTGCGATGTGGGGGTCTGGCGGTTTAGGGGTTAATACTTTATTATAGTGTTGGCAATGAGGGGGGCCGGTGGTTTACGGGTTAATAGGTTTATATAGTTTTGGCGATGTGGGTTAATAAGTCATTTATGGGTGTTAGTGTACTTTGTAACATTTTAGTAATAAATTTTGTGAAACATTTTTGTTTTGCAAAATCTATAACTACTGGTCTCAGCTCGCTAAATGGTTTGTGTCGGTATAGATAGTAACGCAAGCATTTTAGCCAGACTGCACAACCTGTAATACGGCGCAATGGAAAATAGAGTGCAGAATTGATTGTTGCGTTATAGACTAAAAATGCTTGCAGAATAGCTATACCGCCGCTTCTTGTAATATGGCAGACCTGGCATTCCACGTGCAATGGCCAATTTTTCAGCGGTATAGCCGTACCGCACCATACCGCAAAACTTGTAATCTAGCTGTAAGTGATTAGGATTCTTTACTGTTATGCTTAAAATACAGGCTTTAATAGCTGTCTCTACCTGGGAATCAATTCTGTGTCACCAATATAGATCTTGTAATCACTGTTTGGTTCTGACAATCCCTTGATGTGTATTATGAGCAAGTCTTATGAATGTAGTCTGCAATTCTTCTGGGACAAGTAGCTGGTGTGTTCCTCATAACACATAACCATTTTGCAATGTTGCTTCAATTACTTTAGAAGTGCTGGGACATTTCTTCCTCAAAAATTACTGTAATCCCTAGTCAAAAAGAATGATCTTCCTGGAGTCATTCTGAAGTAATCAGATACTCCAGACTTGTCATCAGTAGCCATCCTGAAGTTGCCCACAGGCCAAAATATGAGTCTATAGTCAATCGCTGGCTTGAGAAGAAATCAGTAAAGTCATTGCCCAGAATTTTTTACCTCAGTCTATGACGATGTCTAATGATGTGAAAATGACTTCTAAAGTAGTTTGAAGATCATGAAATTACTCCAGGGTGGTCTCTAAAGAAATCCTGTTTTTCCTGGGATGTTTGTTAAATTAGGCATGCTAAACAGTCAGCATGAACATTGCATTTGTGTATTCTTGTGTAACTGCAGTAGAAATGCTTGAAAGAAGTGCAACTAATCTTATTTCATTCGCCAGTAGGGTATCTGGTGATGGCAAAGCAAGTGAGACAGACAGTCAACAGTTCCTGGCCTGTGCTACTTTTCATATATTAAAGAGTGTAGTCTATCTGACTATAAGCATTGAGGGTTCCTTCTTGGCCCAGTTTGTTTGTAGTTTTTTCTGTTGCAGAAACATTTAAAATGTGAATATTTTTTTCTGCAGCATTTTGAATTCTGTTTCCATCCACACTTAAAATAGTAACATCTGGCATTTGTGTAGCATGTACTTGTTGTTTAAACTTATTACTATGTCATACTATGGCAAAGTGTCTAGTCTATTTACAATAATTACACTGTGCTGTCTTTGCTGGACATCTTGCCTAGCTTATAGAACCACAAATGACTTTTCTCCTGCTGGATGAGCAGTTGTCTTTCCTGCTGTAACCCTGGGTCTGTGTCTCTACAGCAGCTTTCTGTAAAGGATTCACATCTTGAACTGTGCCTCCTGTATCCAAGCTCATTGTTTTAGATTCAGAAAGAGCAGCCTCAATTTGTGTTGCAACAGTTTTTCTCAAAATATATCAGATTCTAAAAGACGTGTTGACTTATGCAAGGCACATTTGTTTTTTTAATAAGATGATCTCTATTCAGTTCATCAGCAATATTTCCAAAGTCACATGAAACAGTCAGTTCTCATACTGAGGACATTTACTGTAATGTGGATTCTCCTGATGTCAGTTCACATTGGTGGATTGGCCACCTCATTTTCTTTTGGCATAAAAAGTGTAAAGAATTAAGTGCAATCTCATATTTATTATCTGCAAGGTGCAAAAGCTGTCCTCTGCTACAGGTGAGTGTATAAGTAGTGCATAGGTTTTTTTTTACCTCATGAACCTATGAATCCATAATTGCAAGGAAGTGATTACAAACATCCAGATCCATAAAGTGAAAATAATGGGAGGCTCACTTGGATTTTGAAGAAAGGATGTAGGTAGATTCAGAAACAGATGAGGCATCCTTGTTCCAAAAATGCTGAGTCAATAATTCAGTCCAATTAAGATCATTATTATTCTTCTTGACACTATAATAACTGGTGCATACCAGCTACAACTGTCAGCTCAGTAAAATAGAAAAGGCCAACTGTAACTGCCTTGCAAGTATATCTCCCAGCAAGCACTGTTCATTTCCGTTAAACCCAAAACATAACAGTTATTCAGAGTGTAATGTGCTGTTACGATGCAAGAGAGAAAATTCCAATTTAAGGATGCCTATAAAGATACAAAGTTGGAATATAAATTTGTATGAGGATGCAAAGACAAGAAGAGATGGAGTGATTCTGACTGCATAGATAAGGAGAAGCAGGAAGGGATTTGTCATCAAGCTAGATATAAATGTGTTGCTAGGGAGCTGATGTTATGTGTTTTGCATGGGAAAGTTCTAGATTAGTAGCGATGGTGAGTCAGTAGAATTATGTCAGTTAGCCAGAAGATAGTGGGCTCCATGCACTTTGGAGCCTTTGCAAGCCTTCTTACCTAAATTTGCAAAGTGTGGGTCAAACTTACTTCAGGTTTGACAGGCCCTGCATGTAAATACATGTTCAATAGAAAATGAGGGCAGCAGATGTACAGTGCCAAAAACCCACTCCTGGCCAATGTGGGAGGACAGGTTCCCAAGTTGTGAGCCTTGTCCATCCGCCCCTTAGCACATGGCGCCTAGTATGTTTTTTATGTGCTTTGCAGTATGAAGAATTCCAGGTATGAGGTGATAGTAGATCAGGAAGTGTTTGTTAATTAGCCATATGATATTTTTTTAAGACTAGGGTTTATTTTGACATCCTTCATCTTCCAGAAGTTAATTCCTCTCATGTAAGCCACTCGTTATACTCCAGTTAGTGCCTTTCATGCCTATAGTCAAAACCATACCCTGAAGACTGGTAAAAGGTGAACATTGAATTGTTACTTGGGTAATCAACCCTGAGTCTGCTGCTTTACAGACCAGTGTTCTGCCTGTGAGTCCCTTGGAAGCTTTTGGTTGTTACAAATTATGTTGATAATAAGCCCCATACTTGCTCTCTGAACACACTGAATTCCTCAGGCACGGTTTAATCTGCATTTTTTCCTCTCCATGACACCTATCTCTTTTAAGCAAAAAGCCTGCATAATTCTGCTCTGTTAATTTTGATAGATTGAACCTTACCTCCCCCTGTCCATATCTTGAACTGCAACTTACCTGCCTCCAGACCATGAGGCATATTTAAGAAATGTCTTGCGGACCTGATCCTACAGTGCGGATCAGGTCCGCAAGACATCGCTGAATGCGGAGAGCAATACGCTCTCCGTATTTAACATTGCACCAGCAGCTCACAAGAGCTGCTGGTGCAACGCCGCCCCCTGCTGACTCGCGGTCAATGGGCCGCCAGCAGGGGTGTCAATCAACCCGATCGTACTTGATCGGGTTGAATTGTTGCGATTCCTGTCCGCCTGCTCAGAGCAGCCGGACAGGGTTATGGAGCAGCGGTCTTTGTGACCGCCGCTTCATAACTGCTGTTTCTGGCGAGTCTGAAGACTCGCCAGAAACATGGGCCATCAAGTTCCTTTCGGAGCTTGATAGATAGGCCCCCATGTATCTGTTTATGCTTTATATGTTTCTTTCTGGGGAGGGAATTCTGGCACGCCACTTTCCATTCTCTTATCTTCAGCACTTCTTAAACTAAACTATACAAAATGCCCTACTCACTCCATCACTTCCCATCTAACTATTCCTTCTACCTTTCCCTCTCTCTCTGCATCTCTTTTTTTTAACTAAAATGTATCTTCTCTCTTCCAGGATACATTCTCTCTCCTCCTCTATTTTCTGCTCTATCTTTGCACATTACTAAAAATTAAAAATAAAAGAGATATATGTTAACATTAAAAATATTTTTTCTTGATTACGTGTGTTTGATTATGTGGGCTAAACAGTGCACCAACTTACAAAATGTCCCAATGTTGATTGGTCCTAGCAATATTGACTTTATGGGCTGAACCATTCCTGCTTCTCTCTTTATAATATAAACAAAACTATCTGGCTTTATATACAAATCCCATGATAACATATTTAAGTAACTGAGTTGTGCTGGCATGCAATGGACATCTACAGTGAGATATATTCAGTATTGTGCATGAATATTGCATATACTATCCCATAACACAGAAACAAAAATGGAATTGGTATAAAAATAAATGTTTGTAATTTTTGCCAGTCAGTTATAATCTAAACTCACAATAGCTGAATTGTAATCTAGACAAAGATTTTTTTTTTTTTTAATGGTCAAATCAATAAATTCACCCTCAAAATGCTGTGACATTTCAGCATTTTTCCTTGGGGAAAATAATGATAAAATGCTAATAAACAGTGACTAACAAGTTCAAATACAACAGGGATTCTTTCACAGAAGCAATTAAATAGCAAGAATTGCATATAAGCAACACATCTTCAAAAACGCTCTGTATTCAGGAAAGGGGAAAGATGGTGAGTACATTATATATATATATATATATATATATATATATATATATATATATATATATATATATATATATATATATATATATATATACCCACACACACACATATATACTGTATATGTAACAAAAAATAACACATATATACACACACATAAATATTTACATGCTTCGTGTTATACCTAAAAGTAAATAAGTACATATTAGCTTAACCATATAAAACAATTATACATAGAATAAAAAACAATTGTTATTCATGTTTTGAGTGATCTATAGATGCAAATATGCAGGGATTTGTTTCTGTTAGCACCCAGAAAGCCCAGAGTAGCAGAAGGTTTTGAAAAAAATGGAAATTCTATTGAAAATAATTATAAACACACATGAAAAAATCTAAAAAAAAGTTATACCCCACATGAATTGTTTTTAACTCTCATATGATATAGCATCACAATAAGAACTTTTTGCAACTAATTTTATGCTTAATGTATAGCATGGAACAAAATCCCTTGAAAAAGTATACAAAAATGGATGTTCTAGATAATTAATAATTTTAAAATACATACATCTAATTCCACTCTAAGAGAAGTTTAATTAACTAGTTCTACACCGACAAATTTGTAGGAATAGCATATAATCAACATGTTTTCATACATAACCTAAAATTTGCTGGCCAATGCATATTGTGCATCTGCAAAGAATTAAGCTTTAAAGGGACACTGTACCCAAAAAAATCTTTCATGATTCAGATTGAGCATGACATTTTAAGCAACTTTCTAATTTACTCCTATTATCAAATTTTCTTCATTCTCTTGGTATCTTTATTTGAAATGCAAAAATGTAAGTTTAGATGCCGGCCCATTTTTGGTGAACAACCTGGGTTGTCCTTGCTGATTGGTGGATAAATTCATCCACCAATAAAAAAGTGCTGTCCAGAGTACTGAAACCAAAAAAAAAGCTTAGCTTCCTTCTTTTTCAAATAATGATAGCAAGAGAACAAAGAAAAATTGATAATAGGAGTAAATTACAAAGTTGCTTAAAATAGCATGCTCTTTCTGAATTAGAAAAGAAAAAATTTGGGTTCAGTGTCCCTTTAACTTGTCAGAAAGAAAGGATTTGGAAATATTGGAACATAGGTTGGTAAAGTGAGGTATGGGGAGCATAATAGGCTGTTACTAGGCACAAAGCCAAATTAAACTATTGCTGTGAACATGTTCGAATTTGTTATGCAGCTAGTTTAATAGGCTTGATTATGTTGGTCTGAAAATAAGGCAGAAGCTGTCAAAAGAAAACATGATATGGACAAAATAAGAATACTACCTCATATTAAAATGAGTGTAACTTTTAAAACTTTTGTTATTATGATATCATCTGACTAAACAAGATGGTAAAAGTTCTGTAAACTTGTGTGGTACATATTGGTTAGAGCTAAGATAGGTATCTCAAAGGCAGAGTGAAGTGATACATTACAGCAGTTTAGAATTGGGTGATTCCTTCTCTTGTTGTCCTATGCTGAAAGGTTTTTCTATGAAAGCTCAGGAGCAGCAAAGAACCTAGGTTCTACTTGCTGATTGGTGGATGCATATATATACACTGATTGTCTTTGGCTCACGCATGTGTTCAGTCAGAAACCAGAAGTGCTTTGCTGCTCATTCAACAAAGCATACCAAGAGAACAAAGAAAAATGATAATAGGAGTAAATTAGAAAGTTGCCTAAAATTTCATGCTCTATCTGAATCCTGAAAGAAAAAAAAAAAATTGGGTTTCATATCCCTTTAAGGAGCTAAATATGTGAAGGTGATGAATATATTACAATATGGTTCACAAAAATCATAATTTAAAAATCATATAAAACTAAAAAAATATATATTTAAAAAAAAAGTAAAAACAGTGAAAGTGGACTGTTTATTGCATTAAAGATTCTAACAAAAGTGTTCTGCAAAAATTCTATTATATGGAAAAATTAAAATTTGTATTGAAATTACACAGGGAGAAACTATTTTAGGCACACAGTAAGAACTGTAATAAAACTACACTGCACAAGCAAATAAAGCTTGAAAATTCATATTTATAATACAAAATACAAAGGGTATTGTTTTCCTTCTTGTAAAATTAGTTACTCTGCCTTTGCTAGTGAACTGAACAAGGGCGTACTATGGGAGTAGCTGAAATTTCTCTGCCAGGTCATTGCTTCTTCTGTTAAATTTTACCCCAGTTAATTTCGTTTTTTTTTTATCTCACAAACTAAAAGGTAGCAAGATTGAGGGAGATTTATGAAGCTGCGTGATGCAGCTTTAGAGAGCATGAGCGAGTCTGCAGCCGATAGCTAAGAAGCAGCAGTCATCAGACCGCTGCTTTAAACCTGTACACTGCATCCGATTTGGTGGTTTCCAATTTTAAATGAGGGTTAAATGTGGGAGCAAACCTTGTCTGTCCAGCCCTTACTGAATCTCTGCCTTTGTGTGGAAATACATAAAACATCTATTTCCCTAAAGATAAAAACAGATGCATATGAAAATAAAGGCAATTGTAAGCTGCTATATATTATTATTATCAGGTATTTATAGAGCGCCAGCAGATTACACAGCACAATTCAAGTAATAATAAAACATTACAGGGATACATTACATACACAAACAAGTACAGTATTGGGGTACATTACAGTTGTAGGTGCAATAATTGAGTTATACAAAAGGGAAGGAGTGCCCTGCCCTTGAGCACAATCAGAAGTAGTTCACTTTAAATACAAAGTGGCCTGCAGGTAGAAAGGCTCTCAAGCTTACAATCTAAAGGAGAGGGAATAAACACAAAAGGTAAGGGAAATAAGTCTGCTATAAGGCAGGGTAAACTGAGAGTGAGTGAAGTGTGTGGCGTGCAAATGAGGGTTGGGAATGTATAACAGAATATGGTAAAGTGTCAGTACAGAGGCGGTGAGTGTGAATTATTGTCTCTATCCTGGTTCATTAGTGAAAGCTGCACCTAACTGCTGTTAGGAGGTGTTTATATATTAAGGTAAACACCATGGTGGCTGGAGGAGGGCTAGTGCTGGCAGATTTTCTGGGATATTACTGTAAGTGTGTGAGCTTGAAAGTTGCTGGCAGATTTTCTGGGATATTGCTGTAAGTGTGTGAGCTTGAAAGTTGCTGGCAGATTTTCTGGGATATTGCTGTAAGTTTGTGAGCTGTAACAAAGAGAGGGGTAAGGTAAAACGTCCTGTTTTACCTTATATAGTGAAAATAGGGTGATCTCATTTGTATTGCCTGCAGTATGTAATTGTTAAAGGGTGTATCCTGCTCTCTGCTAATTTTTCTCCCTCCAGCAAAATTTCCCTTTCCAGAAATAACTATTACTTTATATGGAAGCCATATTGCAACTCATAGGGACATTTTTTTTTCTTTATAATTCTCTGAGGGCAACTCCTGTGAGTGTCAGCATGGTGTTTCGCATTTTATACGGAAAAGTTCTGATCACTTGCCCATAAGCTTTAATAATTTTGAATCTTAAATCCAAGTCAATTATATCGTTTATTATTTCAAGACTGTGTGGACTTTGTTACTTTGTTCTGCTGGTGAGCAGTCTTTTTGAATATCGTCAGAAGCAAGGTGAAAGGTAAAGAAGCTTACATTTTTCATTTCTGAGCAGTAAAATTCTAAAGACAAAGTATAGATTTAGCCATGTATGTACTAGTTTTGAGTCTGTGGCAAACAAAACAACTGATGATTGCTGAACATATGTCAGCAGTGACAAACACAAGAAAAAGACATTCAAAATCTGAAAAGCAAAAGAAAGAGTATTGTCATTTCATAAGCTGTCCTACAAGCCAGGGGTACAGAATTAGTTGGCGCTATTCAAATACATTATGATAATAATAACAGCAACAATAGTCTTTGAATAGTACTTCAACATTAAATTAAGCGATATATTCTGATTCTGACATATTAAAAATGGTTTGTTGTGCAAAAACAAAATCTAAGACCATAGTCAATAGATTGCAAGAATAGCAATTCAGGGTTTAAATTATATATATTCTGATTATGTGTTATTGCAGATTATAGCAATCACAGGTCACAAAAAATATTCCCTGTTTTGATATTTTAAGTAACTAATACAGCTAAATACCATTGCAAATTGAAAATATAAATAAATATACTATGGCAGAGCTACAAAGTATTTGGAAACCTCTGTGAAAACACAAACACCAGTTTTGGAGGAATACGTTGCCCTGGAAGCCTAACTCTCTTCAATATCTAGTAGAATGAACAATTGTGTACAGCATATGGAAGACACATTTTTGTAGACATAGGGGCATATTTATCAAGCTCCGAATGGAGCTTGATGCCCCGTGTTTCTGGCGAGCCTGCAGGCTCACCAGAAACAGCAGTTATAAAACAGCGGTCACAAAGACCGCTGCTCTATAACCTGGCCGCCTGCTCTGAGCAGGCGGACAGACATGGCCGGAAATCAACCCGATCGAGTACAATCGGGTTGATTGACACCCCCTGCTGGCGGCCCATTGGCTGCGAGTCTGCAGGGGGCGTTGTTACACCAGCAGCTCTTGTGAGCTGCTGGTGCAATGCTGAATACGGCGAGCATATTGCTCGCCATATTAAGCAAGGTCTGTTGGACCTGATCCGCACTGTCGGATCAGGTCCGACAGACCTTGATAAATAGAGTCCATAGAATGCACCATAATGAATATTTACAAGTATTTCTCCACAAATAGGCCCACATTTATGAAGATCCATGTGGACAAGGTTCTCATAATTAGTATCTTTATGCATGCATTTGGGGAATTTGGATCAGCATCCACTGCCATGAGCAGAGCTTGTTTGTCAACATCTCTGGGCTGTCTGATATTTGCAACTTCTGAAGTTGCAGATATGATAAGAAGCATGACCACTACTTCTCAAATTATGGTTGCAGGCTCACATGAGTGAGCCTGCACCAAAATTGCCCTACAAGCTACTTAGGCAGCATCATAAATAGAGGCCATAATGTAAAAACAGAAAAACTCAAGAGTTACTGTGACTTCATTCTTGCAACCCTCCAAATCTATTTATTCCTATTTCCTGTGTATGTAACATTGACAATACGGAATGCAGGAGTCATAGATATGCTTCCTTTATTTTCCAAGAATTTGTTCAAGATGAATATTAGATTGGACCGATATGAAAATAAAATATTCACACCAGGAAAGATCTGCTGCAACCATTGTAAGGCAATAAATAGTAATAACCATATTTGGCCCATATACTAAATGGCAGGTGGACCTATCTGTCCTGCCTTTGCAACATAACATGTACCATTGCAGAAGCAATTCCTTGTGCAACTCCCCCCTGCTCCAACACTACCAATCGTGGGAGAGCAGGGCCTGTTAACCCCCCCCCCCCCCGAATGAACATGTTCAAGGTGCTTTATTTCTGCTAACTCAGAGGTGGTGGAGAAGGTAAGAAGCTGTGGTTAATTTACTGCTGCATCTTACATGCTCTCATGAGCCTCCATTGCTTAATACATTAAGCCCCAATGTTCTGCTGTGTGACAGCAGATGTTTATCAATATTTCTTCCCATTTAATTGAAGACATATTCTGTTGGAGAGTTTCCACTTGTTTTCTTAACTAACTTTGCTTCAAGCCTCATTTTCAACGTTTACAATCATGGAAAACGTTTTATATTTTCAGCTGTCCTTTTCGTCAAACTAATACTACATGCATATGCCTGAATTTGAGCCCACAGTGTAAATTATTCCTAATTAAATTTGCTGCAAATAATCATTTAGATCACACTATTTTCATCATGTCCATGAGTTGCTTTTGGGGTTACTTGAATCCCAACTTTGAAACCAAATTATTTAATGCTTTTAATCTGTCCTTTCATTTATCCTATATATGCTTTTCATGATATATTTAGATTTTTTGGTACAATTGTTCCCCCTACTATCTCTTTAGTTTTTCTTGCATCTTTTGTCCATTGATGTGTGGGTTCCCCCCCCCCCCCATCTCTTTCATTCTCTTTTCACTCACATGCCTCACACTAATGCTCCTTTCTCTTTACTTTTTTCATCTTACCCACTAATTACCCCTTACTCCCTCTTTCACTCTCCCTATATCCTATTTTAAAAAGAGGTTCCATATTCCTCTGTAGATTATTATTGGTTGCAGGATACCAGTAACTGTACCTTGGTGATTTTCTGTTTTTGATTCTGTTAGGAGGACTTTGGTACAGCCACAGTGAGAAGCTTATCATCTTTCAAAACAGCAACTCCATAAGCATGATCAGCAGACTGGAACACAGGCATAAAAGTAGTTTTCTGCAGATCAAGTTGTCTGATGTAGGTTTGTGGCTGACAAAGGGGCTGCAGGGCAAGGGGTCTGATCTCAAATCAGATGTGTATATGAAGCTGACAGAGGGGCTGCTGGGTCATGGTTAATCCAGAAATTTAATGTGGATATGTGGCTGACAGATGTATTCTAGAGCCATAGCCAATATGGCAAATAGAGGATAAATGAGAGGCTGCAGAACTAGGGGTCTGAAGTAATCATGAGGCTAACAGAAGTGTCTGACAAACTGAATTAATCCTAAAATCTAATGAACTTGCTCCTAGCTAGCTCTCACCCTTCATCACCAATGGCTTGGTCTACCAGAGTGCAAATAATCTTAAGAGAAACAATATTACTATGACAACCTTAAGTGATTACCCACCAATAAATATGTTAACGTTCAAATAAGTGTGGGACATCTGTAAATATGCATAAATGTGACAGTGTTGTTAAGCTTGTAAACCGTCACAGTTCCCATTAAGGGCCAGGTTACAAGTGGAAGGGTATTTAATGCTCTCGCTCGCACACTAACTCTGCTAGAAGTATTTTTTTGCACTCATATTACATGTTAAAAGAAAATTTTTTTGCTTGCGCACTAACCCAATGCGCGTAAAAAGCTGAACTTGCACGATAACGTATTCCCCATAAAAGTCAATTAATCAAAAAAGTTTGCGCGCAAACCCGACATGAAAATATGGATATTTCACATTCCTATGCATAGCAGAATATGTACTATTTATTCATGAATACATATTTCTATTTATATCTGATTTATTTTTGCACAAATATATATTTATAAATATATACAGATATGTTTAGGAATATCTATTTATAAATACTTAGAACATATATTCCACTATGTAAAGAACACTGGAATGTGAAATATTAACAGAAAATATACAACACTTTATTAAAAATGAATATTGTATAAATATGCTTTTTCATTTTTTCATCTACTTTACTGCAAAGGGCAATATGTCTATATGTGTATACATTTGTATTTATGTGTTTATATGTGTATTTATGTCTGTAAATATATATATATATATATATATATATATATATATATATATACAGCTAAATACATATGTACACACTTATAAACATATATCTATATCTATATATACACACACACAAACATATCCACCTTAGACATGTATATGTATGTTTCTCAATGTTAAAGCCCTTTGCCTGCTTTTTTTTTTTTCGAACATCAGTGCCCTTATAACTTTTTGTGCATTTTTTTTTTTTAAATAAATTTTATTAGATGATGTTATTATGGGGCATATCTATCAAGCTCTGTATGGAGCTTGAAGCCCCGTGTTTCTGGCGAGCCCTCAGACTCGCCATAAACACAAATTATGGAGCAGCGGACAGACATCGCCGCAATTCAACCCGATCGAATACAATCGGGTTGATTGACACCTTGGCCGCGAATCTGCAGGGGGGCGACGTTGCACCAGCAGTTCACAAAAGCTGCTGGTGCAATGCTGAATACAGAAAGCGTATTGATCTCCACATTCAGCGAGGTCTGTTGGACATAATCGGCTTATGTCCGACAGGCCTTTCATAAATAGGCCCCTATGAGTGTAACTGTACTTTGTAATGCATGTTTGATGTGTTTTGTTACACTTTTTTGTTTCAAAAAATGGTTAACCAGAGCTCTGAGGACGTGTAATCATTTGCATTTACTTTCAATTTGTAATACGAGCATGTGGAAATACTAACTTAGACACATCTAGTAAAGCGCATTATGGAAATACTAACTTAGACACATCTAGTAAAGCGCATGATGGAAATACTAACTTAAACACATCTAGTAAAGCGCATGATGGAAATACTAACTTAGACACATCTAGTAAAGCGCATGATGGAAATACTAACTTAGACACATCTAGTAAAGCGTATGATGGAAATACTAACTTAGACACATCTAGTAAAGCGCATGATGGAAATACTAACTTAAACACATCTAGTAAAGCGCATGATGGAAATACTAACTTAGACACATCTAGTAAAGCGCATGATGGAAATACTAACTTAGACACATCTATTAAAGCGTATGATGGAAATACTAACTTAGACACATCTAGTAAAGCGCATGATGGAAATACTAACTTAGACACATCTAGTAAAGCGCATGATGGAAATACTAACTTAAACATATCTAGTAAAGCGTATGATGGAAATGCTAACTTAGACACATCTAGTAAAGCGTATGATGGAAATACTAACTTAGACACATCTAGTAAAGAGTATGATGGAAATACTAACTTAAACATATCTAGTAAAGCGCATGATGGAAATACTAACTTAAACATATCTAGTAAAGCGTATGATGGAAATGCTAACTTAGACACATCTAGTAAAGCGTATGATGGAAATACTAACTTAGACATATCTAGTAAAGCGTATGATGGAAATACTAACTTAAACATATCTAGTAAAGCGTATGATGGAAATTCTAACAAATATATTTTATATTTTTTTCTTAAAATGTTTAAACAGATCAACTGAGGACACCATGAATGAAAGCAAAAACACAGAATTTACACTCTATGGAATTTCAGATGTTCAGTCCTTAAAGGCTCCATTATTCTTTGTGTTTTTTCTCACATACCTACTGACTTTAACAGGAAACTTTATTATTATATCCCTTATACATCTGAATCCTCCATTACACAACCCTATGTACTTTTTCCTGAGTAATCTTTCCTTCCTAGATATATCATTCTCCTCTGTAACCCAACCCAATCTCCTTTATATGCTCATATGTGGACACAGAACTATTTCCTTTGTGGGCTGCATAACACAGCTGTATATATTTATGTCTTTAGCATGCACTGAATTTGTCTCCTTAACAGCAATGTCTTATGACCGCTACGTAGCCATATGTAAACCATTACATTATCATATTTTAATGAACAAAAGAATCTGCATTGTGTTAGCAGTCACTTGCTGGGTTGTTGGATTCTTGGATCCATTAGCACATACACTGGTCATTTCAAAGTTGCCCTTTTGCAAACCACGGGTTATTTATCACTTCTATTGTGAACTTTCAGTTTTGCTAAACCTCTCTTGTGCTGGTAGAGTCTTTATTGAGATTTTAACCTATGTGGTTGGATCTGTGGTGGCTCTTCCTGCATTCATGCTTACTCTGGCATCCTATGTATTGATAATTTCTAGCATTATTAAAATACATTCTTCTGCTGGACGACACAAAGCTTTTTCAACATGTACATCTCATCTAACTGTTGTTATCCTCTTCTACTGCACAGTTCTAGTCATGCATATGAGACCTTCATCCCAATATTTGCTAACCCAGGACAAACCAATATCTGTTTTATACACATCAATTATTCCAATGGTAAATCCTCTTATCTACAGTTTCAGAAACAATGATGTCAAAAAAGCTTTACTAAAGAGCATAGGTTTGAAATAGCATTTTCCTTCTTGAGTGTATATTAAAACATAATAAAAACTAGATAAGATTCTACAAATTTGAATTCCACCTTCGGTTAAGAAACTTTATAGATCTGAGAAAATTCTAATAAATATATGTTGTTTTTTTGTATTTCTTCTAATTTTCTATTTGTTGTCAGAATTGAATAAGAATGGAAACCCATCCTTCTAAATCTCTGGATAGAAAAGCTAACTAGACAGTAAAGTAGACAGGATGGTCTTAGATCATTTTTAGGTTCAATCAAATAGTTCAAACTTGCATGGTGTGATGAAAAGAGATGACCTAAATTCTTCAATCTTAAGGTTCACTTTCGACAAATAATTCAAATATTTTTTTGTAAACTTTATAGATTTCTTTACCTATATCTATCCTCAGTAGTACAATTGCAATGCTATTTAGTACATTGGTATATTTAGGGCTAGATTACAAGCAGAGCGCTAAATATCACTTTCTTGAAAGTGATATTAGCACTCCACTTAGCAAGCTCGCGTTCGCATTGATGGGAAGCATTGCGCTATTTAGAGTGCACTTCCATAGGCTCAAATGGGAACCTTGTTCTCATGCTGTGACACACGGCATGAGAACTCGCGCAGCACAGGGGGTAAGTAGCGCAGTGATGGGCAGTATTTTGTAAATATATATGTAAATGACTATATACATATATGTATATAATCATAAACATATATATTTACTAGGAACACACAGTTTCCATAGACCACTATGCAAAGGCACTTTTTAGTGCGTTTTTTTTTCTAACACACCTAAAACCACTAATTTAAAAAAAAAAAAAAACTATAATGCCCTCTATTTTAAGGGCCTTTAGGGCAGTTTTAGAAAATTAACCAGAGATCTAATCTCTAGTTAATCATCTGAGTGCTAATTGCTACCACAAGCTCGTGGTTGCAATAACCAGCCACTTGTAATTTAGTGCTCCACTTCTAATCTAGCCCTTATTGCACAAGCTATACGGGATAACGTGCGTCTCTTTGCATGCATCCTAAGTAGCGCTCAGATTACAAGATGAAAGTAAATGCATCCGCTGGAGCACAATCAAATTTAATGCACGTCAGGTTAGCGTGACTTCAGAGCTCTGGTTAACTGTTATGCAAGACATAAAAGTTGCACAGAACACATAAAAAATACCTTTAAAAGTACAGTTAAACACATAATAACAATCACCTAGATTATGAGTTTTGTGTTCATGTTTTAATGCTGAAAAAATGGCCATTTCAGCGTTTAAACAGCAACACAGCCATTGCAAATCTTGTCGTTATAACTGTACCGCAAGCCTTTTAGCCTGTATTGCAACGTCAGTCCCACGCTCAAAAAAATTACGTTTTTGCATGGGATTTCCATAGCGCTGCCATTACAAGTTTTGCAGTGAGGCTAAAAAGCTTGCATTACACCCTATACTGACACGATCCGTTTCACAATCTAAAAGACCAGTAGTTATGAGTTTTACGCAACAAAACTGTTACACAAAACTCATAACTAAACTGTTACAAAGTACTCCTACACCCAAAAATGACCTATTAACCCCTAAACCGAGGACCTCCCGCATCGCAAACACTATTTAAAAGTTATTAACCCCTAATCTGCTGCTCCTGACAACTCCACCACTAATACAATTTATTAACCCCTATGCCGCCGCTCGTCGACATTGTCGCCACTAAATAAAGTTATTAACCCCTAAACTGCTGGCCTCCCACATCACTACCATTAAAAAAACCTATTAACCCGCAAAACCGCCAGCCCCCCACATCACCAAAAACGAAATGAAACTATTAACCCCTAAACCTAACAACCCCCTAACTTTAAATTAAAATTACAAGATCCCTATCTTAAAATAAACCCGGGAAATTAAAAAAATCTAAATTTTAACTATAAATTAAACTAACATTACTATTAAACTAAAATTAAAATAACTACAAATTAAAATAATTAAATTACACATTTAAAAAACCTAACCCTACTAAAAAAAAAAAAAATCTACAATTACAAAAAATAAAAAATACTAAATTACAAAAAATACTAAAGTACAAAAAATAACAAACACTAAATTACAAAAAAATAACAAACAAAATTATCCAAAATAAAATCAATTACACCTAATCTAATAGC
Source organism: Bombina bombina (assembly GCF_027579735.1). Classification (NCBI taxonomy): domain Eukaryota; kingdom Metazoa; phylum Chordata; class Amphibia; order Anura; family Bombinatoridae; genus Bombina; species Bombina bombina. The sequence continues at coordinate 1,445,637,711 of NC_069499.1, read as the reverse complement.
CCTATCAAAATAAAAAAGCTCCCCCCCAAAAAAAACCCTAGCCTTCAATAAACACCAATATCCCTAAAAAGGGCCTTTTGTAGAGCATTGCCCTAAAGATATCAGCTCTTTTCCCTGTAAAAAAAATACAAAGACCCCCACAACAGTAAAACCCGACCAACCAACCCCCTAAAATAAAAAACCTAATTTAAAAAAAAAAAAAAAAGCTACCTATTGCCCTTAAAAAGGGTATTTGTATGGGCATTCAGCTCTTTTCATTGCCCTTAAAAGGGCATTTAGCTCTTTTAACAATGCCTAAAACCCTTATCTAAAAAAAACCTTATCCAAAAAAAGTTTAAAAAACCTAACACTAACCCCCGACGATCCACTTACAGTGTTTGAAGTCCGGACATCCATCCTCATCCAGGCGGCTAAATCTTCATCCAGATGGCGAGGTCTTTATCCATCCAAACGGCATCTTCTATCTTCATCCAACCCCACAAAATAAAAAAAAAATAACTCTTAAAAAAAAAACTAAGCTACCCATTGCCCTGAAAAGGGCATTTGTATGGGTATTGCCCTTAAAGGGCATTCAGATCTTTTTAATTGACCTTAAAAGGCATTTAGCTCTTTTAAGAAGGCCCAAAACCCTAAACCAAAAAAAAAACCCACCCAAAAAAAGTTTTAAAAAAAACTAACACTAACCCCCGACAATACACTTACAGTTTTTGAAGTCCGGACATCCATCCTCATTCAGGTGGAAAAGTCTTCATCCAGGCGGTGAGGTCTTCATCCATCCAGGCGGCGTCTTCTATCTCATCCAGGCGGCATCTTCTATCTTCATCCCAGTGGCGCGGAGTGGATCCATCCTGAAGACATCAGGCGCAGAGCATCCTCTTCATATGGTCGCCGCCGTATACTGAATCTTCAATGCAAGGGAGCTTTTTCAAAATGGTGTCCCTGGCATTCCTATTGGCTGATTTAATTTTGGAAATTCAAAACAGCCAATTGTATGAGAGCTACTGAAATCAAATCAGTCAATATAAGTTCAGTAGCTCTCATCCTATTGGCTGATTTAAACAGCCAATATGATTTCAGTGGCTCTCATCCTATTGGCTGATTAGAATTTCCAAAATACAGCGGCGACCGTATGAAGAGGATGCTCCGTGCCGGATGTCTTCAGGATAGAGCCGCTCCGCGCCGCTGGGATGAAGATAAAAGATGCCACCTGGATGAAGATAGAAGACGCCGCCTGGAAGGATGAAGACCTCGCTGCCTGGATAAAGACTTTGCCACCTAGATGAGGATGGATGTCCGGACTTCAAAAACTGTAAGTGTATCGTCTGGGGGTTAGTGTTAGGTTTTTTAAAACTTTTTTAGGTGTTTTTTGTTTTGTTTAGGGTTTTGGGCCTTCTTAAAAGAACTAAATGCCTTTTAAGGTCAATTAAAAAGATCTGAATGTCCTTTAAGGGCAATGTCCATACAAATGCCCTTTTCAGGGCAATGGGTAGCTTAGTTTTTTTTAAGAGTTAGTTTTTTTTATTTTGTGGGGTTGGTTGGGTGGTGGGTTTTAATGTTGGGGGAAAAGAGCTGATTTCTTTAAGACAATGCCTTACAAAAGGCCCTTTTAAGGGCTATTGGTAGTTTATTGTAGGCTAGGTTTTTTATTTTGGGGGGCTTTTTTTATTAGATTAGGTATAATTGTTTTTATTTTAGATAATTTTGTTAGTTATTAGTGTAGTGTAGTAGACAACCCAAAGTATTGATCTAGGCCCATTTTGGTATATTTCATGCCACCATTTCACCGCCAAATGCGATCAAATAAAAAAAAAACGTTCCCTTTTTCACAAACTTTTTCACAAACTTTAGGTTTCTCACTGAAATTATTTACAAACAGCTTGTGCAATTATGGCACAAATGGTTGTAAATGCTTCTCTGGGATCCCCTTTGTTCAGAAATAGCAGACATATATGGCTTTGGTTTTGCTTTTTGGTAATTAGAAGGCCGCTAAATGCCACTGTGCACAACATGTGAATTATGCCCAGCAGTGAAGGGGTTAATTTGGTAGCTTGTAGGGAGCTTGCAGGGTTAATTTTAGCTTTAGTGTAGAGCTCAGCCTCCCACCTGAAACATCAGACCTCCTGATCCCTCCCAAACAGCTCTCTTCCCTCCCCCACCCCACAATTGTCTCCGCCATCTTAAGTACTGGCAGAAACTCTGCCAGTACTAAAATAAAAGGTATATTTAGGCTTTGTTGTGTTTTTTTTTAGCATATTTACATATGCTGCTGTGTAGGATCCCCCTTAGCCCCCAACCTCACTGATCCCCCACCAAACATCTGTCTAACCCTCCCCCTCTGCCTTAATGGGCGCCATCTTGGGTACTGGCAGCTGTCTGCCAGTACCCAGTTTAGAAAAAAGTGTCTTTTATTTAGAAAAAAAATCCTTTTTCTGTAGTGTAGCTCCCCCCCCACCCAAGACCAACCTCCCACCCCTCCAAGATCCCTTTGATTATTGTTTTATTTTTTAGTATGCCCTTTTCCCCCACATATGTACTTATGCACATATACAACTTTTCTGTAGTATAGCGGTTCCCACCCGCTCCCGCCCGTGCATGCGCCCACCCGCCGCCCCTGTGGCTCTCTCTGCATTTAATGGCCATGTAAGGTTATTGCAGGATACCTCCATATCGAGGCATCACTGCAATAACCGGAAAGCAGCTGGAAGCTATCAGGATCGCTTCCAGCTGCTTTCCCCACCGAGGACATGCAGGGTACGTCCTCAGGCGTTAACTGCCTTTTTTTGAGGACGTACCCTGCACGTCCTTGGTCGTTAAGGGGTTAATGAGTAATTTAATTAATTTTATCGATAGTTATTTTAATTTTAGTATAATAGTAATGTTAGTTTAATTTATAGTTTAAACTTAGGTTTTTTAATTTCCCAGGTAAGTTTTTATTTATTTTAAGATAGGGATCTTGTAATTTTAATTTAAAGTTAGGTGGTTGTTAGGTTAACAGTTTAATTTACTTTTTGGCGATGGGGGGCTGTCGGTTTAGGGTTAATAGGTTTATTTAGTGGCAATGAGGTGGGAAGCCAGCGGTTTAGGGGTTAATAACTTTATTTAGTGGCGATGATGTCGGGGTGTGGCGGAATATGGGTTAATATCTTTATTATAGTGTGGGCGATGTTGGGTTGCAGGGGAATAGGGGTTAATAACTATTATAGTGGCTGCGATATCGGGAGCAGCAGATTAGGTAGTTAATAGATTTATTTTAGTGGCGACGATGTCAGGAGCGGCAGATTAGGGGTTAATAACATTATGTAGTTGTCGGCGATGTCAGGGGCAGCAGATTAGGGGTGTTAGACTTGGGGTTTATGTTAGGGTGTTAGGTTTAAACGTACCTTTTTTTTCCTCATAGACATCAATGGGGTTGCATTACGGAGCTTTTCATCGCAGGTGTTTGTTTTTCTAACACTTTCTCCTCATTGATGTCTATGGGGAAAGCGTGCACGAGCACGTCAAAGCAGCCCTTGGATTTTGTGCGGTATGGAGCTCATCACCACCATATCACACGCACAAGGCGGCTTTTTAGAAAGTTTGTAATGGCAGCGCTATGAAGGGTGAAATAACTCAACTTTTGTTGTGTTCATTTCACACCCTCCATAGCGCAAAACTTGTAACCTTGGTGAATGTGTTAGAGAAAAAGGGATTTATCACAGAGATACATTCAAGCACATCTAAATATGTATGGCTCTTAGTTTTTTTTAAGTTTTCAAGCTCCATTGACTTCTGTGGGAGAAGAATTTAACACGGGTCACAATAATTTACTTTGTGCACGTTGGGTTTATGCTCGCCTGAAATTTTTTTACTTTCAACTTGTTATACGAGGGCAACCCCAACACACAAAAAAGCCTCCATCTAGCTAAGTTAATGAAGTGCTAAATTGTACTCCATTTGTAATTTTTGCCTTTGTGGGGCACATACATATTAAAGGCCAGTATAGTAGTTATTTGGCCATTATGCTTGCTCTCTTTTTTGCTGACCAATATTATAGCTGTGGCCTTGATGCTGCTCTGAAGTCCCACATGAACTCAGGTAATATTTTTTTTTTCTTGTTGCGTCTGCCCTGTAATTTGGTGTCACTAAACCAGAGCTTAAAGGTCCCCTTTTGAAGAGAACCATATCAGTGTCAGCTTGATAAAGAGTGTTGATGCTGTACAGGGAGTGCAGAATTATTAGGCAAGTTGTATTTTTGAGGATTAATTTTATTATTGAACAACAACCATGTTCTCAATGAACCCAAAAAAACTAATTAATATCAAAGCTGAATAGTTTTGGAAGTAGTTTTTAGTTTGTTTTTAGTTATAGCTATTTTAGGGGGATATCTGTGTGTGCAGGGTGACTATTACTGTGCATAATTATTAGGCAACTTAACAAAAAACAAATATATACCCATTTCAATTATTTATTTTTACCAGTGAAACCAATATAACATCTCAACATTCACAAATATACATTTCTGACATTCAAAAACAAAACAAAAACAAATCAGTGACCAATATAGCCACCTTTCTTTGCAAGGACACTCAAAAGCCTGCCATCCATGGATTCTGTCAGTGTTTTGATCTGTTCACCATCAACATTGCGTGCAGCAGCAACCACAGCCTCCCAGACACTGTTCAGAGAGGTGTACTGTTTTCCCTCCTTGTAAATCTCACATTTGATGATGGACCACAGGTTCTCAATGGGGTTCAGATCAGGTGAACAAGGAGGCCATGTCATTAGATTTTCTTCTTTTATACCCCTTTCTTGCCAGCCACGCTGTGGAGTACTTGGACGCGTGTGATGGAGCATTGTCCTGCATGAAAATCATGTTTTTCTTGAAGGATGCAGACTTCTTCCTGTACCACTGCTTGAAGAAGGTGTCTTCCAGAAGCTGGCAGTAGGACTGGGAGTTGAGCTTGACTCCATCCTCAACCCGAAAAGGCCCCCACAAGCTCATCTTTGATGATACCAGCCCAAACCAGTACTCCACCTCCACCTTGCTGGCGTCTGAGTCGGACTGGAGCTCTCTGCCCTTTACCAATCCAGCCACGGGCCCATCTATCTGGCCCATCAAGACTCACTCTCATTTCATCAGTCCATAAAACCTTAGAAAAATCAGTCTTGAGATATTTCTTGGCCCAGTCTTGACGTTTCAGCTTGTGTGTCTTGTTCAGTGGTGGTCGTCTTTCAGCCTTTCTTACCTTGGCCATGTCTCTGAGTATTGCACACCTTGTGCTTTTGGGCACTCCAAGTGATGTTGCAGCTCTGAAATATGGCCAAACTGGTGGCAAGTGGCATCTTGGTAGCTGCACGCTTGACTTTTCTCAGTTCATGGGCAGTTATTTTGCGCCTTGGTTTTTCCACACGCTTCTTGCGACCCTGTTGACTATTTGAATGAAACGCTTGATTGTTCGATGATCACGCTTCAGAAGCTTTGCAATTTTAAGAGTGCTGCATCCCTCTGCAAGATATCTCACTATTTTTGACTTTTCTGAGCCTGTCAAGTCCTTCTTTTGACCCATTTTTGCCAAAGGAAAGGAAGTTGCCTAATAATTATGCACACCTGATATAGGGTGTTGATGTCATTAGACCACACCCCTTCTCATTACAGAGTTGCACATCACCTAATATGCTTAATTGGTAGTAGGCTTTCGAGCCTATACAGCTTGGAGTAAGACAACATGCATAAAGAGGATGATGTGGTCAAAATACTCATTTGCCTAATAATTCTGCACTCCCTGTATCATTCTGATAATTTCACTCTAATGTTTTACTCAATTCCCTAAATTAGAGAAGATATTAAAGATATTATACATATTTCAATTCTTCCAAGTGTCTAACACTTTCTGTAAACTTATTTTCTGTTCATGCAACTCAGGGTCTCTGTATGCTTGGATATAATGTAACTACAAACACAACCAGTGAAAGCATCATTCTTCTTAAAATAAAAAATGTCTTTATTAAAAAGGACATATCTCTATAAAACAATGATTCAGGTCTTCTTGGCCCTTAGTCATACTGATTATAATGATGACAACTTGACGTTTAATCAACAAAGGTTCATATTCTTGCTTTAATTGTGCTCAATGATTCATCATACATATTTAACACTTTTGAAATATTGAATAAAAATATGAAGAAAAAATAATAAAATTATTAATAATATAATATACATACATAAGCAATAGTAGCACTTGAACGAGAAAACATTTCTTTCAACTTGAAATATGAGTGCATCAATGCTTCTGATATATTTGCAGTGTGGATTTCACTCTAGCCTAATTTAAGATAGAAACCTCATGCAAAATACCTCTCTAGACCATTGTCTTGAAGAAAAAAAGGTTGATAGGTCAAAAATATAAGGGAGAATTCAAGATAGGCCTGGGTTTGCAAAAAATTAGCACTTTGTATATGAATGTGAGTAGACTAGGTAGACATTCTGATTCGTATTAGTATATATATATATCTGTATGGGCCACATTAATTAATGTAGGGGTGGGCAAGGTTCCCAACTAGGGAATCTGCCTGTCTGTGATTGTGGCAAGGGGACATTAGACACTGTACATCCAATGTCCTCAATTAGCATTGCACAAAGCTATCATTTTGTGCAATGCTGCCCCCTGCTCTTGCATAACCAATCGTGCATGTTTAGGGCTGGTCAATGACCCTGAATGAAAGTGCTTATCTCAGCTTTCCTCTAACAGGCTCATAATAAATGAGCCTGCCCCGTAAGTCCACTAAAGCAGCTTTGTGTTGCTTGTTAAAGGGAGCCCAATGTTTTTATGTTTTTATAAAAGCAGTTAAAGGGACATTAAAGTAAAAATTAAACTTTCATGATTTAAATAATACGACATTTTTAACAACTTTCCCATTCACTTCTATTATCTAATTAGCTTTAATTTCTTGGTGTCATTTGTTAAAAAGTGCACCTAGGTTTTCTCAAAAGCAGCATTGCGCTTCTGGGGGCTAGTTGCTGATTTGTGGCAGGACATATATGCCTCATGACATTTTCTCACTTAATGTGTTCAGCTAGCTCCTAGTAGTGCATTGTTGCCACTTCAACAAAGGAAAGTAAAGGATAATGCAAATTTGATAAAGCAAATATATAGGAAAGTTGTATAAAATTGTATGGTCTATCTGAATAATGAAAGAAACATTTTGGGTTTAATGTCCCTTTAAACGTTTAGGCATTTTTCATATATGATAAATTGGATAAGGTTATAGATCACAATTTATATTAGCATATAGGCAGGGGTAGAAACATACAACTATAGTTTACTAGTCAGGGGTTAAAAGAAACTAGTCCAGAAGGAATATGTTACTAGTCCATTGTTAAAGATAAGAAAAAGTCAAATTTTTTACTCACCTGCTGCAATTTGTTACTCGCCTGGGTCTAGTGGACTAATGGAAATTTTAAACCCAGCATACATGATTACTTAAAGGGACATGCCACCCACATTTTTGCTTTTATGATTTAGAAAGAGAATGCAATGTTAAACATCTTTCTAATTTACTTATATTATCTAATTTGTTTGATTCTCTTGATATTCTTTGATGAAAAGCATATCTATATATGCTCACTAGCTGATGATTGGTTGGTGCACATGGAAGCATCATGTGATTGGCTCACCATGTACATTGCTTTTTATTCAAATAAGGATATTTAAAAAATGAAGTAAAATAAATGATGGAAGTAAATTGTAATGTTGTTTAAATTTCTATTCTCTATCTGAATCACGAAAGAAAGATTTTGGGTTTAGTGGCCCTTTAATGATGTGGCAATGTATATAAAAAAAAATCTTAAAAGGAAGGTAAAGTAAAAATTAATTTTCACGGTTTAGATAGTGCATGTAGTTTTAGATAACGTTCAGATTTAAGATTGACTAATATGCTTTGTTCTCTAAGGCCTAGATTTAGAGTTGGGCGGTAGCCGTCAAAACCAGCGTTAGAGGCTCCTAACGCTGGTTTTGGGCTACCGCCGGTATTTAGAGTCAGTCATTAAAGGGTCTAACGCTCACTTCAGCCACGACTCTAAATACCGCAGATCCCCTTACGTCAATTGCGTATCCTATCTTTTCAATGGGATCTTTCTAACGCCGGTATTTAGAGTCGTGGCTGAAGTGAGCGTTAGAAATCTAACGACAAAACTCCAGCCGCAGAAAAAAGTCAGTAGTTAAGAGCTTTCTGGGCTAACGCCGGTTTATAAAGCTCTTAACTACTGTGCTCTAAAGTACACTAACACCCATAAACTACCTATGTACCCCCTAAACCGAGGTCCCCTCACATCGCCGCCACTCGATTAAATTTTTTTAACCCCTAATCTGCCGACCGCCACCTACGTTATACTTATGTACCCTTAATCTGCTGCCCCTAACACCGCTGACCCCTATATTATATTTATTAACCCCTAACCTGCCCCCCACAACGTCGCCGCCAGCTACCTACAATAATTAACCCCTAATCTGCCGACCGCAAAGCGCCGCCACCTACGTTATCCTTATGTACCCCCTAATCTGCTGCCCCTAACACCGCCGACCCCTATATTATATTTATTAACCCCTAATCTGCCCCCCTCAACGTCGCCTCCACCTGCCTACACTTATTAACCCCTAATCTGCCGAGCGGACCGCACCGCTACTATAATAAAGTTATTAACCCCTAATCCGCCTCACTCCCGCCTCAATAAACCCTATAATAAATAGTATTAACCCCCTAATCTGCCCTCCCTAACATCGCCGACACCTAACTTCAATTATTAACCCCTAATCTGCCGACCGAATCTCGCCGCTACTGTAATAAATGGATTAACCCCTAAAGCTAAGTCTAACCCTAACACTAACCCCCCCTAAGTTAAATATAATTTAAATCTAACGAAATAAATTAACTCTTATTAAATAAATTATTCCTATTTAAAGCTAAATACTTACCTGTAAAATAAACCCTAATATAGCTACAATATAAATTATAATTATATTATAGCTATTTTAGGATTTATATTTATTTTACAGGTAACTTTGTATTTATTTTAACCAGGTACAATAAACTAACTAAAGTACAAAAAATAAAAAAGAACTAAGTTACAAAAAATAATAAAATATTTACAAACATTAGAAAAATATTACAACAATTTTAAACTAATTACACCTACTCTAAGCCCCCTAATAAAATAACAAAGACCCCCAAAATAAAGAAATGCCCTACCCTATTCTAAATTAAAAAAGTTCAAAGCTCTTTTACCTTACCAGCCCTTAAAAGGACCTTTTGTGGGGCATGCCCCCAAGAATTCAGCTCTTTTGCCTGTAAAAAAAAAACATACAATACCCCCCCTCCAACATTACAACCCACCACCCACATACCCCTAATCTAACCCAAACCCCCCTTAAATAAACCTAACACTAAGCCCCTGAAGATCTTCCTACCTTATCTTCACCTCGCCGGGTATCACCGATCGGTCCTGGCTCCAAAATATTCATCCAACCCAAGCGGGGGCTGGCGATCCATAATCCTGCGGCTGAAGAGGTCCAGAAGAGGCTCCAAAGTCTTCATCCTATCCGGGAAGAAGAGGCGATCCAGACCGGCAACCATCTTGATCCAAGCGGCATCTTCTATCTTCATCCGATGAGGAACGGATCCATCGTGAAGACCTCCAGCGCGGATCAATCTTCTTCCTCCGACGTCCAACTGAAGAATGACGGTTCCTTTAAGGGACGTCATCCAAGATGGCGTCCCTCGAATTCCTATTGGCTGATAGGATTCTATTAGCCAATAGGAATTAAGGTAGGAAAATTCTGATTGGCTGATGGAATCAGCCAATCAGAATCAAGTTCAATCCGATTGGCTGATCCGATCAGCCAATCAGATTGAGCTCGCATTCTATTGGCTGTTCCAATGTTATTTTATTAGGGGGTTTAGAGTAGGTGTAATTAGTTTAAAATTGTTGTAATATTTTTTTAATGTTTGTAAATATTTTATTATTTTTTGTAACTTAGTTCTTTTTTATTTTTTGTACTTTAGTTAGTTTATTTAATTGTAGTTATTTGTAGGTATTGTATTTAATTAATGTATTGATAGTGTAGTGTTAGGTTTAATTGTAGGTAATTGAAGGTATTTTATTTAATTTATTTATTGATAGTGTAGTGTTAGGTTTAATTGTAACTTAGGTTAGGATTTATTGTACAGGTAATTTTGTAATTATTTTAACTATTTTAGCTATTAAATAGTTCTTAACTATTTAATAGCTATTGTACCTGGTTAAAATAAATACAAAGTTACCTGTAAAATAAATATAAATCCTAAAATAGCTATAATATAATTATAATTTATATTGTAGCTATATTAGGGTTTATTTTACAGGTAAGTATTTAGCTTTAAATAGGAATAATTTATTTAATAAGAGTTAATTTATTTCGTTAGATTTAAATTATATTTAACTTAGGGGGGTGTTAGTGTTAGGGTTAGACTTAGCTTTAGGGGTTAATCCATTTATTACAGTAGCGGCGAGATTCGGTCGGCAGATTAGGGGTTAATAATTGAAGTTAGGTGTCGGTGATGTTAGGGAGGGCAGATTAGGGGTTAATACTATTTATTATAGGGTTATTGAGGCAGGAGTGAGGCGGATTAGGGGTTAATAACTTTATTATAGTAGCGGTGCGGTCCGCTCGGCAGATTAGGGGTTAATAAGTGTAGGCAGGTGGAGGAGACGTTGAGGGGGGCAGATTAGGGGTTAATAAATATAATATAGGGGCCGGCGGTGTTAGGGGCAGCAGATTAGGGGTACATAGCTATAATGTAGGTGGCGGTGGTGTACGGAGCGGCAGATTAGGGGTTAATAATAATATGCAGGTATCAGCGATAGCGGGGGCGGAAGATTAGGGGTTAATAAGTGTAAGGTTAGGGGTGTTTAGACTCGGGGTACATGTTAGAGTGTTAGGTGCAGACGTAGGAAGTGTTTCCCCATAGAAAACAACGGGGCTGCGTTAGGAGCTGAACGCAGCTTTTTTGCAGGTGTTAGGTTTTTTTTCAGCTCAAATGGCCCCATTGTTTTCTATGGGGGAATCGTGCACGAGCATGTTTTTGAAGCTGGCCGCGTCCGTAAGCACCGCTGGTATCTAGAGTTGCAGTGGCGTTAAATTATGCTCTATGCTCCCTTTTTGGAGCCTAACGCACTGAAAACCCTGCCATTCTGTGAACTCTAAATACCAGCGGTATTTAAAAGGTGCGTGGGAAAAAAAGCATGCGTAGCTAACGCACCCCTTTGGCCGCAGAACTCTAAATCTAGGCGTAAGTATTCTTTGTTGATGAGTTAACCTAAATAGGCTCATATGAGCTTAGGAGCATGCACGTTTTTAGCACTTTATGTCAGCAATGTTTGAAACTTGCAATGATAAACATTGTTCCAAACACTGTTGAAATAAAATGCTAAAGACACATGAACACTCCTGAACGCCTCTGATCCTGCCTACGTTTAATTTTCAACAAAGGGTACCAGGAGAACAAAGAATTATTGGTCATAAGAGTGTGTTTCAAAGTGCTTGCACCTACATTATTGAACTTAAAAACTGGAATGCGTCTTTGTGACTGTGAGTTCAATAATGTAGGCACAAAAACTTTAGAATGCACTGACGTGACTGTCTTTGGGCTTAGCATGCATGGAGGCTCGTCCCCTATAAAAATCCAGTTATGAAGGTACAATCTCGTTTGAGGTTCTCCTAGTCAGAAACAATGTAGCAAGGCAGTGGTTTTACACTTTACAATTTAAGTTATTTTCTGTGTGTTGTGTTGATAATTTTGTAATTTTCCCTATGGGCCTGTCACCCAGGCTGCTCAGGGAATAACTGCTTGGGTTGCTGGGAACTATACAGCTGTCTGTCAGTGTTCAGGGCTATGGAGTTTACAGTGACTTAGGATAGGATGTGCATCTGGTCCCTTCTGAGAGTGAGGTCGATTCCTGTGTTTTGTATGTACTCAGGGGAAATTACAAAGACCTGTGTAACCCTGGGAGGTTCCTCGTTGGTTTGTTTGACAATATGCATTGTGTGTTTGCTGGTTGGAGTCCCAGGAAGGGTGAGACCTTGATGTGGTCCTTTTTTTAAGTTATATACATTTTTAGGCGGTCTTTTTGTTTTTAGGAGGACTTTAATATTTTTGTTTGGTAATATTTTTTCAGTAAATATCAGGCTCTGAGGAGATCTTTTGTTAATGCATTAGTCAGCACTATGAAGGGTGTGGGCAGCAGCACTACTGGGTTCTAAAAGGACTAAAAAACATTGTGTAAATAAAGTGCACAATCTAATATATTTAAAATATATAAAGCATATCCTGTTCACATACACCTACTGTAACAGAAAATATCTGTGAATTAATTGCTTAGAATATTAAATAAAAAAGTTTTACAAACTTCTGCAAGAGTGAATTAATATTCTAGTTTGATGATCTACTATAGTGAAAATCATTAGTGGCATGAACTATATATAATTGACATTTATATAGACATATTAACTAAATAATAGACGTATGCATGCCTTGTGGGATGTATGGACATTCGTACCAAAAAGCAGATATTTGTTTTCATAAACGAAAATCAATATTCTTAAAAGTGATATATACCTGCCAGACAGGCAAATGTTTTTTTTTTTATTGGAGTCTATAACTTTTGTGCTCAAACACAATTATTTTGTTTATCAAGAACAATTTTTCCATCAGGTTAAAGGTACGGCCATGGGGACCAGATTCGCCCCAAGTTTTGCTAATTTATTTATGGGTTTATTCGAAGAGAGATATACTGTATATACTCATCCAAGTTTGGGGAGAGTCTGGTCTTCTATGGCCGTTTTATTGATGACCTCTTGTTTATCTGGGAGGGAAATAAGTTGGATGCTCAGGATTTTGTAAAATCTCTTAATAAGAATGAAATAGGCATCAATTTTACATCCAAAATTAAACAGAACAGTATTGATTTTTTGGATTTAATTTTAGAGGGGGATCATTTAGGTTGCATTACCACTAAAACCTTTTTTAAAACAGTAGACACCAACAGTTATTTGAATTACAAAAGTAATCATCATAAACCTTAGAAGAGAAATATTCCCTATAATCAATTTTGTTGGATACGTAAGAACTGCAAAAATTTAGATGTATTTGATAGTCAAGCCATTGTTCTAAATAATAGATTTTTGGAGAAACAATATCCCAGTGAACTCATATAAGAGAGTTATTTGAAAGCTAGGAACAAATGTAGATTTTTTTATTAATAATAAAATGTAGATTTTTTTTGTTAATAATAAAAATAAAAATGAAAAATTATCAGTTCAGACAGTAGATAAAAAATCAGTTGAACAACAAAATGAGACAAGAAGCAATAAAGTTAGATTGATTATTACTCAATTTAGCAATAATCACAATAAGATTAAGAAAATTCTCAAGAAATATTGGTATGTATTATTGGGAGACCCATTATTAAAAGTCACTATAGGTCAAGAAACTATTTGTACTTTTAGGAGAGCACCAACTTTGAAGAACAAACTAGCTCCCAGTAAAGTTGTGATGAAATCATATAATCGAAAAACCAAGATTAACCACACTAGCAGTCAACTATTAGGTAAACCAGGGTTTTACAAATGCAATCGTCACAACTGTGGGCTTTGTGCATACACTACAGGGAAGAGAACAGATTTTATTTATTTTGCTAGCAAGGATAGATTTGAAATGAAGTCTCACTCCACTTGTGACTCTCCTTTTGTAGTGTATATGCTAGAGTGCAGATGTGGAATCCAGTATGTAGGGAGGACCTCTAGACCTCTCAAGAAAATGTGGGGGAACACAAGAGAAATATCATTAAGGATATTAAAAATCATAGCGTCCCTAGACATGTATCTCAATGTCATCTGGGCCAAACAGACACTTTCATCATTTTTCCATTGGAATTTGTGACTCCTAAGTGGGGCAGAAATAGATATGTGCATTTAAGACAGAGGGAAACATTTTGGATATGGAAACTTAAGTCTTTATCTCCCTATGGCTTGAATGCACATATCGATATGGCGGCATTCAATTGATGGTGAGTTTAAGACCCATACATTTTGTTTTATAGGTATGTAACAGTAACAGTACCACACTTTTTGTGAGGTCATTTGTTTATAATACTCAGTATCTGCCAATTGTTGTGATTTATTGACCCTCTAGTTCAGTTAGTATTTCGCATTGTGATAAGCATTTGTGTGTATACATTTTATATGATCTTTATATGTATAATACTATGGACTGTATAGGTTATTGGACTCTAGGGGTATTAATGGTTAAAATCAGTTAGATTACCTTGAGTCCCAATAGACAACGGTAATACTTGTTTCTATTAGGTAGCGTTGCTATTGGTGTATCTTAGGTTGTCACAAATTTCCATATTGTATCTTAGGGTAATCTTGGTATAATATGTTTTTGGTTTTCACTCAGTCGAGTACAAGCCATCTATATAAGAGTTTTTTGTTGTTGCTAAGGTTTTACCATTTAAATTCTATGTTATCATTAATTTTATTATACAATTTGATATTTGTATTTATTTATTTTTAATTCTGTGGGCCCGTTTTGTTTTATAACATATTATGTTTATTCACTTGTGGAATCCATCTTATAGATGTTGGTTTTGTAAACATGGTCTGTTAGGTGCCATAGGCGAAGGTTGCCATTCTATCATAATCACATATATCAATGTCACCATTTCATTAACATGCATGATACACCTTGAGAAGGGTATTATTCAGTAAACGGAATTCTAATAATACATTATACAATTTAAGTAAGGCGCGCTATCACAGACAGTTTTTTTGATATCTATTTTTTTGACATCTGTTTTCTAGAGAAGCAGCGTCATGAGGATATGCTCCTATGAGCGATTAACATAGGCGAACAACGCTTTGTTACACTACCCCATAAGTCATGGGGAGGCTGGTATAGGATGTGGCTAACCTTCGTGCATGCGCACTTACATGTGGAAGATGCCGATTTTAGGGTTTAAAAGTCGTGGACAATTAATTTGTATATTTATACACCTGATGAAACGGTCATGTTAGACCGAGAAACGTTGTGTTTGTTTTTAAATAAAGTCTTTTATACATTTCATAGACTTTATCCAGGACTTTTGATTTCATATGCTGCAGAGTTTACACTTATACGGATGGTACCACAGCCTTATGCGATTCTCAGTTGCATTTATCCCTGAAGGGTATCTATCTGAGTGGTTTTGCCAGTGCAGGAGGCTGTTGTAATACGTTAGCAGTGCTGAAAATTCCTGGAGCATCAATTCTATAGAACGCTGGAGTGCAGTTCGTCTGGGACTACAATACGAGAGAAAGTTGTCTGGACGACTTATAAGAGTCCAGGAGGCGTTTGTGACACT
The DNA here is from genome assembly GCF_027579735.1 of Bombina bombina. Classification (NCBI taxonomy): domain Eukaryota; kingdom Metazoa; phylum Chordata; class Amphibia; order Anura; family Bombinatoridae; genus Bombina; species Bombina bombina. The sequence continues at coordinate 1,445,622,296 of NC_069499.1, read as the reverse complement.
TCTCAAGTGTCCTAAATCTTGTAAATATTGCAATACTTGTGCAGATTGCGTTTTTGAACCATTGATTGTGCACATGATTGTGCATTGATTGCAGATCTTTGTCTTGATACCACCAGCAAGATTTGGAGGAAGCTGCTTGCCACTATCACTTGGAGATCAAGAGAATCATTTGGATTCACACACGAATTTGGGACATTATCATCTATTGTTGATATAGATAAGTTGTCTGATCAATATTTATATTATAGTGTTATTTGCACTTTATGCACTGCAATTATAGTTCTTTGTTTGTCATTAATAATCAATAATAATTATTATTATAGATTACACACACCTATCACTGTTGTTAATATACTTCACTCACTATGACTCTGTGTTATTAGCAGGGTATTTGGTAGATCAATAATATATTTTTCCACCCCCCCCCAGTGTCCAAATCCATTGGCATTGGGACTTTTTGGCGCATCTAACTTCAATATTGCATGAAAATCAATATTAGAATGAATGCACCCACAAAATTTGTCAGTATGTATTTGTTTCCTTTAAATTACTTTTGTAAGGCTTTATACTTACTTTCACTCACTCTGGAGAGGATCACTAACCCTATCCTCGTCTTCTTGCCAGGTCCCTGGCTGAGTTAACATGAGGCTTAGCTCACTCAGCACCCAGTGCAGGTCTTGGGAGCTGAACTTCTAAGCTTCCTGTTAGCGTGGCCCGGGGTCCGGCGAAAAGAGGAACAGGTTAGCACGCTCGCCAGAGCTCCTTTAGGTAAGTATGTAGCTAAAGGGGAACTTTTCACCTGTAGCTTTGAAACATTTGCATTAATTTTAATAAAACGCCTAAGTGTAGGAATCCACCACAACTCTTGTTTGATATTACTCCCTCTCCAATGAGGATAATATGTTCTATGCTTATCTAAACAAAGGATTCCTTATAATAAATTATACAGTTGCTGCAATGCAAAGGTACTACATGATCATCACGTCCATGTTCTATTTTATTCATATGTTCTAAATTAGAAATATAGATGTTTGATCTAGGTATTGAATTTTAAATTTGCATTGCAGCAAGTATATACATTTTTTTGTTTTACACCTTATAAAGTCATTAGGCGTATACTCTCTACAAGTAGCTGAGGACTTAAAAGAATTATGAATTATCTTAGTATAATTAAAACCTTTACATCTTTCACTTGTATAGAAGCTTTTTAAATCTCCCAACAATATGCGTCAAAAGAGGTTTATCACATCTGTTTGCTCATGTGAGTTGTTGTGCTCGTATTACAAGTTGAAAGTAAACGCGATCGCTTGAGCACAATTGAAGTTAATACTCTTCCGGATATCGTGTCCTCAGAGCTCTGGTTAACTGTTTCCCGAACAATAAAGTGTCATAAAACACATAAAAAATACATTACAAAGTTACTCATAATAACACTAATAAAAATTATTAAAAATAAAAAAAAATTGCACAAAAAGTTATAAGGGCTCAAAGATATGAGGTCTCAGCAGTTAGAAAAAAAGGGCTTTAACTTAGAGTTATATATATATATATATATATATATATATATATATATATATATATATATATATATATATATATATACGTAGTTCTTCTTTTGCAATCATTACACATGGATCGATTATTTCATGTTTTTTCAGAATTTAGTTGTATGTATGTTAATAAAATGTCTGGTCTGATATTTATATATTGGTATTTTTTATGCCGATTTTTGTATAACTATTGTGATAAGAATTGATCTTATAGAAATAATATTAGCTAGAGGGTTTTTGAAACCCAACCCCAGTATATGGTTTTGTCAGAGAAAATAGCCATTTATTTATCAAATTAAATGATTGGCTCAGATTTGTAATATAAGCACTGATATATATATATATATATATATATATACCGCAATCCGGACACACCTGAGGAAGGGGGAGGAGCCCAGAAACGCATTGTGTGGATTGTTAAACCTGGCCAAGCAAGCAGTGTTATTGTCTTTCCTAAAAGTGCATTTCAGTACTTATTGTTTATAGCCAAGTGTTTTGACTCACTGTTTTTTATCCACTTTGTTATAGTGAATTATTGTATACATTGTATGTGATTTTTTTTTTTATTATTTTAATACATATTTAAAATGTATTTGTTCTTTGTCATCGGTGCTGTCAATATTAGAACATCTCCACATATATCTATACATAAGAAAAGTTGTCTGACTGTGTCGGACTAGCTCAATAGTGTTGCTTGCTCTTGAAAATGAAAAACAAAAATTCTCATTCACTCTTAAAATGTTATTTAAGTATGGGGGTTTAATATGACTTGTTCCAAGTAAACCATTTTAAATATTTAAATTACAAAATTAAATAAAAAATCTTAAGTTAACGCTGTATATTATAAACATTTTATTAATTATGGCTTTCCAGTTTAAAAAACAAACAAAAAACCTACAGCCACTGACAGAGACCCAGATACACAAACCTACAGACAGCTTCATGCACACACAAACAAACACCCTCAGATACCCCATGCATACACATACAGACATCTACACCCACAGGCACACAAAAACATGCACCTACAGAAACCAACAGGCACACACAAACCGGTACCTACAGACACCCACACACAATCACCAGCAGACACCCACGGTCAGCCACATGCACACAATCTTGCACCACATGTATTGGGTCCAGTAGGCAACCTATTCTGTGGCCCTTCTGCAGATTTTAAGGACCACAACATTCTGAAGTCAACTTGCTTGATGTAGTTTTCAGATGACTATAATGCATGATATTTTTGTGGATTGTATGAAGAAGATGTAATGTAAACTATAGGTTCTAACTCAAACGTGAAGTAAAAAAGCTAAAAAAGGAAAACTAAACCTACTGCGTGTTAGTAGATAGGTAGGGAAGGGGTATAGCAACAGTATTAACACCCATCTTGTGGTATCCCCTGCTGGCTGTGCTGCCCCTACTCCTCAAGGGCACCATATCAACGTTTGTTAAACGAGTACCTTGCAAAAAAATGATCAGTTCAGACAGTAGATAAAAAATCAGTTGAACAACAAAATGAGACAAGAAGCAATAAAGTTAGATTTATTATTACTTAATTTAGCAATAATCACAATAAGATTAAGAAAATTCTCAAGAAATATTGGTATGTATTATTGGGAGACCCATTATTAAAAGTCACTATAGGTCAAGAACCTATTTGTACTTTTAGGAGAGCACCAACTTTGAAGAACAAACTAGCTCCCAGTAAAGTTGTGATGAAATCATATAATCGAAAAACCAAGATTAACCACACTAGCAGTCAACTATTAGGTAAACCAGGGTTTTACAAATGCAATCGTCACAACTGTGGGCTTTGTGCATACACTACAGGGAAGAGAACGGATTTTATTTATTTTGCTAGCAAGGATAGATTTGAAATAAAGTCTCACTCCACTTGTGACTCTCCTTTTGTAGTGTATATGCTAGAGTGCAGATGTGGAATCTAGTATGTAGGGAGGACCTCTAGACCCCTCAAGAAAATGTGGGGGGAACACAAGAGAAATATTATTAAGGATATTTAAAATCATAGCGTCCCTAGACATGTATCTCAATGTCATCTGGGCCAAACAGACACTTTCATCATTTTTCCATTGGAATTTGTGACTCCTAAGTGGGGCAGAAATAGATATGTGCATTTAAGACGGAGGGAAAATTTTTGGATATGGAAACTTAAGTCTTTATCTCCCTATGGCTTGAATGCACATATCGATATGGCGGCATTCAATTGATGGTGAGTTTAAGACCCATACATTTGTTTTATAGGTATATAACAGTAACAGTACCACACTTTTTGTGAGGTCATTTGTTTATAATACTCAGTATCTGCCAATTGTTGTGATTTATTGACCCTCTAGTTCAGTTAGTATTTCGCATTGTGATAAGCATTTGTGTGTATACATTTTATATGATCTTTATATGTATAATACTATGGACTGTATAGGTCATTGGACTCTAGGGGTATTAATGGTTAAAATCAGTTAGATTACCTTGAGTCCCAATAGACAACGGTAATACTTGTTTCTATTAGGTAGCGTTGCTATTGGTGTATCTTAGGTTGTCACCAATTTCATTATTGTATCTTAGGGTAATCTTGGTATAATATGTTTTTGGTTTTCACTCAGTCGAGTACAAGCCATCTATATAAGAGTTTTTTGTTGTTGCTAAGGTTTTACAATTTATATTCTATGTTATCATTAATTTTATAATACAATGAGATATTTGTATTTATTTATTTTTAATTCTGTGGGCCCGTTTTGTTTTATAACATATTATGTTTATTCACTTGTGGAATCCATCTTATAGATGTTGGTTTTGTAAATATGGTCTGTTAGGTGCCATAGGCGAAGGTTGCCATTCCATCATAATCACATTTATCAATGTCACCATTTCATTAACGTGCATGATACACCTTGAGAAGGGTATTATTCAGTAAACGGAATTCTAATAATACATTATACAATTTAAGTAAGGCGCGCTATCACAGACAGTTTTTTTGACATCTATTTTTTTTACATCTGTTTTCTAGAGAAGCAGCGTCATGAGGATATGCTCCTATGAGCGATTAACGTAGGCGAACAACGCTTTGTTACACTACCCCATAAGTCATGGGGAGGCTGGTATGGGATAACTCAACCTGATTGGAAAAGAAAGAACCAATAGAGATTAAGTTGGATTTGATCAGAACGTGGCTAACCTTCGTGCATGCGCACTTACATGTGGAAGATGCCGATTTTAGGGTTTAAAAGTCGTGGACAATTAATTTGTATATTTATACACCTGATGAAACGGTCATGTTAGACCGAGAAACGTTGTGTTTGTTTTTAAATAAAGTCTTTTATACATTTCATAGACTTTATCCAGGACTTTTTGATTTCATATGCTGCAGAGTTTACACTTATACGGATGGTACCACAGCCTTATGCGATTCTCAGTTGCATTTATCCCTGAAGGGTATCTATCTGAGTGGTTTTGCCAGTGCAGGAGGCTGTTGTAATACGTTAGCAGTGCTGAAAATTCCTGGAGCATCAATTCTATAGAACGCTGGAGTGGAGTGCAGTTCGTCTGGGACTACAATACGAGAGAAAGTTGTCTGGACGACTTATAAGAGTCCAGGAGGCAATTGTGACACTTCTCAAGTGTCCTAAATCTTGTAAATATTGCAATACTTGTGCAGATTGCGTTTTTGAACCATTGATTGTGCACATGATTGTGCATTGATTGCAGATCTTTGTCTTGATACCACCAGCAAGTTTTGGAGGAAGCTGTTTGCCACTATCACTTGGAGATCAAGAGAATCATTTGGATTCACACACGAATTTGGGACATTATCATCTATTGTTGATATAGATAAGTTGTCTGATCAATATTTATATTATAGTGTTATTTGCACTTTATGCACTGCAATTATAGTTCTTTGTTTGTCATTAATAATCAATAGTAATCATTATTATAGATTACACACACCTATCACTGTTGTTAATATACTTCACTCACTATGACTGTGTTATTAGCAGGGTATTTGGTAGATCAATAATATATTTTTCCAACCCCCCAGTGTCCAAATCCATTGGCATTGGGACTTTTTGGCGCATCTAACTTCAATATTGCACGAAAATCAATACTAGAATGAATGCACCCACAAAATTTGTCAGTATGTATTTGTTTCCTTTAAATTTCTTTTTTAAGGCTTTATACTTACTTTCACTCACTCTGGAGAGGATCACTAACCCTATCCTCGTCTTCTTGCCAGGTCCCTGGCTGAGTTAACATGAAGATTAGCTCACTCAGCACCCTGTGCAGGTCTTGGGAGCTGAACTGCTAAGCTTCCTGTTAGCGTGGCCCGGGGTCCGGTGAAAAGAGTAACAGGTTAGCACGCTCGCCAGAGCTCCTTTAGGTAAGTATGTAGCTAAAGGGGAACTTTTCACCTGTAGCTTTGAAACATTTGCATTAATTTTAATAAAACGCCTAAGTGTAGGAATCCACCACAACTCTTGTTTGATATTACTCCCTCTCCAATGAGGATAATGTGTTCTATGCTTAACTAAACAAAGGATTCCTTATAATAAATTATACAGTTGCTGCAATGCAAAGGTACTACATGATCATCACGTCCATGTTCTATTTTATTCATATGTTCTAAATTAGAAATAGGTATTGAATTTTAAATTTGCATTGCAGCAAGTATATACATTTTTTTGTTTTACACCTTATAAAGTCATTAGGCCTATACTCTCTACAAGTAGCTGAGGACTTAAAAGAATTATGAATTATCTTAGTATAATTAAAACCTTTACATCTTTCACTTGTATAGAAGCTTTTTAAATCTCCCAACAATACGCGTCAAAAGAGGTTTATCACATCTGTTTGCTCATGTGAGTTGTTGTGCTCGTATTACAAGTTGAAAGTAAACGCGATCGCTTGAGCACAATTGAAGTTAATACTCTTCTGAATATCGTGTCCTCAGAGCTCTGGTTAACTGTTTCCTGAACAATAAAGTGTCATAAAACACATAAAAAATACATTACAAAGTTACTCATAATAACACTAATAAAAATTATTAAAAATAAAAAAAAAATTGCAGAAAAAGTTCTAAGGACTCAAAGATATGAGGTCTCAGCAGTTAGAAAAAAAGGACTTTAACATAGAGTTATATATATATATATATATATATATATATATATATATATATATATATATATATATATATACATAGTTCTTCTTTTGTAATCATTACACATGGATCGATTATTTCATGTTTTTTCAGAATTTAGTTGTATGTATGTTAATAAAATGTCTGGTCTGATATTTATATATAGGTATTTTTTATGCCAATTTTTGTATAACTATTGTGATAACAATTGATCTTATAGAAATAATATTAGCTAGAGGGTTTTTGAAACCCAACCCCAGTGTATGGTTTTGTCAGAGAAAATAGCCATTTATTTATCAAATTAAATGATTGGCTCAGATTTGTAATATAAGCACTGATATATATATATATATATATATATATATATATATATATATATACCGCAATCCGGACACACCTGAGGAAGGGGGAGGAGCCCAGAAACGCATTGTGTGGATTGTTAAACCTGGCCAAGCAAGCAGATTTGTAATATAAGCACTGATATATATATATATATATATATATATATATATATATATATATATATATATATATATATATATATATATATATATATATACAGGGAGTGCAGAATTATTAGGCAAATGAGTATTTTGACCACATCATCCTCTTTATGCATGTTGTCTTACTCCAAGCTGTATAGGCTCAAAAGCCTACTACCAATTAAGCATATTAGGTGATGTGCATCTCTGTAATGAGAAGGGGTGTGGTCTAATGACATCAACACCCTATATCAGGTGTGCATAATTATTAGGCAACTTCCTTTCCTTTGGCAAAATGGGTCAAAAGAAGGACTTGACAGGCTCAGAAAAGTCAAAAATAGTGAGATATCTTGCAGAGGGATGCAGCACTCTTAAAATTGCAAAGCTTCTGAAGCGTGATCATCGAACAATCAATCGTTTCATTCAAAATAGTCAACAGGGTCGCAAGAAGCATGTGGAAAAACCAAGGCGCAAAATAACTGCCCATGAACTGAGAAAAGTCATGCGTGCAGCTGCCAAGATGCCACTTGCCACCAGTTTGGCCATATTTCAGAGCTGCAACATCACTGGAGTGCCCAAAAGCACAAGGTGTGCAATACTCAGAGACATGGCCAAGGTAAGAAAGGCTGAAAGACGACCACCACTGAACAAGACACACAAGCTGAAACGTCAAGACTGGGCCAAGAAATATCTCAAGACTGATTTTTCTAAGGTTTTATGGACTGATGAAATGAGAGCGAGTCTTGATGGGCCAGATGGATGGGCCCGTGGCTGGATTGGTAAAGGGCAGAGAGCTCCAGTCCGACTCAGACGCCAGCAAGGTGGAGGTGGCGTACTGGTTTGGGCTGGTATCATCAAAGATGAGCTTGTGGGGCCTTTTCGGGTTGAGGATGGAGTCAAGATCAACTCCCAGTCCTACTGCCAGTTTCTGGAAGACACCTTCTTCAAGCAGTGGTACAGGAAGAAGTCTGCATCCTTCAAGAAAAACATGATTTTCATGCAGGACAATGCTCCATCACACGCGTCTAAGTACTCCACAGCGTGGCTGGCAAGAAAGGGTATAAAAGAAGAAAATCTAATGACATGGCCTCCTTGTTCACCTGATCTGAACCCCATTGAGAAACTGTGGTCCATCATCAAATGTGAGATTTACAAGGAGGGAAAACAGTACACCTCTCTGAACAGTGTCTGGGAGGCTGTGGTTGCTGCTGCACGCAATGCTGATGGTGAACAGATCAAAACACTGACAGAATACATGGATGGCAGGCTTTTGAGTGTCCTTGCAAAGAAAGGTGGCTATATTGGTCACTGATTTGTTTTTGTTTTGTTTTTGAATGTCAGAAATGTATATTTGTGAATGTTGAGATGTTATATTGGTTTCACTGGTAAAAATAAATAATTGAAATGGGTATATATTTGTTTTTTGTTAAGTTGCCTAATAATTATGCACAGTAATAGTCACCTGCACACACAGATATCCCCCTAAAATAGCTAAAACTAAAAACAAACTAAAAACTACTTCCAAAAATATTCAGCTTTGATATTAATGAGTTTTTTGGGTTCATTGAGAACATGGTTGTTGTTAAATAATAAAATTAATCCTCAAAAATACAAATTGCCTAATAATTCTGCACTCCCTGTATATATATATATATATATATATATATATATATATATATATATATATATATATATATATATATATATATATATATATATAGGGAGTGCAGAATTATTAGGCAAATGAGTATTTTGACCACATCATCCTCTTTATGCATGTTGTCTTACTCCAAGCTGTATAGGCTCGAAAGCCTACTACCAATTAAGCATATTAGGTGATGTGCATCTCTGTAATGAGAAGGGTAGTGGTCTAATGACATCAACACCCTATATCAGGTGTGCATAATTATTAGGCAACTTCCTTTCCTTTGGCAAAATGGGTCAAAAGAAGGACTTGACAGGCTCAGAAAAGTCAAAAATAGTGAGATATCTTGCAGAGGGATGCAGCACTCTTAAAATTGCAAAGCTTCTGAAGCGTGATCATCGAACAATCAAGCGTTTCATTCAAAATAGTCAACAGGGTCGCAAGAAGCGTGTGGAAAAACCAAGGCGCAAAATAACTGCCCATGAACTGAGAAAAGTCAAGCGTGCAGCTGCCAAGATGCCCCTTGCCACCAGTTTGGCCATATTTCAGAGCTGCAACATCACTGGAGTGCCCAAAAGCACAAGGTGTGCAATACTCAGAGACATGGCCAAGGTAAGAAAGGCTGAAAGACGACCACCACTGAACAAGACACACAAGCTGAAACGTCAAGACTGGGCCAAGAAATATCTCAAGACTGATTTTTCTAAGGTTTTATGGACTGATGAAATGAGAGTGAGTCTTGATGGACCAGATGGATGGGCCCGTGGCTGGATTGGTAAAGGGGAGAGAGCTCCAGTCCGACTCAGACGCCGGCAAGGTGGAGGTGGAGTACTGGTTTGGGCTGGTATTGCAGGATGAAAAACTGGACAATCTGTTATTAGATGAAATAACCAAAATGACCATGAAGGGTAAGGTTATAGTACTGGGGGACTTTAATTTGCCAGATATAGACTGGAAGATTCCTTCTGCTAGATCGGCTAGAAGCAGGTATATTCTTGAATCTCTGCTAGGGGAATCACTTGAACAATTAGTCAAGGAACCAACTCGTAAGGAAGCTATATTAGATCTAATACTTACAAACAGTGATACAGTTTCAGATGTGTCTGTAGGTGAGAACTTAGGATCCAGTGATCATCAATCTGTTTGGTTAAGTATTCATGTTCAGGAACTGTCCACCCAGACTAAAACAAAAGTTTTAGACTTTAGGACGGCAGATTTTTCATTAATGGGAGAATACCTAAAAAACTATTTAAAGGGGAAAACTCTTATTACAGGGGTTCAAGAACAGTCGGAATTTGTGAAAGGTGCCATTTTAGATGCAACCGCACACTGTATTAGACATGTCTGTAAAAGTAAAAGAAAGCGGAAACCAATTTGGTTTTCCAAAGAAGTAGCACATGCTGTAAAGACAAAAAAGATAGCTTATAAAAATTACAGACACACACAAGCAGATGATGATATGAAAATATGGAGACTCCAACAAAAAAAGACTAAGCAGTTAATTAGGAAGGTTAAAGCTCATGCAGAAGAGCAGATAGCACAGTTGGTAAAACATGGGGACAAAACATTCTTTAGATATATCAGTGAAAGATGAAAAAATAAGGTAGGAATAGTAAAAATCAGTTGATGGTAGAATAATAGAAGGAGATAAGCAGATTGCAGACTGTCTCAATGATTACTTCTGTTCTGTTTTCACTAAAGATTGTGAAGATACAATGTCTACATTAAGGGATGCTACGCAAAATAGAAACAAGCTTAACAGTAATCTTTTTACAGAGGATGAGGTTTTGTTAGCATTATCAAAAATAAATGTTACAAAGGCAGTGGGTCCTGATAATATTCATCCAAGGGTTTTAAAAGAACTTTGATCAGTGCTAACTGTCCCATTAACTGATCTGTTTAATCAGTCACTATTAACAGGAGCTGTCCCAGATGATTGGAGAATAGCAAATGTAATACCTCTTCATAAAAAGGGCAGTAGAGAAGAATCTGGCAACTACAGGCCAGTTAGTTTAACTTCAGTAGTAGGGAAATTAATGGAAAGCCTCTTAAAAGAAAGAATTATGACTTACATAAAGACAAACAATTTAGAGGACCAAAATCAGCATGGTTTTACTTCAGGGAGATCATGTCAGACTAATCTAATTGACTTCTTTGATTATGTAACAAAAGTATTAGACAAGGGAGGAGCAGTTGATGTAGCATATCTAGATTTCAGCAAAGCATTTGACACCGTCCCACACAATAAACTTATTCACAAACTATATCTCCTTGGTCTAGATTCAAAAATTGTGAACTGGGTGGAATGCTGGCTTAAGGACAGAAAACAGAGGCCTAGATTTAGAGTTCGGCGGTAGCCGTCAAAACCAGCGTTAGAGGCTCCTAACGCTGGTTTTGGCCGCCCGCTGGTATTTGGAGTCAGTGATTAAAGGGTCTAACGCTCACTTTGCAGCCGCGACTTTTCCATACCGCAGATCCCCCTACGCCATTTGCGTAGCCTATCTTTTCAATGGGATCTTTCTAACGCTGGTATTTAGAGTCGTTTCTGCAGTGAGCGTTAGAGCTCTAACGACAAGATTCCAGCCGCCTGAAAAAAGCAGGAGTTAAGAGCTTTCTGGCTAACGCCGGTTTATAAAGCTCTTAACTACTGTACCCTAAAGTACACTAACACCCATAAACTACCTATGTACCCCTAAACCGAGCTCCCCCCACATCGCCGCCACTCGATTAAAAATTTTAACCCCTAATCTTCCGACCGCCACCTACGTTATACTTATGTACCCCTAATCTGCTGCCCCTAACCCCGCCGACCCCTATATTACATTTATTAACCCCTAATCTGCCCCCCACAACATCGCCGCCAGCTACTTACAATAATTAACCCCTAATCTTCCGACCGCAAAGCGCCGCCACCTACGTTATCCCTATGTACCCCTAATCTGCTGCCCCTAACACCGCCGACCCCTATATTATATTTATTAACCCCTAATCTGCCCCCCTCAACGTCGCCGACACCTACCTAACTTATTAACCCCTAATCTGCCGAGCGGACCTGAGCGCTACTATAATAAAGTTATTAACCCCGAATCCGCCTCACTAACCCTATCATAAATAGTATTAACCCCTAATCTGCCCTCCCTAACATCGCCGACACCTACCTTCAATTATTAACCCCTAATCTGACGACCGGAGCTCACCGCTATTCTAATAAATGTATTAACCCCTAAAGCTAAGTCTAACCCTAACACTAACACCCCCCTAACTTAAATATAATTTTAATCTAACAAAATAAATTAACTCTTATTAAATAAATTAATCCTATTTAAAGCTAAATACTTACCTGTAAAATAAACCCTAATATAGCTACAATATAAATTATAATTATATTATAGCTATTTTAGGATTAATATTTATTTTACAGGCAACTTGGTATTTATTTTAACTAGGTACAATAGCTATTAAATAGTTAAGAACTATTTAATAGTTACCTAGTTAAAATAATAACAAATTTACCTGTAAAATAAATCCTAACCTAAGATATAATTAAACCTAACACTACCCTATCAATAAAATAATTAAATAAACTACCTACAATTACCTACAATTAACCTAACACTACACTATCAATAAATTAAATAAACACAATTGCTACAAATAAATACAATTAAATAAACTAGCTAAAGTACAAAAAATAAAAAGAACTAAGTTACAGAAAATAATAAAATATTTACAAACATAAGAATAATATTACAACAATTTTAAACTAATTACACCTACTCTAAGCCCCCTAATAAAATAACAAAGCCCCCCAAAATAATAAATTCCCTACCCTATTCTAAATTAAAAAAGTTACAAGCTCTTTTACCTTACCAGCCCTGAACAGGGCCCTTTGCGGGGCATGCCCCAAGAAGTTCAGCTCTTTTGCCTGTAAAAAAAAACATACAATACCCCCCCCCCAACATTACAACCCACCACCCACATACCCCTAATCTAACCCAAACCCCCCTTAAATAAACCTAACACTAATCCCCTGAAGATCTTCCTACCTTGTCTTCACCATCCAGGTATCACCGATCCGTCCTGGCTCCAAGATCTTCATCCAACCCAAGCGGGGGTTGGCGATCCATAATCCGGTGCTGAAGAGGTCCAGAAGAGGCTCCAAAGTCTTCATCCTATCCGGCAAGAAGAGGACATCCGGACCGGCAACCATCTTGATCCAAGCGGCATCTTCTATCTTCATCCGATGACGACAGGCTCCATCCTGAAGACCTCCACCGCGGACCCATCTTCTTCCGGCGACGTCCAACTGCAGAATGACGGTTCCTTTAAGGGACGTCATCCAAGATGGCGTCCCTTGAATTCCGATTGGCTGATAGGATTCTATCAGCCAATCGGAATTAAGGTAGGAATATTCTGATTGGCTGATGGAATCAGCCAATCAGAATCAAGTTCAATCCAATTGGCTGATCCAATCAGCCAATCAGATTGAGCTCGCATTCTATTGGCTGTTCCGATCAGCCAATAGAATGCGAGCTCAATCTGATTGGCTGATTGGATCAGCCAATCGGATTGAACTTGATTCTGATTGGCTGATTCCATCAGCCAATCAGAATATTCCTACCTTAATTCCGATTGGCTGATAGAATCCTATCAGCCAATCGGAATTCGAGGGACGCCATCTTGGATGACGTCCCTTAAAGGAACCGTCATTCTGCAGTTGGACGTCGCCGGAAGAAGATGGGTCCGCGGTGGAGGTCTTCAGGATGGAGCCGGTCGTCATCGGATGAAGATAGAAGATGCCGCTTGGATCAAGATGGTTGCCGGTCCGGATGTCCTCTTCTTGCCGGATAGGATGAAGACTTTGGAGCCTCTTCTGGACCTCTTCAGCACCGGATTATGGATCGCCAACCCCCGCTTGGGTTGGATGAAGATCTTGGAGCCAGGACGGATCGGTGATACCTGGATGGTGAAGACAAGGTAGGAAGATCTTCAGGGGATTAGTGTTAGGTTTATTTAAGGGGGGTTTGGGTTAGATTAGGGGTATGTGGGTGGTGGGTTGTAATGTTGGGGGGGGGGTATTGTATGTTTTTTTTTACAGGCAAAAGAGCTGAACTTCTTGGGGCATGCCCCGCAAAGGGCCCTGTTCAGGGCTGGTAAGGTAAAAGAGCTTGTAACTTTTTTAATTTAGAATAGGGTAGGGAATTTATTATTTTGGGGGGCTTTGTTATTTTATTAGGGGGCTTAGAGTAGGTGTAATTAGTTTAAAATTGTTGTAATATTATTCTTATGTTTGTAAATATTTTATTATTTTCTGTAACTTAGTTCTTTTTTATTTTTTGTACTTTAGCTAGTTTATTTAATTGTATTTATTTGTAGCAATTGTGTTTATTTAATTTATTGATAGTGTAGTGTTAGGTTAATTGTAGGTAATTGTAGGTAGTTTATTTAATTATTTTATTGATAGGGTAGTGTTAGGTTTAATTATATCTTAGGTTAGGATTTATTTTACAGGTAAATTTGTTATTATTTTAACTAGGTAACTATTAAATAGTTCTTAACTATTTAATAGCTATTGTACCTAGTTAAAATAAATACCAAGTTGCCTGTAAAATAAATATTAATCCTAAAATAGCTATAATATAATTATAATTTATATTGTAGCTATATTAGGGTTTATTTTACAGGTAAGTATTTAGCTTTAAATAGGATTAATTTATTTAATAAGAGTTAATTTATTTCGTTAGATGTAAATTATATTTAAGTTAGGGGGGGTGTTAGTGTTAGGGTTAGACTTAGCTTTAGGGGTTAATACATTTATTAGAATAGCGGTGAGCTCCGGTCGTCAGATTAGGGGTTAATAATTGAAGGTAGGTGTCGGCGATGTTAGGGAGGGCAGATTAGGGGTTAATACTATTTATGATAGGGTTAGTGAGGCGGATTCGGGGTTAATAACTTTATTATAGTAGCGCTCAGGTCCGCTCGGCAGATTAGGGGTTAATAAGTGTAGGTAGGTGTCGGCGACGTTGTGGGGGGCAGATTAGGGGTTAATAAATATAACATAGGGGTCGGCGATGTTAGGGCAGCAGATTAGGGGTACATAGGGATAACGTAGGTTGCGGCGGTTTACGGAGCGGAAGATTAGGGGTTAATAATAATATGCAGGGGTCAGCGATAGCGGGAGTGGCAGATTAGGGGTTAATAAGTGTAAGGTTAGGGGTGCTTAGACTCGGGGTACATGTTAGAGTGTTAGGTGCAGACGTAGGAAGTGTTTCCCCATAGGAAACAATGGGGCTGCGTTAGGAGCTGAACGCTGCTTTTTTGCAGGTGTTAGGTTTTTTTTCAGCTCAAACAGCCCCATTGTTTCCTATGGGAGAATCGTGCACGAGCACGTTTTTGATGCCGGCCGCGTCCGTAAGCAACTCTGGTATCGAGAGTTGCATTTGCGGTAAAAATGCCCTACGCTCCTTTTTTGGAGCCTAACGCAGCATTTGTTTTAACTCTCGATACCAGAGTTAAATTTATGGTGCGGCCAGAAAAAAGCCCGCGGAGCGTTAACAGCCCTTTTACCGCCGAACTCTAAATCTAGGCCAGCGTGTCTTAGTAAATGGAGTTCATTCAGCAGAGGGGGCTGTTACTAGTGGTGTTCCTCAGGGGTCAGTTCCGGGGCCTGTTTTGTTTAACATATTTATCTGCGATATCAGCAAAGGGCTACAGGGGAAAGTATGTCTCTTTGCAGATGATACAAAAATTTGCAACAGAGTGGATGTTCCAGGGGGGTAGACAAAATGAGAAGTGATATACAACAATTGGAGGATTGGACAAACGACTGGGATCTAAAGTTTAACACAGCAAAGTGTAAAATAATGCATTTAGGGAAGAAAAATCCAAATGTTAATTACAGACTCAATGACACTTTACTGACTGTTACAGACGAGGAACAGGACTTGGGAATTATTATTTCAGATGATTTAAAACTTAGTAAACATTGTAGTAATGCAGCGAGTAAGGCTAGCAGAATGCTTGGATGTATTGGTAGAGGTATTTGCAGCAGAAATAGTAAGGTTCTTATGCCACTTTATAGATCATTAGTTAGGTCTCATCTTGAGTATTGTGTGCAGTTCTGGAGGCCTTATCTTCAGAAGGATATTAACAAACTTGAATCTGTGCAAAGGAGGGCTAACAAAATGGTACATGGTCTAAAAAATAAAACTTACCAGGATAGGCTCAATGACCTAAATATGTATAGCTTAGAGGAGAGAAGGGAAAGAGGTGATATGATAGCAACTTTCAAGTACATTAAAGGGTTTAGTAAAACTGAGGCTGTGGGTATTTTACATAAAATGGAAAATTCAAGAACAAGGGGTCATGAGCTCAAGCTAAAGGGTAGTAGATTCAGGAGTAATTTGAGGAAGCACTTCTTTACAGAAAGAGTGATTGATTTATGGAATAAACTTCCTCAAGAGGTAGTAGCAACAAACACTGTGGGGGACTTTAAAAATTCATGGGACAAGCATAGGGCTATCCTACGAACTAGATACGTTTATACTGTTAGGTAAGGTCGGGCAGACTTGCTGGGCCTATGGCTCTTATCTGCCGTCAATATCTATGTTTCTATGTTTCTATGGTATCATCAAAGATGAGCTTGTGGGGCCTTTTCGGGTTGAGGATGGAGTCAAGCTCAACTCCCAGTCCTACTGCCAGTTTCTGGAAGACACCTTCTTCAAGCAGTGGTACAGGAAGAAGTCTGCATCCTTCAAGAAAAACATGATTTTCATGCAGGACAATGCTCCATCACACGCGTCCAAGTACTCCACAGCGTGGCTGGCAAGAAAGGGTATAAAAGAAGAAAATCTAATGACATGGCCTCCTTGTTCACCTGATCTGAACCCCATTGAGAACCTGTGGTCCATCATCAAATGTGAAATTTACAAGGAGGGAAAACAGTACACCTCTCTGAACAGTGTCTGGGAGGCTGTGGTTGCTGCTGCACGCAATGTTGATGGTGAACAGATCAAAACACTGACAGAATCCATGGATGGCAGGCTTTTGAGTGTCCTTGCAAAGAAAGGTGGCTATATTGGTCACTGATTTGTTTTTGTTTTGTTTTTGAATGTCAGAAATGTATATTTGTGAATGTTGAGATGTTATATTGGTTTCACTGGTAAAAATAAATAATTGAAATGGGTATATATTTGTTTTTTGTTAAGTTGCCTAATAATTATGCACAGTAATAGTCACCTGCACACACAGATACCCCCCCCCCTAAAATAGCTATAACTAAAAACAAACTAAAAACTACTTCCAAAACTATTCAGCTTTGATATTAATGAATTTTTTGGGTTTATTGAGAACATGGTTGTTGTTCAATAATAAAATTAATCCTCAAAAATACAACTTGCCTAATAATTCTGCACTCCCTGTAAACAATGATGTGAAATACAAATGAAGTGCATATAAATTAAAAATAACAAAGGGAGGAGTCTGATGCGATCGTGTCCATAATATAACCTAATGGGTTATACTTAAGAGGTAGTGTGATGGTAAACAGACCCCACATTGTTAGATGACATTACCAAGTGCACTCTTCACTACATTTAACCCTCTGATGTGCAACTAGGTTCTCTATATTAGTGATTCCTAAACTAGCGTGTTCAGACACAAGTTGCCATGGCAGCATGTACACAATGTATTGGATTCAAAATGAGAAAATTGAGACAGCTTCGATCCAGTAAGCCTATGTGCATGTTAATAAAATACACTACTGGCTACTATATCAAATATCCCTACACACAGATGTATTGGCTTGTATGTTCCATTTGATATAACTAATAGTGATGATGTTGCGAATAATTCGCCGGCGAATAGGTCCCGGCGAACATAGCATGTTCGCGTTCGCCTCGGCGAGCGAACATATGCAATGTTCGATCCGCCCCCTATTCGTCATCATTAAGTAAACTTTGACCCTGTACCTCACAGTCAGAATACACATTACAGCAAATCAGCAGCAGACCCTACCTCCCAGACCCTCCCACCTCCTGGACAGCATCCATTTTAGATTCATTTGGAAGCTGCATTCTTAGTGAGAGGAGGGACAGTGTAGCTGCTGCTGATTTAATAGGGAAATTGATAGCTAGGCTAGTGTATTCAGTGTCCACTACAGTCCTGAAGGACTCATCTGATCTCTGCTGTAAGGACAGCACCCCAAATAGCCCTTTTTAGGGCTAGAACATCAGTCTGCTTTTTTTTTTTTTTCTGCGTAATCTAATTGCAGTTGCCTGCCTGCCTGCCAGCGTGTGTGTCAGGCTCACAGCGTATACTGTGCCCACTTGCCCAGTGCCACCACTCATATCTGGTGTAACAGTAGTGTACATTTAAAAAAAAACAACACTTTTTTGACTGTGAAATAATAGCAGACAGCTGCCAGTACCCAAGATGGCCGCCAATAAGGCAGATGGGGAGGGTTAGAGAGCTGTTTTGGGGGGGGGATCAGGGAGGTTGGGGGCTAAGGGGGGATGCTACACCACATCATATGTAAATATGCTAAAAAAATTTTTTTAAAAACCTTTTATTTTAGTACTGGCAGATTTTCTGCCAGTACTTAAGATGGCGGGGACAATTGTGGGGTGGGGGAGGGAAGGGAGCTGTTTGGGAGGGATCAGGGGGTCTGATGTGTCAGGTGGGAGGCTGATCTCTACACTAAAGCTAAAATTAACCCTGCAAGCTCCCTACAAACTACCTAATTAACCCCTTCATTGCTAGCTATAATACACGTGTGATGCGCAGCAGCATTTAGCGGCCTTCTAATTACCAGAAAGCAACGCCAAAGTCATATATGTCTGCTATTTCTGAACAAAGGGGATCCCGGAGAAGCATTTACAACCATTTGTGCAATTTTTGCACAAGCTGTTTGTAAATAATTTCAGTGAGAAACCTAAAATTGTGAAAAAAATTGTTTTTTTTAAATTTGATCGCATTTGGCGGTGAAATGGTGGCATTAAATATACCAAAATGGGCCTAGATCAATACTTTGGGTTGTCTACTACACTACACTTAAGCTAAAATTAACTCTAAAAGCTGCCTACATGCTCCCTAATTAACCCCTTCACTGCTGGGCATAAAACGCGTGTGGTGCACAGTGGCATTTAGCAGCCTTCTAATTTCCAAAAAGCAACGCCACAGCCATATAAGTCTGCTATTTCTGAACAAAGGGGATCCCAGAGAAGCATTTACAACCATTTATGCCATAATTGCATAAGTTGTTTGTAAATAATTTCTGTGAGAAACCTAAAGTTTGTTAAAAAGTGAACATTTTTTTTTTATTAGATCGCATTTGGCGGTGAAATGGTATCATGAAATATACCAAAATAGGCTTAGATCAATACGTTGGGTTGTCTACTACACTACACTTAAGATAAAATTAACTCTACAAGCTCCCTTCATGCTCCCTAATTAACCCCTTCACTGCTGGGCATAAAACATGTGTGGTGCGCAGTGGCATTTAGCAGCCTTCTAATTACCAAAAAGCAACGCCAAAGTCATATAAGTCTGCTATAATGGCATGTCTGGCACACAGTGTTGGGCCAAGGGTCCATCTGACCACTGATACCTGGTCTGCAAAGCATGGTCAGGACAGGTATATCACCTACACTGCGCACTGTGAAGCGGGTGTAACCCTTACACTACCTGATCGATACAACATCATACCTGATGTTTTAAAGCATGTTATTCCAAACAATTTAGGAATGTTAGGTGATTTATGCCCTTTATGGATTAAAACCAGACTCTGCATCAACTGTGTAATTTTCCATGGGAGTTTTTCCATGGATCCCCCTCCGGCATGCCACAGTCCAGGTGTTAGTGCCCTTGAAGCAACTTTTCCATCAGTATTGTGGCCAGAATGAGTCCCTGTGGGTTTTAAAATTCGCCTGCCTATTGAAGTCTATGGCGGTTCGCCCGTTCGCAAACTTTTGTGGAAGTTCGCGTTCACCGTTCGCGAACCCAATTTTTTAGGTTGCGACATCACTAATAACTAGCATATGTGTGACCATTAGATGACAGGTAATATGACACAATGATCTTAATTATATGATATCACCTGTTAAGATGTTACTAAGACATTATGTTTTAATGAGCCCTGCAACCCCTGTTCGGGGGCATACCCCATTGACCTGGCCGTTGCATTTAGCCACACAATATGCATACAGAATCTCATACGTGTGTAACAAGTGTATGGATATTACATATCTGAACAAAAATAGTGAGAATAAGTGAAGGCGCCTACAGATGGCTATATATAAACACTTGATATATCTGCATATAGTGCTAACATGTAATGTTGACCCCAGCACATTAATAATATAATGGACTCATCTCCTCAACAGAATCAACAAGTGTAATAATCTGTTGATCAGACAAGTACTGCGAGTCAGACAAAAATCTAAAGTGCAATACAAAACACGTTACAATAAAACAATATGTAATATGTGAAACACAAGAAGTGATCTGTGCTAAAACCTAGGAATATATTCCAAAGTGAACAGTTCAAATAGTATCAAACCCAAGCTTTCTCCGGGGTTAAATCGCCAAAAAAGAGAAGAATGTCCCTTTATTTCAGATGGTATATGGCAGCAGACTCCTTCCACAGCTGATCGGCAACCAGCAAACGATCTGTAGAGAATGAAAGAAACAAAAGGAGGCGCCACAATGGTGTCAGTACGTCAGGTACCAATGCTCATGCACACATCAAGATATCACTTACTAGATGTCAGGCACTTGAGAAGTGCCACAAAGATAGACTGGACTATTAAAAGCTGCCCAGCAAGCTCTCCTCACGGATAGTGATCCAACACAATCAGAGTGTAACAGGAACCGGACGGAGTCAGTCAAATGCTTCCAAGATAAGCTCTTTTCAAACTCACTCGCAACATTCAATAAAGATAGAAAGTTAAAAAATGGTAGTGTGATGCCGCAGGGTAAAAACAAAGTGCAGTTTATTTAAAACCCTATAAACTACGCGTTTCCCGGTATTAGCAACCGTTTCATCATACACCTGATGAAACGGTTGCTAATACCGGGAAACGCGTAGTGTATCACATCTAGTAAGTGATATCTTGATGTGTGCATGAGCATTGGTACCTGACGTACTGACACCATTGTGGCGCCTCCTTTTGTTTCTTTCATATATTACATATCTGCTGTCTATTGAGGCCCATCATTTGTCTCCTCTGTACACTACGTCATACAAAACCTCCAAAACTATAAATACCCACGTAAAGAACAAATATGAGCACACCCACATGATAATATGATACAGCAACACGAAAAAATTAAATAAAATAAATAAATAAAAACAGGTTACAAAATAATAACATCGGTGTCTATATTATCTCCTTTATAGTCCACCTGCAGACTGTATCACTACATTAAATACTCCTATGTTCATCAAAACAAATCTGCTGGATGACGTCTACAGTGATAATTCACACTGTGCCATAGGTAGTGGATACTCCTATGTTTGTCAAACCAACTTAGCCAGAAGATGTCCACAGAGATAGATCACATAATGCCAAAGGTAGTAAATACATTTGAAGGATTCCAATTCTCCATTATATGACCTCCTGCTTTATAGCATCCACGACGATCCTATGTGAGTCCAATGGTTATCATCACTGAGAAAAATGTCCCCTTTTAAGTGTAATCCAAGGACAGAATACATTGCTGTTCCGATCAGCCAATAGAATGCGAGGTCAATCCAATTGGCTGATTGGATCAGCCAATCGGATTGAACTTCAATCTGATATGCTGATTGAATCAGCCAATAAGAATTTTCCTACCTTAATTCCGATTGGCTGAGAGAATCCTATCAGCCAATCGGAATTCGAGGGACGCCATCTTGGATGACGTCATTTAAAGGAACCGTCATTCGTCGTTCAGTCGTCGGGCAGGATGGATGTTCTGCGTTGGAGGTCTGCAGGATGCTGACGCTCCGCTCCGGATGGATGAAGATAGAAGATACCGCTTGGATGAACACTTCAATTGGATGGAAGACCTCTTCTGCCCCGCTTGGATGAAGACTTCTACTGGATGGAGGACCTCTTCTTTCCCTGCTTGGATGAAGACTTCTACCGGATGGAGGACCTCTTCTTGCTCCGCTTGGATGAAGAATTTGGCTCAGCTGGGTGAAGACAACTCAAGGTAGGGAGATCTTCAGGGGGTTAGTGTTAGGTTTATTTAAGGGGGTTTGGGTGGGTTAGAGTAGGGGTATGTGGTGGTGGGTTTTAATGTTGGGGGGTTGTATTTTTTTTACAGGTAAAAGAGCTGATTACTTTGGGGCAATGCCCCGCAAAAAGCCCTTTTAAGGGCTGGTAAAAGAGCTGATTACTTTGTAATTTAGAATAGGGTAGGGTATTTTATTATTTTGGGGGGCTTTTTTATTTTATTAGGGGGCTTAGATTAGGTGTAATTAGTTTAAACTTCTTGTAATTTTTTTTTATTCTCTGTAATTTAGTGTGGGGGGTTGTATTATAGATTAGTTTATTTAATTGTATTTTAGTTTAGCTAATTGTAGTTAATTTATTTAAATAATTTATTTATAGTGTAGTGTTAGGTGTATTTGTAACTTAGGTTAGGATTTATTTTACAGGTAATTTTGTAATTATTTTAACTAGGTAGCTATTAAATAGTTATTAATTATTTAATAGCTATTGTACCTAGTTAAAATAAATACAAAGTTGCCTGTAAAATAAATATAAATCCTAAAATAGCTACAATGTAACTATTAGTTATATTGTAGTTATATTAGGGTTTATTTTATACGTAAGTATTTAGTTTTAAATAGGAATAATTTATTTAATTATAGTAAATTTATTTAGATTAATTTAAATTATATTTAAGTTAGGGGGGTATTAGGGTTAGGGTTAGACTTAGGTTTAGGGGTTAATAACTTTATTATAGTAGCGGCGACGTTGGGGGCGGGAGATTAGGGGTTAATAATTGTAGGTAGGTGGCTGCGATGTTAGGGAGGGCAGATTAGGGGTTAATACAATTTATTATAGTGTTTGTGAGGCGGGAGTGCGGCGGTTTAGGGGTTAATACATTTATTATAGTGTCGGCGAGGTCCGGTCGGCAGATTAGGGGTTAATAAGTGTAGGTAGGTGGCGGCAACGTTGGGGGGGGGCAGATTAGGGGTTAATAAATATAATATAGGTGTCGTCGAGGTTAGGGGCAGCAGATTAGGGGTTTATAGTGATAATGTAGGTTGCGGCGGTGTCCGGAGCAGCAGATTAGGGGTTAATAATAAAATGCAGGTGCCAGCGATAGCGGGGGTGGCAAATTAAGGGTTAATAAGTGTAAGGTTAGGGGTGTTTAGACTCGGGGTTCATGTTAGGGTGTTAGGTGTAGACTTAGAAAGTGTTTACCCATAGGAAACAATGGGGCTGCGTTAGGAGCTAAACGCTGCTTTTTTGCAGGTGTTAGTTTTTTTTTTAGCCAGCTCAGCCCCATTGTTTCCTATAGGGATATCGTGTGCGAGCACATTTTTCCAGCTTACCGCTACCGTAAGCAGCGCTGGTATTGAGAGTTGAAGCCATTCAGACAACTCGTAATACCAGCGTTGGCTTAAGGGTGCGCTGGAAAAAAGGAGCGTTAGCACCGCGGGTCTTTACCGTCAAAACTCTAAATCTAGGCGATAGTGTTTGTTTTTACTCATTTCTAGAGACCCTATATTTCTATCTTGTTAACAAAATTCTTTACAACCCATACATTTACCGCATTTGTTAAAACCTTTAAGGTCCTCTCTCCAGTTTTCTTCATTTTTCACTTTAAGAAAACTTTCAGTAATTCTATCTTTAATATTAGGTACTTGTTTAAATAGTATGAATGACTTGTTTGTATAATGTCTCTTCAACCATAATCTTTCTTAAGAACATCCCAATGTTTATTAATAATATTACTTAACTCTTTATTCTGAGCATAATAATCCAAAATAATAGGTCCTACTTTCTCTTCTCTATATGCAAATTTGTCATTCTTTTTAGCATTATATTTCATAAAGGTCTCTCTTTTTTCATTACCTATCTCGTGTATAATTGAATCTATTCTCTGTTCTTGATATCTTTTTTTCTATGAATTTTTCTCTGAATTGTTTGGATTGCTTATAGAAAACACTTTTATCACTACAATTTCTTCGTAGTCTACATATTTGACTTTTGGGAATGTTCTTTAACCAGTTATAGAGATGGCAGTTGTCTTAAATGTAACTATTAACATCTACAGGTTTAAAGGGACAGTCTACACCAACATTTTTCTTATTTAAAAAGATAGATAATCCCTTTATTACCCATTCCCCGTTTTTGCATAACCAACACAGTTATATTAATACACTTTTTACCTCTGTGATTACCTTGTATCTAAGCCTTTGCAGACAGCCTCCTT
Source organism: Bombina bombina (assembly GCF_027579735.1). NCBI lineage: Eukaryota > Metazoa > Chordata > Amphibia > Anura > Bombinatoridae > Bombina > Bombina bombina. Next base: position 1,445,598,035 of record NC_069499.1, on the reverse strand, counting down.
ATCTAAGTGCCTTTGACTGACATGCAGTGTAGTCAATCAGTGAAGACTCCTAAATAACTTCACGGGAGTGAGCACAATGTTATCTATATGACACATGTGAACTAGCACAGTCTAACTGTGAAAAACTTTCAAAATGCTCTGAGCTAGGAGGCGGTTTTCAACGGTTTAGAAATCAGTTTGAGCCTAGCTAGGTTTAGCTTTTTAAAAATACCACCAAGGGAACAAAGCAAATTTCATGATAAAAGTAAATTGGAAAATTGTTTAAAATTGCATACCCTATCTGAATCATGAAAGTTTAGTTTTGACTAGACTGTCCCTTTAAAATAATTCTTGGTTTTTAACAAGCCATTTTCAGTATATATAGATAAATCAAAAAAATTAACGGCTAGATTTAGAGTTCTGCGGCCAAAGGGATGCGTTAGCTACGCATGCTTTTTTTCTCCCGCACCTTTTAAATAACTCTGGTATTTAGAGTTCACAGAAGGGCTGCGTTAGGCTCCAAAAAGGGAGAGTATAGCATATTTACCGCCACTGCAACTCTCAATACCAGCGTTGCTTACGGACGCGGCCAGCTTCAAAAACGTGCTCGTGCACGATTCCCCCATAGGAAACAATGGGGCTGAGCTGGCTGAAAAAAAACTCAACACCTGTAAAAAAGCAGCGTTCAGCTCTTAACGCAGCCCCATTGTTTCCTATGGGGAAACAATTTCTAAGTCTACACCTCACACCCTAACATGAACCCCGAGTCTAAAAACCCCTAACCTTACACTTATTAACTCCTAATCTGCCACCCCCAACATCGCTGACACCTGCATTATACTATTAACCCTTAATCTGCCGCTCCGGACACCGCCGCCAACTATATTATAGCTATGAACCCATAATCTGCTGTCCCTAACATCGCCGACACCTATATTATATTTATTAACCCCTAATCTGTCCCCCCCTCAACGTCACTGCCACCTACCTACACTTATTAACCCCTAATCTGCCGACCGGACATTGCCACCACTATAATAAATGTATTAACCCCTAAACCGCCGCACTCCCGCCTCGCAAACACTATAATAAGATATCACTTACTAGATGTCAGGCACTTGAGAAGTGCCACAAAGATAGACTGGACTATTAAAAGCTGCCCAGCAAGCTCTCCTCACGGATAGTGATCCAACACAATCAGAGTGTAACAGGAACCGGACGGAGTCAGTCAAATGCTTCCAAGATAAGCTCTTTTCAAACTCACTCGCAACATTCAATAAAGATAGAAAGTTAAAAAATGGTAGTGTGATGCCGCAGGGTAAAAACAAAGTGCAGTTTATTTAAAACCCTATAAACTACGCGTTTCCCGGTATTAGCAACCGTTTCATCAGGTGTATGATGAAACGGTTGCTAATACCGGGAAACGCGTAGTGTATCACATCTAGTAAGTGATATCTTGATGTGTGCATGAGCATTGGTACCTGACGTACTGACACCATTGTGGCGCCTCCTTTTGTTTCTTTCATATATTACATATCTGCTGTCTATTGAGGCCCATCATTTGTCTCCTCTGTACACTACGTCATACAAAACCTCCAAAACTATAAATACCCACGTAAAGAACAAATATGAGCACACCCACATGATAATATGATACAGCAACACGAAAAAATTAAATAAAATAAATAAATAAAAACAGGTTACAAAATAATAACATCGGTGTCTATATTATCTCCTTTATAGTCCACCTGCAGACTGTATCACTACATTAAATACTCCTATGTTCATCAAAACAAATCTGCTGGATGACGTCTACAGTGATAATTCACACTGTGCCATAGGTAGTGGATACTCCTATGTTTGTCAAACCAACTTAGCCAGAAGATGTCCACAGAGATAGATCACATAATGCCAAAGGTAGTAAATACATTTGAAGGATTCCAATTCTCCATTATATGACCTCCTGCTTTATAGCATCCACGACGATCCTATGTGAGTCCAATGGTTATCATCACTGAGAAAAATGTCCCCTTTTAAGTGTAATCCAAGGACAGAATACATTGCTGTTCCGATCAGCCAATAGAATGCGAGGTCAATCCAATTGGCTGATTGGATCAGCCAATCGGATTGAACTTCAATCTGATATGCTGATTGAATCAGCCAATAAGAATTTTCCTACCTTAATTCCGATTGGCTGAGAGAATCCTATCAGCCAATCGGAATTCGAGGGACGCCATCTTGGATGACGTCATTTAAAGGAACCGTCATTCGTCGTTCAGTCGTCGGGCAGGATGGATGTTCTGCGTTGGAGGTCTGCAGGATGCTGACGCTCCGCTCCGGATGGATGAAGATAGAAGATACCGCTTGGATGAACACTTCAATTGGATGGAAGACCTCTTCTGCCCCGCTTGGATGAAGACTTCTACTGGATGGAGGACCTCTTCTTTCCCTGCTTGGATGAAGACTTCTACCGGATGGAGGACCTCTTCTTGCTCCGCTTGGATGAAGAATTTGGCTCAGCTGGGTGAAGACAACTCAAGGTAGGGAGATCTTCAGGGGGTTAGTGTTAGGTTTATTTAAGGGGGTTTGGGTGGGTTAGAGTAGGGGTATGTGGTGGTGGGTTTTAATGTTGGGGGGTTGTATTTTTTTTACAGGTAAAAGAGCTGATTACTTTGGGGCAATGCCCCGCAAAAAGCCCTTTTAAGGGCTGGTAAAAGAGCTGATTACTTTGTAATTTAGAATAGGGTAGGGTATTTTATTATTTTGGGGGGCTTTTTTATTTTATTAGGGGGCTTAGATTAGGTGTAATTAGTTTAAACTTCTTGTAATTTTTTTTTATTCTCTGTAATTTAGTGTGGGGGGTTGTATTATAGATTAGTTTATTTAATTGTATTTTAGTTTAGCTAATTGTAGTTAATTTATTTAAATAATTTATTTATAGTGTAGTGTTAGGTGTATTTGTAACTTAGGTTAGGATTTATTTTACAGGTAATTTTGTAATTATTTTAACTAGGTAGCTATTAAATAGTTATTAATTATTTAATAGCTATTGTACCTAGTTAAAATAAATACAAAGTTGCCTGTAAAATAAATATAAATCCTAAAATAGCTACAATGTAACTATTAGTTATATTGTAGTTATATTAGGGTTTATTTTATACGTAAGTATTTAGTTTTAAATAGGAATAATTTATTTAATTATAGTAAATTTATTTAGATTAATTTAAATTATATTTAAGTTAGGGGGGTGTTAGGGTTAGGGTTAGACTTAGGTTTAGGGGTTAATAACTTTATTATAGTAGCGGCGACGTTGGGGGCGGGAGATTAGGGGTTAATAATTGTAGGTAGGTGGCTGCGATGTTAGGGAGGGCAGATTAGGGGTTAATACAATTTATTATAGTGTTTGTGAGGCGGGAGTGCGGCGGTTTAGGGGTTAATACATTTATTATAGTGTCGGCGAGGTCCGGTCGGCAGATTAGGGGTTAATAAGTGTAGGTAGGTGGCGGCAACGTTGGGGGGGGGGGCAGATTAGGGGTTAATAAATATAATATAGGTGTCGTCGAGGTTAGGGGCAGCAGATTAGGGGTTTATAGTGATAATGTAGGTTGCGGCGGTGTCCGGAGCAGCAGATTAGGGGTTAATAATAAAATGCAGGTGCCAGCGATAGCGGGGGTGGCAAATTAAGGGTTAATAAGTGTAAGGTTAGGGGTGTTTAGACTCGGGGTTCATGTTAGGGTGTTAGGTGTAGACTTAGAAAGTGTTTACCCATAGGAAACAATGGGGCTGCGTTAGGAGCTAAACGCTGCTTTTTTGCAGGTGTTAGTTTTTTTTTTAGCCAGCTCAGCCCCATTGTTTCCTATAGGGATATCGTGTGCGAGCACATTTTTCCAGCTTACCGCTACCGTAAGCAGCGCTGGTATTGAGAGTTGAAGCCATTCAGACAACTCGTAATACCAGCGTTGGCTTAAGGGTGCGCTGGAAAAAAGGAGCGTTAGCACCGCGGGTCTTTACCGTCAAAACTCTAAATCTAGGCGATAGTGTTTGTTTTTACTCATTTCTAGAGACCCTATATTTCTATCTTGTTAACAAAATTCTTTACAACCCATACATTTACCGCATTTGTTAAAACCTTTAAGGTCCTCTCTCCAGTTTTCTTCATTTTTCACTTTAAGAAAACTTTCAGTAATTCTATCTTTAATATTAGGTACTTGTTTAAATAGTATGAATGACTTGTTTGTATAATGTCTCTTCAACCATAATCTTTCTTAAGAACATCCCAATGTTTATTAATAATATTACTTAACTCTTTATTCTGAGCATAATAATCCAAAATAATAGGTCCTACTTTCTCTTCTCTATATGCAAATTTGTCATTCTTTTTAGCATTATATTTCATAAAGGTCTCTCTTTTTTCATTACCTATCTCGTGTATAATTGAATCTATTCTCTGTTCTTGATATCTTTTTTTCTATGAATTTTTCTCTGAATTGTTTGGATTGCTTATAGAAAACACTTTTATCACTACAATTTCTTCGTAGTCTACATATTTGACTTTTGGGAATGTTCTTTAACCAGTTATAGAGATGGCAGTTGTCTTAAATGTAACTATTAACATCTACAGGTTTAAAGGGACAGTCTACACCAACATTTTTCTTATTTAAAAAGATAGATAATCCCTTTATTACCCATTCCCCGTTTTTGCATAACCAACACAGTTATATTAATACACTTTTTACCTCTGTGATTACCTTGTATCTAAGCCTTTGCAGACAGCCTCCTTATCTAAGTGCCTTTGACTGACATGCAGTGTAGTCAATCAGTGAAGACTCCTAAATAACTTCACGGGAGTGAGCACAATGTTATCTATATGACACATGTGAACTAGCACAGTCTAACTGTGAAAAACTTTCAAAATGCTCTGAGCTAGGAGGCGGTTTTCAACGGTTTAGAAATCAGTTTGAGCCTAGCTAGGTTTAGCTTTTTAAAAATACCACCAAGGGAACAAAGCAAATTTCATGATAAAAGTAAATTGGAAAATTGTTTAAAATTGCATACCCTATCTGAATCATGAAAGTTTAGTTTTGACTAGACTGTCCCTTTAAAATAATTCTTGGTTTTTAACAAGCCATTTTCAGTATATATAGATAAATCAAAAAAATTAACGGCTAGATTTAGAGTTCTGCGGCCAAAGGGATGCGTTAGCTACGCATGCTTTTTTTCTCCCGCACCTTTTAAATAACGCTGGTATTTAGAGTTCACAGAAGGGCTGCGTTAGGCTCCAAAAAGGGAGAGTATAGCATATTTACCGCCACTGCAACTCTCAATACCAGCGTTGCTTACGGACGCGGCCAGCTTCAAAAACGTGCTCGTGCACGATTCCCCCATAGGAAACAATGGGGCTGAGCTGGCTGAAAAAAAACTCAACACCTGTAAAAAAGCAGCGTTCAGCTCTTAACGCAGCCCCATTGTTTCCTATGGGGAAACAATTTCTAAGTCTACACCTCACACCCTAACATGAACCCCGAGTCTAAAAACCCCTAACCTTACACTTATTAACTCCTAATCTGCCACCCCCAACATCGCTGACACCTGCATTATACTATTAACCCTTAATCTGCCGCTCCGGACACCGCCGCCAACTATATTATAGCTATGAACCCATAATCTGCTGTCCCTAACATCGCCGACACCTATATTATATTTATTAACCCCTAATCTGTCCCCCCCTCAACGTCACTGCCACCTACCTACACTTATTAACCCCTAATCTGCCGACCGGACATTGCCACCACTATAATAAATGTATTAACCCCTAAACCGCCGCACTCCCGCCTCGCAAACACTATAATAAATTTTATTAACCCCTAATCTGCCCTCCCTAACATCTCCGCCACCTACCTACAATTATTAACCCCTAATCTGCCACCCCCAACGTCGCCGGTACTATAATAAAGTTATTAACCCCTAAACCTAAGTCTAACCCTAACACCCTAACTTAAATATTATTTAAATAAAACGAAATAAAATTACTATAATTAAATAAATTATTCCTATTTAAAACTAAATACTTACCTATAAAATAAACCCTAATATAGCTACAATATAACTAATAATTACATTGTATCTATTTTAGGATTTATATTTATTTTACAGGCAACTTTGTATTTATTTTAACTAGGTACAATAGCTATTAAATAGTTCATAACTATTTAATAGCTACCTAGTTAAAATAATTACAAAATTACCTGTAAAATAAATCCTAACCTAAGTTACAAATTCACCTAACACTACACCATCATTTAAATTAATTAAATAAATTAACTACAATTATCTAAACTAAAATACAATTAAATAAACTAAACTATAGTACAAAAAACAAACACTAAATTATAAAAAATAAAAAAATATTTCAAGAATTTTAATCTAATCTAATGTAAGACCACTAATAAAATAAAAATGCCCCCCCAAATAATAAAAATCCCTACCCTATACTAAATTACAAAAGTAATCAGCTCTTTTACCAGCCCATAAAAGGGCTTTTTGCGGGGCATTGCCCCAAAGTAATCAGCTCTTTTACCTGTAAAAAAAAATACAAGCCCCCCAACATTACAACCCACCACCCACACACCCCTACACTAAAACCCACCCGATCCCCCCTTAAAAAAACCTAACACTACCCCATTGAAGATCACCCTACCTTGAGCCGTCTTCAGCCAGCCCGGGCACCGATGGGACAGAAGAGGATATCCAGACCGGCAGAAGTCTTCATCCGATCGGGGCAGAAGAGGACATACGGACCGGGAGAAGGCTTCATCCAAGCAGCATCTTCTATCTTCATCTATCCGGCGCGGAGCGGGTCCATCTTCAAGACATCCAATGCGGAGCATCCTCTTCTTTCCACGGCTGACGACTGAATGAAGGTTCCTTTAAATTACGTCATCCAAGATGGCGTCCCTCGAATTCTGATTGGCTGATAGGATTCTATCAGCCAATCGGAATTAAGGTAGGAAAAATCTGATTGGTTGATTTAATCAGCCAATCCGATTGACGTTCAATCCAATTGGCTGATTGGATCAGCCAATAGAATTGACCTCGCATTCTATTGGCTGATCCAATCAGCCAATCGGATTGAACTTCAATCCGATTGGCTGATTAAATCAACCAATCGGATTTTTCCTACCTTAATTCCGATTGGCTGATAGAATACTATCAGCCAATTGGAATACAAGGGACGCCATCTTGGATGACGTCATTTAAAGGAACTTTCATTCAGTTGTTGGCCGTGGAAAGAAGAGGAGGCTCCGCATCGGATGTCTTGAAGATGGACCCGCTCCATGCCGGATGGATGAATATAGAAGATGCCGCTTGGATGAAGCCTTCTTCCGGTCCGGATGTCCTCTTCTGCCCTGATCGGATGAAGACTTCTGCCAGACCTGATGTCCTCTTCTGTCCCATCAGTGGCCGGCTGGCTGAAGACGGCTCAAGGTAGGGTGATCTTCAATTGGGTAGTGTTAGGTTTTTTAAAGGGGGGATCGGTGGGTTTTAGAGTAGGGGTGTGTGGGTGGTGGGTTGTAATGTTGGGGAGGGGCTTGTATTTTTTTTTACAGGTAAAAGAGCTGATTACTTTGGGGCAATGCCCCGCTAAAAGCCCTTTTAAGGGCTGTTAAAAGAGCTGATAACTTTGTAATTTAGTTTAGGGTAGGGAATTTTATTTTTTTGAGTGGCTTTTTTATTTTATTAGGGGGCTTAGATTAGGTGTAATTAGATTAAAATTCTTGTAATTTTTTTATTTTTTTGTAATTTAGTGTTTGTTTGTTTTTGTACTATAGTTTTGTTTATTTAATTGTATTTTATTTCAGATAATTGTAGTTAATTAATTTATTGATAGTGTAGTGTTAGGTGTATTTGTAACTTAGGTTAGGATTTATTTTACAGGTAATTTTGTAATTATTTTAACTAGGTAGCTATTAAAGTTATTAACTATTTAATAGCTATTGTACCTAGTTAAAATAAATACAAAGTTGCCTGTAAAATAAATATAAATCCTAAAATAGCTACAATGTAACTATTAGTTATATTGTAGCTATATTAGAGTTTATTTTATAGGTAAGTATTTAGTTTTAAATAGGATTAATTTATTTAATTATAGTAATTTTAGTTCGTTTTATTTAAATTATATTTAATTTAGGGGGGTGTTAGGGTTAGGGTTAGACTTAGGTTTAGGGGTTAATAACTTTATTATAGTAGCGGCGATGTTGGGCGCGGGAGATTAAGGGTTAATAATTGTAGGTAGGTGGCGGCGATGTTAGGGAGGGCAGATTAGGGGTTAATAAAATGTATTATAGTGTATGCGTGGCGGGAGTGCGGCAGTTTAGGAGTTAATACATTTATTATCGTGGCGGTGAGGTCCGGTCGGCAGATTAGGGGTTAATAAGTGTAGGTAGGTGGCGGGGCCGTTGGGGGGGGCAGATTAGGGGCTAATAAATATAATATAGGTGTCGGCGATGTTAGGGGCAGCAGATTAGGGGTTCATAGGGATAATGTAGGGTTTGTGATGTGGGGGGGCCTCGGTTTAGGGGTTCATAGGTAGTTTATGGGTGTTAATAAGTGTAGGTAGGTGAAAGCGACGTTGGGGGGGCAGATTAGGGGTTAATAAATATAATATAGGTGTCGGTGATGTTAGGGACAGCAGATTAGGGGTTCATCGCTATAATGTAGGTGGCGGCGGTGTCCGGTCGGCAGATTAGGGGTTAAATTATTTAATTTTAGTGTTTGCGATTTGGGGGGGGCCTCGGTTTAGGGGTTCATAGGTAGTTTATGGGTGTTAGTGTACTTTGTATCACTGTAGTTAAGAGCTTCATGTTCCGGCATTAGCCCATAGTGATGTCGAGAACATAAAATTTTCTGTTGGCGAACGAAAACTTCCGCAAATGTTCGCGAACGGGCGAACCGGGCGAACCGCCGTAGACTTCAATAGGCAGGCGAATTTTAAAACCCACAGGGACTCTTTCTGGCCACAATAGTGATGGAAAAGTTGTTTCAAGGGGACTAACACCTGGACTGTGGCATGCCGGAGGGGGATCCATGGCAAAACTCACATGGAAAATTACATAGTTGATGCAGAGTCTGGTTTTAATCCATAAAGGGCATAAATCACCTAACATTCCTAAATTGTTTGGAATAACGTGCTTTAAAACATCAGGTATGATGTTGTATCGATCAGGTAGTGTAAGAGTTACGCCCGCTTCACAGTGACAGACCAAACTCCCCGTTTAATGCACCGCAAACAACCGCAAACAGTTCATTTGCACAACCGCAAACTCCCCATTTGCACAAGGTTGGATACCAAGCTAGCCATGTCCCATTCCTTGTCCTCACTGATGTCATTCAAGGTCTCTTCCTCCACCCAGCCACGTACAACATGCCACGTACAACATCAAGGGTCCTGAAAGGTGACAACAAGCCCCCTGGGATGCCTGCTGTGTTTGGTCTTCCACCTCCTCAAAGCCACCTTCCTCCTCTGTCTCCTCTTCTTCAGACTCCTCTCTCTGCATTGCCTCTCTCTGCGTTATTATAAGGTGTGTTAAGTAGTACTATTCCTATCAGTTTAATCCCTGTTATGTGCCTTTTTTTTGGATTGGTTTTTGAAGCCACAGTGCAGCACCAGAGGCCAGAAAAATTAGGCATATACACATGCCTGAAAAATTAGGTATTGTTGCAGCCACTGCTGTAGCAGCGGCCAGAAAAATTGATATTTGTTTTCCAGGCAGAAAGTGCCCTAAAACATTGCGGCTTGAACCCTAGTTGGTGTCGGATACGTCACGCAAGTCATCCGGCATTCAGAGATAAAATACAGCAGCGTGTGGACCATTTTTAGCCCAAGGCAGCTCATCTCATCAGGCCTTTTTTAGTCGAATGTATCGCCCACTGTCAGTCCCTTCGGGATCCATCCCTCATTCATCTTAATAAAGGTGAGGTAATCTAGACTTTTTTGACCTAGGCGACTTCTCTTCTCAGTGACAATACCTCCTGCTGCACTGAAGGTCCTTTCTGACAGGACACTTGAAGTGGGGAAGACCAGAAGTTCTATCGCAAATTGGGATAGCTCAGGCCACAGGTCAAGCCTGCACATCCAGTAGTCAAGGGGTTCATCGCTCTTCAGAGTGTCGATATCTGCAGTTAAGGCGAGGTAGTCTGCTACCTGACGGTCGAGTCGTTCTCTGAGGGTGGACCCCGAAGGACTGTGGCAACTGAGGACTTAAAAAGCTCTGCATGTCCTCCATCAACAACATGTCTGTAAAGCATCCTGTCCTTGCCGGCGTGGTCATGGGAGGAGGAGGATTACTTTCACCTCTTCCCCTGTTAGATTCCCGTTGTGCTGTGACCTCACCCTTATACACTGTGTAAAGCATACTTTTTAATTTATATTTGAACTGCTGCATCCTTTCCGACTTGCGGTAATTCGGTAACATTTCAGGCACTTTCTGCTTATACCGGGGGTCTAGTAGCATGGACACCCAGTACAGTTCGTTCTCCATCAGCCTTTTTATACGAGGGTCCCTCAACAGGCACGACAGCATGAAAGACCCCATTTGCACAAGGTTGGATGCCGAGTTACTCATGTCCCGTTCCTCATCCTCAGTGATCTCACTGAAGGTATGTTCTTCCACCAAGCCACGTACAACACCACGGGTACCAGATAGGTGACAACGAGCACCCTAGGATGCCTGTTGTGGCTGTTCTTCTTCCTCCTCCTCAAAGCCACATTCCTCCTCTGACTCCTCTTCCTCACAATCCTCTTCCAGCATTGCCGCAGGTCCAGCAAGCGATGCTGATAAGGCTGTTTCTGGTGGTGATGGTGACCACAACTCTTCCTCTTCCTCTTCACGCTAATCTACGGCCTGATCCATCACTCTTCACAGGGCACGCTCCAGGAAGAAAACAAATGGTATGATGTCGCTGATGGTGCCTTCGGTGCGACTGACTAGGTTTGTCACCTCCTGAAAAGGACGCATGAGCCTACAGGCATTGCGCATGAGCATCCAGTAACGTGGCAAAAAAATTCCCAGCTCCGCAGAGGCTGTCCTAGCAACCCGGTCATACAAATAGTCGTTAATGGCTTTTTCTTGTTGGAGCAGGCGGTCGAACATGAGGAGTGTTGAATTCCAACGTGTCGGGCTGTCGCAAATCAAGTGCCTCACTGGCATGTTGTTTCGCCACTGCATATCTGAAAAGTGCGCCATGGCCATGTTGGAACGCCTCAAATGTCCTGGCCTGCTTCAGGACGTCCTGTAAGTCTGGGTACCTCTGCACAAAGCATTGTACGATCAGATTACACACATGTGCCATGCACAGCACATGTGTCAACTTGCCCAAATTCAATGCCGCCAACAAATTTCTTCCGTTGTCACAAACGACTTTGCCGATCTCCAGTTGGTGCGGAGTCAGCCACTGATCCACCTGTGTGTTCAGGGCAGACAAGAGTGCTGGTCCGGTGTGACTCTCTGCTTTCAGGCAAGTCAACCCCAATACGGCTTGACACTGCCGTATCCGGGATGTGGAATAGTACCTGGGGAGCTGGGGGGGGTGCTGTTGATGTGGAGCAAGATGCGGCAGCAGAAGAGGACTCAGCCAAGGAGGTTATGGAAGAGGATGGAGTAGGAGGAGTAGAGGAGGTGGCAGCAGGCCTGCCTGCAAGTCGTGGCGGTGTCACCAACTCCTCTGCAGAGCCACGCATTCCATGCTTGGCAGCCGTCAGCAGGTTTACCCAATGCGCAGTGTAGGTGATATACCTGCCCTGACCATGCTTTGCAGACCAGGTATCAGTGGTCAGATGGACCCTTGCCCCAACACTGTGTGCCAGACATGCCATTACTTCCTTTTGCACAATCGAGTTCAGGTTGGGGATTGCCTTTTGTGCAAAGAAATTTCGGCTGGGTACCTTCCACTGCCGTGTCCCAATAGCTACAAATTTTTGGAATGCCTCAGACTCCACCAGCTTGTATGGTAAAAGCTGGCGGGCTAAGAGTTCAGACAAGCCAGCTGTCAGATGCCAGGCAAGGGGGTGACTTTGTGACATTGGCTTCTTACGCTCAAACATGTCCTTGACAGACACCTGACTGTGGGCAGATGAGCAGGAACTGCTCAAGGTGAGAGACGTAGTGGCGGATGGTTGAGTGGGGGCAAGGAGGACAGCAGTGGTTGACGTGGCTGAAGATGCTGGACCAGGAGGAGGATGGCGACTGAGTTTGTGTGCTGCTTGTACTCATATGTTGATCCCATAGACGTTTGTGATGTGCGATCATGTGCCTTCGCAAAGCAGTTGTACCTAGGTGGGTGTTGGACTTCCCAAGACTCAGTTTCTTTTGGCACAGGTTGCAAATGGCATCGCTGTTGTCAGAGGCAGATACACAAAAAAATGCCACACTGCTGAGCTCTGCAATGACGGCATTCTGGTGGTGGCAACAGCATGCATTGATTGGCGTGCTGTCTGGCTGACCCCGGGTGCCGATGCATGCTGTCTGACTGTGCCACTAGCTCCTTGAGACGACCTCCCCCTGCTTCCAACTCGTCTCCTCCTCCTCTCTGTCTCCCCATCTGAACTTTCCCCCTGTTCTTCTTCTCTTCTAGCGGGCACCCACGTGACATCCATGGACGCATCGTCATCATCAACTGCTTCACTTGTATCTGACAACTCAGCAAAGGAAGCAGCAGCGGGTACAACATCATCATCATCACGCCGTACGTCCATGTGTGTAATGCTGCCTGACTGAGACATATCACTGTTATCTACATCCTCTGGCAATAATGGTTGCGCATCACTCATTTCTTCCAACTGATGTGTAAATAACTCCTCTGACAGATCAAGTGAAGCAGCTGTGGTGCTAGTGTTGGTGGTGGCGGCAGGCGGGCGAGTGGTAACTTGAGAGGTGCCCGAAGCTAAGCTGGAGGAGGATGGTGCGTCAAGGTTCTGAGCGGAAGCTGTAGAAGATTGGGTGTCCTGTGTTAGCCAGTCAACTATGTCCTCAGAACTTTTCGAGTTCAGGGTACGTGGCCACTGAACACTGGGCATTATTCTAGGGCCAAAGGGAATCACAGCACCACGACGGCTCCTGCGGGGTGGCCTGCCTCTGCCTGTCATTTTTTTTTCGATTAGTGGTACTATGCGTGCAAGCTACTGGGACAACAGATATGAGTGGCACTGTGCACTGGCAGAAGTTGGCAGAGTAGACGCTGTAGGCCTGACACACACGCTTGCAGACAACTAACTGCTATTCAATCTATTACAGTCAAAATTGTATTTTTTTTTAAATTTACACTACTGTTACACCAGATATGAGTTGCACTGGTGTGACACTGTGCCCTGGCAGGCCCTGAAACGCACACGTGTGAAGGAAACTGACTGCTATTATTTCACAGTCAAATTTCTAGTTTTTTTTTAATGTACACTACTGTTACACCAGATATGAGTTGCACAGGTGTGACACTCTGCCCTGGCAGGCCCTGAAACTCACACCTGTGAAGGAAACTGACTGCTATTATTTCACAGTCAAAAAAGTGGGGGGTTTTTTTAACCCCTTAATGACCACAGCACTTTTACATTTTCTGTCCGTTTGGGACCAAGGCTATTTTTACATTTCTGCGGTGTTTGTATTTAGCTGTAATTTTCCTCTTACTCATTTACTGTACCCACACATATTATATACCATTTTTCTGGCCATCAAATGGACTTTCTAAAGATACCATTATTTTCCTCATATCTTATAATTTACTATAATTTTTTTTTATAAAATATGAGGAAAAAATAGAAAAAAACACACTTTTTCTAACTTTGACCCCCAAAATCTGTTACATATCTACAACCACCAAAAAACACCCATGCTAAATAGTTTCTAAATTTTGTCCTGAGTTTAGAAATACCCAATGTTTACATCTTCTTTGCTTTTTTTTGCAAGTTATAGGGCCATAAATACAAATAGCACTTTGCTATTTCCAAACCACTTTTTTTTCAAAATTAGCGCTAGTTACATTGGAACACTGATATCTGTCAGGAATCCCTGAATAGCCATCGACATGTATATATTTTTTTTTAGAAGACATCCCAAAGTATTGATTTAGGCCCATTTTGGTATATTTCATGCCACCATTTCACCACCAAATGCGATCAAATAAAAAATATTGTTCACTTTTTCACAAATTTTTTCACAAACTTTAGGTTTCTCACTGAAATTATTTACAAGCAGCTTGTGCAATTATGGCATAATTGGTTGTACATTTTTTTCTGGGATCCCCTTTGTTCAAAAATTGCAGACATATATGGCTTTGTCGTTGCTTTTTGGTAATTAGAAGGCCGCTAAATGCCGCTGCGCACCACAGGTGTATTATGCTCAGAAGTGCAGGGGTTAATTAGGGAGCTTGTAGGGAGCTTGTAGGGTTAATTTTAGCTTTAGTGTAGTAGACAACCCCAAGTATTGATCTTGGCCATTTTTGGTATATTCCATGCCACCATTTCACCGCCAAATGCGATCAAATTAAAAAAAATAGTCAACTTTTTCACAAACTTTAGGTTTCTCACTGAAATTATTTACAAACAGCTTGTGCAATTATGGCACAAATGGTTGCAAATGCTTCTCTGGGATCCCCTTTGTTCAGAAATAGCAGACATATATGGCTTTGGTGTTGCTTTTTGGTAATTAGAAGGCTGCTAAATGCCAATGAGCACAACACGTGAATTATGCCCAGCAGTGAAGGGGTTAATTAGGTAGCTTGTAGGGAGCTTACAGAGTTAATTTTAGCTTTAGTGTAGAGATCAGCTTCCCACCTCACACATCAGACCCCCTGATCCCTCCCAAAGAGCTCTCTTCCCTCCCCCACCCCACAATTTTCCCCGCCATCTTAAGTATTGGCAGAAAATCTGCCAGTACTAATAAAAAGGTATCTTTTTTTTAAAAAATCTTTTTGTAGCATATTTACATATGCTGTTGTTTTTTAGCCCCCAACCTCCCTGATCCCCCCCCAAAACAGCTCTCTAACCCTCCCCCTCTGCCTTATTGGGGGCCATCTTGGGTACTGGCAGCTGTCTGCCAGTACCCAGTTTGCAAATAAAATGTTTATTTTTATTTGTTTTTCCCTTTTTTCTGTAGTGTAGCTCCCCCCCCCCTCAAGACCAATGTCCCACCCGCTCCCAGATCCCTTAGGTTTATTTTTTATATATATATTTACCCCCCCCCCCTTTCTCCCACTTTCAAAAACAATTTTTCTGTAGTGTAGCGGTTCCCACCCGCTCCCTCCCCGTGCACCCACCCGCCTCCTCCCGTGCACGCACGCGAGCTCCCAGATCCCTCTCTCACATAGACCTCATCATATAGAGGCATCCTGCAATAACCGGAAAGCAGCTGGAAGTGATCAGGATTGCTTCCAGTAGCTTTCCAGACCAAGGACGTGCAGGGTACGTCCTTGGTCGTTAAGGGACTTTTTTTAGAGGACGTACCCTGCACGTCCTCGGTCGTTAAGGGGTTAAATGTACACTACTGTTACACCAGATATGAGTTGCACTGGGGTGACACTGTGCCCTGGCAGGCAGGCCCTGAAACACACACGTGTGAAGGAAACTGACTGCTATTATTTAACACAGTCAAAAAAGTGTTTTTTTTTAAAATCTACACTACTGTTACACCAGATATGAGTTGCACTGGGGTGACACTGTGCCCTGGCAGGCAGGCACTGAAACGCACACGTGTGAAGGAAACTGACTGCTATTATTTAACACAGTCAAAAAAGTGTTGTTGTTTTTTTAAATCTACACTACTGTTACACCAGATATGAGTTGCACTGGTGTGACACTGTGCCCTGGAAGGCCCTGAAACGCACACATGTGAAGGAAACTGACTGCTATTATTTCACAGTCAAAAAAGTGTTTTTTTTTTTTTAAATGTACACTACTGTTACACCAGATATGATTGGTGGCACTGGGCAAGTGGGCACAGTATACGCTGTGAGTCTGACACACACGCTGGCAGGCAGGCAGGCAACTGCAATTAGATTACACAGGAAAAAAAAAAAAGCAGACTGATGTTCTAGCCCTAAAAAGGGCTTTTTGGGGTGCTGTGCTTACAGCAGAGATCAGATGAGTCCTTCAGGACTGTAGTGGACACTGAATACACTAGCCTAGCTATCGATTTCCCTATTAAATCAGCAGCAGCTACACTGTCCCTCCTCTCACTAAGAATGCAGCTTCCGAATGAATCTAAAATGGATGCTGTCCAGGAGGTGGGAGGGTCTGGGAGGGAGGGTCTACTGCTGATTGGCTGGAATGTGTCTGCTGACTGTGAGGTATAGGGTCAAAGTTTACTCAATGATGACGAATAGGGGGTGGACCGAACATCGCATATGTTCGCCCGCTGCGGCGAACGCGAACAAGCTATGTTTGCCGTGAACTATTCGCCGGCGAACTATTCGGGACATCACTATTAGCCCATAAAACTCTTAACTACTGACTTTTTTATGCGGTAGGAGTCTTGGCGGTAGAGGCTGTACCGCTCACTTTTTCCAAGACTCGTAATACCGGCGTTAGGCAAATCCCATTAAAAAGATAAGATACGCAATTGACGTAAGGGGATTTGTGGTAGCCAAAAGTCGCGGAAGAAAAGTGAGCGGTACACCTGTACCTACCATACTCATAATACCAGCGGGCGTTTTAAGGCTAACGCAGAACTCTAAATCTAGGGGCTCCATGTACTAAGAGGCGGGCGGACAGCTTCTTAACTCGCGAAGCTGTCCGCCCGCCTCCGCTACACACGGGCAGCGGATCTATTGATCCGCTTGCCCGTATGTATCATTACACACTCAGCGGAGTGTGTAATGCCCGCCCCTTCAGTCGCGCGACCAATCACGCGACTGAAGGGGCTGTCAATCACCGAGAGCGAGCGAGCTCTCGGTGATTTTGCTTCGCCACCTAAGAGGTGGCGTAGGGTGTAGGAAGCAGCGGTCTAATGACCGCTGCTTCTTACATTGCGGGAAGCAGGCTCGCATATGCGAACCTGCCCCGCAAAGGCTCCGGAGCAGCTTACGCTGCTTCGTACATGGAGCCCTAGGTGTATGAAATTAGACAAATGATTACTTGTAATTCGAACAATGTAATTTATTTATTGAAATGTTCGTGTGACTTGATCTATATTGGAAGAACTTCAAGGAAACTTTCTGTTAGATTTAGAGAACATATTTATAATATCAAAAAGGGTTTTGACAAACATGCATTATTTGATCACTTTAAAAGAAAACACAATTGTGATCCTAAACACATAAAGTTATATCTGGGTATACAAAAAGCTCAACTAGATTGGAGAGGTGGGGATATAAATGCTACATTAGGAAGATTGGAAATTAAATGGATTTTTGACCTTAATACATTCATTCCACACGGTCTTAATAAATACAATATTTTCAATTACATAATTTTTTAGAATAGAATTCTCCTCTGGTTACACTTAGTAAGTACATTGTTTCTATATTCATGTTTCTTTCACCTACTTTTAAAGTTCATTAGCTGAGTGGGTTAATACTTTATATATGGTACTTTTTGATACAATAAGGTCACCAGTTTGATTCCGGTAATGGAATGGAATTTTATCATTTGGAATGTTAATTGTATTTTTTTGTGCTTCTATTGAGTATATGATAACATTGTAGATTGTATTTTAAATTATGAGTATTATAACTCTCTGATTATTACATCGAGATTTGTTCAAATTCCTTTTACCAACCTTTAAGATAAAGGACTTTGTTTAACACCTGTAAGAAAATTCGGGATCCAATCAGAAGTGGAGTTACAGCTACATAAGGACTTCAGCATGAACTATAAATCATCCTTGAAAAAGCCATGTTGTGATTGGCGAAACGTACGTTACAGCATAGTGATGTCACAAAAGGGGCGGAGCCTTGTTCCTTACCGGACCAAAACGGCATTCAGCAGACATTGTGATATCACGGTCTTGTGTTTGCAGTGGTTTATTATTGGGACAGTGTCACTTGTATGCCTTGTGACTTGTTTTTAATAAAGTGTTCTATCTTTTTACCACTTCTGACCCATTCCTTGTGAAGTTTAAATCCAGCTGGGATATTGTTCCTTGCCTTTGTCTCCTATTAGGATTTTCCAGTGCCTTAATATCTAGAGCTTGATTTTAAATCTCTAGAGAATGTGAGTTCCGTTCTTTACTCTTAAAATATTTTTTAACCACAGGACTTCACTATATGTGTTTCTCCTTTTTTTTGTGAGGTTCACCTGCTGTTTATTACCATCGTGATTACCTACTCTGGGACATTTATATATTGTTTTTTTTATTTATATATATATATATATATATATATATATATATATATATATATATATATATATATATACACAGGATATATATATATATATATATAAAACACATGAATGGACCACACTCACAGACTGGACTGGGTACACATCCTAAGCAACAGCAATCTCCACAGCCCTGAACACTGACAGACAGCTGCAAAGTTCCCTGCAACCCAGGCAGTTAACCCCAGAGCACCCTGGGTGACCGGTCTGCAGGGGAGCATTACAAACATTATTAACACAACACACAAAACCCGGCACTCGCCAGCAGATTCACAGCAATGTTTAAAAGCAAAACTGGTGGAAGTCAGTTAAATTTGGTGCCAGTGTTCAGGGCTGTGGAGTTTACTGTGGCTTAGGATGTGTACTTAGTCCAGTGCAGTCTGTGAGTGCGGTCCATTCCTGTGTTTTGTATTTACATAGGGGAGGTTACAAAAACCTGTGTCACCCTGGGAGGTTCCCAGTTGGTTTGTTTGGAAGTATGCATTGTGTGGGTGCTGGTTTAGGGTCCCAGGAATATATATAAAATGGTGGTGTACCAACTTTGTTTCCACTAGTAGCACTCAATAAGTAGAACTCACAAAAATAAAGCAACTACTTGTAATTATTGGGCAAAAATTTAAGCAGGATGTATTAAGCACCAACAGTATTAGCAATCCATAACTCTTGATTTGTTGTGCCAAACTTGTAATCTATGCCTATATGTGCTTATCATGCATACAATAAACTTCCTAAAAGGTGATGGGTCAAACACATCAAAAGCCAAGTTTGCCCTGGTTTTTGTATAAGGTTGCCCCAAGCACTTTTATAGCAGATGAATATTCTGGTTCATTTTATCCTTAAAGATATGATTACTTTTACTGAATGTTTTTTATGATACATGACTACATGCTTTTTGGACAAGTCAAAACCTCTCTGCTCAGGTGAGATTGTCTAAAATGATCCTCCAGCACACCGAGACCCATAGTGACATTTTCAAAAGGCAGATTTTGCTTTCCTTCACTTTGGTGTTCCCTTCTTTTCTGTAAGTGAAGGAAAGACATTCCCAGTGCAATATAGCACTGCATTACATGACAGTTCTGCTGCATTTACACTTTGTGCTTTCTATTTTATATTACTTTACACTTCAGATTAAGTACCAGATTACAAGTGGAGCTTTCATGAAAGCAATATTTGTGCTCCACTGTGTAATACCAGAGCACGCTAATGTGGGCTGTTATTACAAGTTAACAGCAATGCTGACGTTTGCATTGATGGGAAACATTGTGATCACGAGAGTGCGCTTCTATAGGCTCCAATGGGAGCCTTTCTGATGCCTTTATAGATGGCATCAGAACCTTGTGCAGCAAAGGGGTAAGTAGCGCAGCAATGGAAACATATTTTTAATTATATATGTATATGACTATATACCTATAAATGTATGTGCTAATATGTGTATATATGTGTATATATACACATATCAACACATAAATATGTATGTATATAAGCATATAAGTATATATTTACTTGGAACACACATTTCCCATAGACCGCACCCCCATCCCACCAACTTTAGACTCCAAAAACTGCCTAGTACAATTGTTTTTTATTTAAAATGCAACATTTTTTTTTTTCTAATAAAAATCTATAATGCTCTCTATTTTGAGGGCATTTGGGGTACTTTTAGAAAATTAACCAGAGATCTGACTTGTAATGGCTGGTTAATTATCGCACACTGTCTTGTGATAACTTAGTGTTCCACTTGTAATCTGGCCCTAAATGTTATTACATTTAAACTATTTTGTATTTTATTTTGTATACAGTAGTGTATTTAGGATTGCGATTTTAAAATTTTCCATATTAGTTTGCACTTGGATTGTCTTTAATTTAAATTAAAACTGAAATACTGTCAGCTTCAGTTTCTCAGAGAACGTCATTACGTTCTATGGCCCAGTTAATCAAACATTCTCTAGTTTGGAGACAGATTATAGTGCTGACTTCAGAGAGGCAGAACTCACTGAATTTTACTCAAAGAAGGGGAGGATCCTGGAAATCCCAGAGGGATAAGCAATTCCTTTCATAGAAAGTAATGAAGTTCTCTGGGATACAACATTTCACATGGGAGAGAGAAGATAACTGAAGAACCACTGGGAATTATATAAAGGCTCTGTTTCCATCAATTGCAAATTAAACTAAAATGTCTTTGCTACAATTTAACTTGCTTTTTGTCTATATTTTAGTATATACAACCTTTCTGTTAGTTTAAATACGTGTATTATAAATTTTGAGCAAACTTCACCTGCATACAGCTGGCAAGACTAATTAGTGATACTTGTTTTAAATGCTTACAAAATGTCACAAGACTTGTGAGAGAGCTTCAGACAATGAAGCCTATCTATCAAGCTCACCAGAAACAGCAGACCGCTGCTCCTTAACCCTGTCCGCCTGCTCTGATGAGGCGGACAGGAATCGCCACAATTCAACTCGATCGAGTTGATTAACACCTCCCGGCTGGTGGCCCATTGGCTGCAAGTCTGCAGGGGGCGGCGTTGCACCAGCAGCTCTTATGAGCTGCTGGTGCAATGCTGAATATGGAGAGCGTATTTCTCTCCGCATTCAGCAAGGTCTTGCGGACCTGATCCGCACTGTCAGATCAGGTCCGCAAGACCTTTAATAAATCGGCCTCATACTCTGAAAACTCCCCTGTTAAGCTTAGGGAACTGCCCTGTCCCTCCACTTTTTGAAACTGTCAAATGTGTTAAGTTAGCACAGAAACTTTCAAAACATAATCTTAATTTGTAAAATTACTGTTAGAGATAAATCTAAATGTATTAAAATATAAATGAGAAAGTGCAAAGCTTAAAGGGACAGACAACACCAGAATTTTTGTTGTTTAAAAAGATAGATAATCCCTTTATTACCCATTTCCCCAGTTTTGCATAACCAACACATTTATATTAATATACATTTTACCTTTGTGATTACCTTGTATCTAAGCCTCTGCAGACTGCCCCCTTATTTCAGTTCATTTGACAGACTTGCAATTTAGCCAATCAGTGCTCACTCCTCTGTAAATTCATGTGCGTGAGCTCAATATTATCTATGTGAAACACATGAACTAATGCCCCTCTAGTGGTGAAAAACTGTCAAAATGCTTTCAGATTAGAGGCGGACTTCAAGGTCTAAGAAATTAGCATATAAACCTCCTATGTTTAGCTTTCAATTAAGAATACCAAGAGAACAAAGCAAAATTGGTGCTAAAAGTAAATTGGAAAGTTGTTTAAAATTACATGCCCTATTTGAATCATGAAAAAAAATTTTGGACTTGACTGTCCCTTTAAATGCTATAATACTGCAAGACCCAATTCTAGTGTAAAGTAATCTAAAATACAAAGCACAAAGTGTAAATGTAACATAACTCTCAATCAGAGCATCCAATTAATTAATAATGATACATAGAATAATATTTGTTTACACTACTTTTCTGCTGCTACCTACCTACACAGGTTTGGGGCAACAAAAAGGACAGCACAGTGGAGAAATGCAAACGATCTATGTTATTAACATTTATTATTTATAAACAAATAATTAATAGCACAAAGTGAAAGTGTAACAAAACTCTCATATCACACAGTGCTGTATTGCACTAGGCTTGTCTCTCCTTCATATAAAGAAATGAGAGAGAACTGCAATTTCTCTCCAAGCTGGATGTACCCCATACGTCGTCGGTCTTTGAAAGCGGTGGAAGTGATCCTGATCGCTTCCAGCCACTTTCATGTTTTTGCATTGATGCCTCGATATTGAGGAATCCTGCAATAAAATATTTTAGCCATCCGATGCAGAGAGAGCCACTCTGTGGCCCTCTCTGCGTTGGACATTGATGGCCGTGATCGTTGGTGGGTGGGAGCCGTAGTAGGAGGCCATCGATGCTAGTAAGGAGTAGGATGGTAGCGGGATTGTGGGCGGGGTCGCCGGCGGCGCTCACGGATGTGCGCATGCATGGGGGCGGCAGACAGGCGTGTGCACGGGGGCGGAAGCAGGTGAGAACACTACATTATGAGACATTCATTTGTATATAAAGTGTTAGAGATGGGTTGTAAATTTTAATCTAAGTGATCTGGGAGGGGGTGGGGGGTTGGTTGTTGAGGGGGGTGGAAGCTACACTAAAGAAAAATTTAAAACAAATAAAAAAAAACATGTTTTATTGGTAAACTTGGTACTGGCAGACAGCTGCCAGTACCCAAGATGGCGCACTGTAAGGTAGAGGGGGGGGGGTTAGAGAGACGTTTGGGGGGGTCAGGGAGGTTGGGGGCTAAGGGGGGATCCTACACAGCAGCATATGTAAATATGAAAAAAAATATGCTAAAAAAATAAGATACCTTTTATTTTAGTACTGGCAGACTTTCTGCCAGTACTTAAGATGGTGGGGACAATTGTGGGGTGGGGGAGGGAAAAGAGCTGTTTGGGAGGGAACAGGGGGTGGGATGTTTTCAGGTGGGAGGCTAATCTCTACACTAAACCTAAAATTAACCCTGCAAGCTCCCTACAAGCTACCTAATTAACCCCTTCACTGCTGGACATAATACACATGTGGTGCACAGTGGCATTTAGCTGCCTTCTAACTACCAAAAAGCAACACCAAAGCCATATAAGTCTGCTATTTCTGAACAAAGGGGATCCCGGAGAAGCATTTACAACCATTTGTGCCATAATTGCACAAGCTGTTTGTAAATAATTTCAGTGAGAAACCTAACATTTGTGAAAAAAATTGTGAAAAAATTAAAGATTTTTTTTTATTTGATCGCATTTGGGCGTGAAACGGTGGCAGGAAATATACCAAAATGGGCCTAGATCAATACTTTGGGTTGTCTACTACACTACACTAAAGCTAAAATTAACCCTACAAGCTCCCTAATTAACCCCTTCATTGCTGGGCATAATACACGTGTGGTGCGCAGCGGCATTTAGCGGCCTTCTAATTACCAAAAAGCAACGCTAAAGACATATATGTCTGCTATTTTTGAACAAAGGGGATCCCAGAGAAGCATTTACAACCATTTGTGCCATAATTGCACACAATGTTCGTAAATAATTTCAGTGAGAAACCTAAAATTGTTAACATTTTAAAAAAAAAAATTTATTTGATCGCATTTGGCGGTGAAATGGTGGCATGAAATATACCAAAATGGGCCTAGATCAAAACTTGGGGCTGTCTACTAGACTACACTAAAGTTAAAATTAACCCTACAAACTCCCTACATGCTCAATAATTAACCCCTTCACTGATGGTCATAATACACGTGTGGTGTCCCGTGGCATTTAGCGGCCTTCTAATTACCAAAAAGCAATGCCAAAGCCATATATGTCTGATATTTCTGAACAAAGGGGATCCCAGAGAAGTATTTACAACCATTTGTGCCATAATTGCATAAGCTGTTTGTAAATAATTTCAGTGACAAACCTAAAGATTGTGAAAACATTTGTGAAAAAGTGAACGATTTTATTTATTTGATCGCATTTGGCGCTGAAATGATGGCATGAAATATACCAAAATGGGCCTAGATCAATACTTTGGGATTTCTTCTAAAAAAACAATATATACATATCAAGGGATATTCAGGAATTCATGAAAGATATCAGTGTTCCAATGTAACTATCTCTAATTTTGAAAAAAAGTGGTTTGGAAATAGCAAAGTGCTACTTGTATTTATGGCCCTATAACTTGCAAAAAAAGCAAATAACATGGAAACATTTGGGTATTTCTAAACTCAGGACAAAATTTAGAAACTATTTAGCATCAGAGTTTTTTGGTGGTTGTAGATGTGTAACAGATTTCGGGGGTCAAATTTAGAAAAAGTGTTTTTTTTTTCAATTTTTTTCTCATATATTATATTTTTTTATAGTAAATTATAAGATATGATGAAAATAATTATATCATTAGAAAGTCCATTTAATGGCGAGAAAAACGGTATATAATATGTGTGGGTACAGTAAACAAGTAAGAGGAAAATTATAGCTAAACACAAACACCACCGAAATGTAAAAATAGCCTTGGTCCCAAACTGACAGAAAATGGAAAAGTGCTGTGGTCATTAAGGTGTTAAATAATTTAATTTTTTGTATTTTATGTATGAAACTTGAACATGTAAAAATACGAAGATGTATACAATTAAATTTCTATACTATTACAAACCATCGGCTAGATTACGAGTTCTGCGTTAGCCTTAAAAAGCAGCGTTAAGGGGTCCTAACCCTGCTTTTTAACGCCCGCTGGTATTACGAGTATGGCAGGTACAGGTGTACCGCTCACTTTTCTTCCGCGACTTTTGGCTACTGCAAATCCCCTTACGTCAATTGCATATCCTATCTTGTTAATGGGATTTGCCTAACGCCGGTATTACGAGTCTTGGAAGAAGTGAGCGGTACAGCCTCTACCTCCAAGACTCCTACCGCATAAAAAAGTCAGTAGTTAAAACTCTTAAATACAGTGCTACAAAGTACACTAACACCCATAAACTACCTATGAACCCCTAAACCGAGGCCCCCCCACATCGCAAACACTATAATACAATTATTTACCCCCTAATCTGCCGACCGGACACCGCCGCCACCTACATTATAGCTATGAACCCCTAATCTGCTGTCCCTAACATCGCCGACACCTATATTATATTTATTAACCCCTAATCTCCCCCCCCAACGTCACCGCCACCTACCTACACTTATTAACCCCTAATCTGCCGACCGGACATCGCCGCCACTATAATAAATGTATTAACCCCTAAACCGCCGCAATCCTACCTCGCAAACACTATAATAAATTTTATTAACCCCTAATCTGCCCCCCCAACGTCGCCGCCACCTACCTACAATTATTAACCCCTAATCTCCTGCCCCAATGTCCCCGCTACTATAATAAAGTTATTAACCCCTAAACCTAAGTCTAACCCTAACACCCCCCTAAGTTAAATCTAATTTAAATAAAACAAAATAAATTTACTATCATTAAATACATTATTCCTATTTAAAAATAAATACTTACCTATAAAATAAACAATTATATAGCTACAATATAACTAATAGTTACATTGTAGCTATTTTAGGATTTATATTTATTTTACAGGCAACTTTGTATTTATTTTACCTAGGTACAATAGCTA
The DNA here is from genome assembly GCF_027579735.1 of Bombina bombina. NCBI lineage: Eukaryota > Metazoa > Chordata > Amphibia > Anura > Bombinatoridae > Bombina > Bombina bombina. The sequence continues at coordinate 1,445,572,556 of NC_069499.1, read as the reverse complement.
TTAAATAGCTAATAAGTATTTAATAGCTACCTAGTTAAAATATTTACAAAATTACCTGTAAAATAAATCCTAACCTAAGTTACAAATATACCTAACACTACACTATCAATAAATTAATTAAATAAATTAACTACAATGATCTAAACTAAAATACAATTAAATAAACTAAACTATATTACAAAAAAACAAACACTAAATTACAAAAAATAAAAAAATATTACAAGAATTTTACAATAATTTAATAAAAAAGCCCCTCAAAATAATAAAATTCCCTACCCTATACTAAATTACAAAAGTAATCAGCTCTTTTACCAGCCCTTAAAAGGCCTTTTTGCGGGGCGTTGCCCCAAAGTAATCAGCTCTTTTACCTGTAAAAAAAAATACAAGACCCCCCCAACATTACAACCCACCACCCATACATCCCTACTCTAAAACCCAGCCGATCCCCCCTTAAAAAAACCTAACACTACCCCATTGAAGATCACCCTACCTTGAGCCGTGTTCACCCAGCCGGGCTCCGATGGGCCAGAAGAGGACATCCGGACCGGCAGAAGTCTTCATCCTATCCAGGAAGAAGAGGACATCTAGACCGGCAGACATCTTCATCCAGGCGGCATCTTCTATCTTCAACCTTCCGGAGCGGAGCGGAGCCATCTTCTATCCAGCCGACGCAGAGCCATCCTCTTCAATCGAAGTCCTAATGAAGAATGAAGGTTCCTTTAAATGACATCATCCAAGATGGCGTCCCTCGAATTCCGATTGGCTGATAGGATTCTATCAGCCAATTGGAATTAAGGTAGGAAAAATACGATTGTCTGATGTGACCAGCCAATCGGATTGAAGTTCAATCCGATTGTTTAATTGGATCAGCCAATAGAATTGACCTCGCATTCTATTGGCTGGTCCAATCAGCAAATCGGATTGAACTTCAATCTGATTGGCTGATTACATCAGCCAATCGGATTTTTCCTACCTTAATTCCGATTGGCTGATAGAATACTATCAGTCAATCGGTATTCGAGGGACGCCATCTTGGATGACGTCATTTAAAGGAACCTTCATTCGTCGTTAGTTGTTGGGAAGAAGAGCATGCTCCACGTCGGATGTCTTGAAGATGGACCCGCTCCGCGCCGGATGGATGAAGATTGAAGATGCCGCTTGGATGAAGACTTCTGCTGGATGGAGGACCTCTTCTGCCCCGATTGGATGAAGACTTCTGTCCTTCCTGGGTGAACACAAGGTAGGGTGATCTTCAGGGGGGGTTAGTTTTAGGTTTATTTAAGGGGGGATCGGGTGGGTTTTAGAGTAGGGGTGTGTGGGTGGTGGGTTGTAATGTTGGGGGGGTCTTGAATTTTTTTTTACAGGTAAAAGAGCTGATTACTTTTGGGCAATGCCCCGCAAAAAAGCCCTTTTAAGGGCTGGTAAAAGAGCTGATTACTTTTGTAATTTAGTATACGGTAGGGAATTTTATTATTTTAGGGGGCTTTTTTATTTTATTAGGGGCTTAGATTAGGTGTAATTAGATTAAAATTCTTGTAATATTTTTTTATTTTTTGTAATTTAGTGTTTGTTTTTTTTGTAATATAGTTTAGTTTATTTAATTGTATTTTAGTTTAGATCATTGTAGTTAATTTATTTAATTAATTTATTGATAGTGTAGTGTTAGGTGTATTTGTAACGTAGGTTAGGATTTATTTTACAGGTAATTTTGTAATTATTTTAACTAGGTAGCTATTAAATAGTTATTAACTATTTAATAGCTATTGTACCTAGTTAAAATGAATACAAAGTTGCCTGTAAAATAAATATAAATCCTAAAATAGCTACAATGTAACTATTAGTTATATTGTAGCTATCTTATGGTTTATTTTATAGGTAAGTATTTATTTTTAAATAGGAATAATTTATTTAATTATAGTAAATTTATTTTGTTTTATTTAAATTATATTTAACTTAGGGGGGTGTTAGGGTTAGGGTTAGACTTAGGTTTAGGGGTTAATAACTTTATTATAGTAGCAGCGACGTTGGGGGCGGGAGATTAGGGGTTAATAATTGTAGGTAGGTTGCGGCGATGTTAGGGAGGGCAGATTAGGGGTTAATAAAATGTATTAAAGTGTTTGCGAGGCGGGAGTGCGGCGGTTTAGGGGTTAATACATTTATTATAGTGGCGGCGATGTCCCGTCGGCAGATTAGGGGTTAATAAGTGTAGGTAGGTGGCGGCGACGTTGGGTGCAGCAGATTAGGGGTTAATAAATATAATATAGGTGTCGGCGATGTTGGGGGCAGCAGATTAGGGGTTCATAGGGATAATGTAGGTGGCTGCGGTGTCCGGAGCGGCAGATTAGGGGTTAATAGTATAATGCAGGTGTCAGCGATAGCGGGGTCGGCATATTAGGGGTTAATAAGTGTAAGGTTAGGGGTGTTTAGACTCGGGGTTCATGTTAGGGTGTAGACTTATAAAGTGTTTCCCCATTGGAAACAATGGGGCTGCGTTAGGAGCTGAACGCTGCTTTTTTGCAGGTGTTAGGTTTTTTTTCAGCCAGCTCAGCCCCATTGTATCCTATGGGGAAATCATGCACGAGCACGTTTTACCAGCTCACCGCTATTGTAAGCAACGCTGGTATTGAGGGTTGAAGTGGAGCTAAATTTGTCTCAACGCTTACTTTTCTGAGGTTAACGCAGCCATTCAGAAAACTCGTAATACCAGCGTTGGCTTAAGGGAGGTCTGGAAAAAAAAAGGCTTGTTAGCCCCGCAAGTTTTTACCGACAAAACTCGTAATCTAGGCGCATGTGTTGCTATTTGGCTTAAATACTACTCCGAAATATTGAACTAGCATATTTCCTAAATTTGTCAGTGTATATTTTGAAATGATGTGTACAGTTTGCAGTGATGTTTGAGTTTGTATTAACATAGAGGAAAATATTCCAATTTGCCTTTTGCAACATGTTGCATGATGTGATAAAGTTTCAAATTCAAAGCCATCTCAATCCATTGAATTTTTATTTTAATGGTTTTAAAATGAGTTTGCATCACACTAATTCCTTAAATACGTATTGAGACCCCTAACAAACCCTTTTCAAAGTTCCAATCAGAAAAAAAAAATCCCTTAATGTTTAATTTTTAAAATTATATATTTTAAAAGACATTCACTCGCTTGAAAACCCATTTTGACCTATTACTTTTTATTACAGGGGGTTGTCAATTTACCAGATGCTCAGTTTACAATTTTAAAAATATATATTTTTATTTCCAATACAATATTAAAAGAAAGAACCAATAGCTTTTAATGAAACATGTTTACAAATAAACTATAAACATCAGAAAATTAATGAATTAATGTAATTAAGGGGCTGATTCTGTAAAACTCTATGGGTTTGTGAAGTACTGTAGGAAATCTTGTCAGTGCTATAAAGCCCCTGCCCTAATCTATACTATCATTATTATCAGGTATTTGTAGAGTGCCCGTCGGTGCCGCCAGTTGCGCAGGCATCCTCAAAGGAATGTTGGCTGCACGATGCACCTAAAAGAATGTTGGTTGCACGTGTAGCCAAAAGAATCCACCTGGATGCAACAAAGCAAAAATGGCAGGGTGGTGAAAGAATCCACCGCAGGTGGATTCTTTCACCACCGAAGGTGGATGCTTTTACCATCAGAATGGTGGGGGAACAATATAGGGTCGGTTGTTTGCACAATATGCTCTTAAAATTGAAACAAGTCTCTTATCCACATACTGCTTGCATATTTTGGCAGTTACCACTTAGAAACAAATAAATATGGGGAAGTTGACCCCCACAACAAACCCCTATTGTTTCAAGATGAGGAACCTTCACACAAAGTATATAGCTGAGGCAGTACTAAATAGTCCAAAAAAAAAAGACTCACCACATTCCTGTTGCTAGGTGCAGTCCTCCTGCTCTCTCCTTGGTGTGGTATATCCGTATCGGTATTTTCTCCACGTGTGTTTTACTTCCTTCACCTGATTGGCAGAAAGCTGGCAGGTGCCTCCTGATGGTCTGAAACTGCCCAAGCAGAGTGGTATGGAATATTACCTCCGCAGCAAGGTATAAAAAGTTGAACTCGCTCTCTGTGCTCACTGTGGCCAGTGCTTAGCAAATTTTTCTGAGAAAGAAAGTTGTCAGGAGCACCAAAGTGTGAGTAAAAATTAAGCTTTATTTAAACAAAGGGTTTAAGTTACCCCAGGGTAAGAGACAAAATAAATGTAAATTGAAAAACAGTGACAAAAAAGGCTGACCGGTTTCAGCGTCTGCCTTACTCCTAGCCTGCTTAAAAACTGACTGTTGGTTACCAGTTACCAACAGTCAGTTTTTAAGCAGGCTAGGAGTAAGGCAGACGCCGAAACCGGTCAGCCTTTTTTGTCACTGTTTTTCAATTTACATTTATTTTGTCTCTTACCCTTTGTTTAAATAAAGGATGCTTTTACCACCCTGCCATTTTTGGAATCCACCGGGATGCAGCGTAGGCAAACCTGAAGCCTTAAAAAAAACACAAAATAAAAATAAAAACACGTAACCGCCCGCACGAAGTATAACACAAAAAAACTAACCTATTAACAAACACCTAAATCGTCAACCCCCACATCTCAAAATAATAAAGTAATTAACCCCTAATCCGCAAATAACATAATTAAAATATTAACCCCTAAACCACCAACAATGCAATGAACCTATTTAACCTATTAAGTCTTAACCTATTAAGTCTTAAACCGCCAACCCCCCACATTGCGATAAACCTAATTAACCTATTAACCCCTAAACCGCCAAACCCCCACATCGCAATAACCCTAGTTAATATATTAACCTCTATACCGCCAACCCCTCCACAACGCAAATAACTAATTAAATTACTAAGCCCCCTAACCTAACACCCCTAAATTAACCCCAATTAATATTAAATTACAATTAAAATGAAAAACCTAACATTAAATTACAAAAAATAAAAAAGTCTAACAATACAAAAAAATAAATAAACAAAATGATCAAAAATAAAATAAAATTATACTTAATCCCTAAGAAAATAAAAAAGCCCCCCCCCCCCAAATAAAATAAAAACACCTAATCTAAACTACCAATAGTCCTTAAAAGGAACTTTTGTAGGGCATTGCCCTAAGTTAAACAGCTCTTTTACCTCTAAAAAATACTAATTACCCCCTAACAGTAAATACTCCCCACCCACTAAAACCCCCAAAATAAAAAAAACTAACACTAAAAAAAAATAAACTACCCCCCTAAAGGGGCATTTGTATTGGCATTGCCCTTAAAAGTGCAATCAGCTTTTTTTCAAGCCCAAAAAACCCTAATCTAAAAAAAAAACACCCCAAAAATTAAAATAAAAAGCCTAAACCTAAGCCCCAATTAGGTACTCACTGTTCCTGAAGTCCGACGGAGATAGTCTTCTTCCAGACGGATCCATCATCTTCTATCTTCATCTGGAGTGAAGGTGGCACGGAGCAGAGGTACAGAGCTGTATTCCCTATGCCTGGATCCTCAACGGCGGCAGTCATCAGCAGCGGCGGTCCCCGGGAGTATGGAGGCTCCTCCTTATGCGATCATTTGTCGCACACTGAAGATTTAATGCAAGGTACCCCATATTTATTGGTGTACCTTGCATTCCTACTGGCTGAAATTTTGAAATAAGCCAATAGGATGAGAGCTACTGAAATCTTATTGGCTGATTTGAAAAGCCAATCAGTAGCTCTAATCCTATTGACTGATTTCAATGTTTCAGCCAATAGGAATGCAAGGTACCCCAAATTAATTGCAGGTACCTTGCATTTAATTTTCAGTCTATGACGGACATCGGATAAAGAGTAGCCTCCATGCAGCCGAGGACCGCCGTGTTAGGTTTTTTTATTTTAGGGGTTTGGTGGGGGGGGGGGTTACTGTTAGTCGTGACTTAGTATTCTTTAGATGTAAAAGAGCTATTTAACTTAGGGCCATGCCCTACAAAAGGCCCTATTAAGGGATATTGGTAGATTAGTATTAGATTAGGGGGTGTTTAGTTTAGGTTTATTTATTTTTTTATTTTGGATAGCTTTGTTTATTTTTTTTCTGTAATTTTACTTTTTTTTTATTTATTGTAACTTTACCTTGGGGGCAGGCTAATCGCCTAGTTCTATAAAAGCAGTTTTTTACCTTCTTAATAGTGTTTCTCGCTAACAAATTTCCCCTGCTTTTATGTTCGTAAAGGCGATACATACATTAGAATCGGATTCACAAAAAATTAAAATTTTAAACTCATACCAAAATAAAATACTTATTTAAAGAGACAGTCATCACCAGAATTTTTATTGTTTAATAAGATAGATAATCCCTTTATTACCCATTCACGAGTTTTGCATAACCAACACAGTTCTAATAATACACATTTTACCTCTGTAATTACCTTGTATCGAAGCCTCTGCAAACTGCCCCCTTATTTCAGTTCTTTTGACAGACTTGCATTTTAGCCAATCAGTACTAACTCCTAGGTAACTTCACGTTTGTGAGCTCAATGTTATCTATATTACACACATGAACTAATGCCCCCTAGTGGTGAAAAACTGTCAGTTTAAAGGCGACCTTCAAAGTCAGAAATTAGCATATAAACCTCCTAGGTTTAGTTTTTAATTAAGAATACCAAGAGAACACAATTGGTGATAAAAGTAAATTGGAAAGTGGCTAAAAATGACATGCCCTATTTGAATTATGTTCTTTTAAATAAAATTATGCAGCAAAAAAAAATTATTGTTTAATCACAACAAAATTGTTCTGCAAAAATGGAATTTATGATAAAATTAAATTTCATATTGAAATTTTGCAGGAAAGAAACAACTTGAGGTGCATAGCAGTAATATTTATATAAACACACTGCAGATGCAAAAAAACTATGTAAAATTTGTATTTATAATTTAAAATGATAAATTTATTGGTCTCCTTATTTTAACAATTAGTTTACTCCGCTAATGGGCTGAAAAGTGTAGCTTCAGTAGCTTAATTTTCTCTGTCGCATTCTGTGAACATTTTCCACAGCAGATCTCACTGTTGTTTCTTACAAACAAAAAGATGGCGAGATTGTGTCAAAATATGCCAAACACTTATTACTCGAATATTAAAACACATGTATATGAAAATAGAGGCAATTGTAAGGTACTAAATGCTGAAAGCAGAGTAATCTGATCTGTTTCCATTTTCTAGAGAGCTCCATTACTTTGCATGGGAGACATCTCGTCACTCGCAGGGACAGACCCTTTACTTATAGAATTTGATGAGTGCTGCCCCTTCAAGTGCCATGTGGAAAACCGCGTTTAGTCCAACAAAATTTTTAGAATCCATCCCTAAGTGTGTGTATGTCATATTTTAATTGTTTATTGGCACAAACATTCTAATTGAAAGATGATTTGCACACATGCTAAGAACTGAGATTTCTAGGGGATTATAGTAATCTACAATTAAATACACAGGGCAATGCATAACTTTTCTATAACCTTCTAATTTCCTTTATTGTATTTTATTTTTTTAACTTTTTTTCTTCAGTGTCTCATTTGTAAAGTCAAAGAAAACACGATACAGAATTTTTTTTCCATATTTTTACCTGATCTAAGAGATATCTTGGACAGATTAAATATATTTTTTCAAGACTTGAACTGAATTGTTAAGTAAGTAATTGTTTAATAAATATGGTGTAGTAATACCGCTTCTAAAAAATACAGGAATATACACCATATATATTTATGAAAGTAAAAATAAGAGTGCCTTATGAATTAGTAATGATAAACAGAATAATGTATTTTTACACTCCTTTCCTGCTGCTATCTACAAACAATACCGGTTTGGGTCAACAAAAAGGAAAAAGGAAATGCAAACAATCTATGTTAAAAACACAAACATTTATTATTTAAGAATAGATACAAAACAAATCAAATGGGTTGGGTACAATGCATGTAGCAAATCATTCCAAATGGATACATTAAAAAAATAATTGTGTAACATAAACTAAAACAGACTTCACTACTTGCATGACCAGGACTGAATCCACATACAACGCGTTTCAGGGCTACTCCCCTTTCCATAGTACACAAACGTTTTATATTGTATCCATTTGTAATGATTTCTTACATGCTTTTTTAGACTCATTTTATCCATAAATGTTTATGATTTCGAAGAGTTTATAAAGTTTACAAATTTGTTAAATCATATGTCCAAAAAGAAAATATATGATTTTCCAAATGTCATTATTGTGAAATTCTAGACAAACATGTCAGATATACAATAGTCAATTAAGGAGAAATTTGTTTTATTAATCCTTTGATGGCTCTCTTCATGTCCTTGTTACGTAAAGTGTAAATAATTGGGTTCAGTACTGGGGTTATTACAGTGAAAAAAACCGCAATAGCTTTGTCTTGATTTAATGAGTGTAATTCTGAAGGTCTTGTATAACTAAATATAACTGCTCCAAACTGAATAAAAACACTAGTAAAATGTGCAGTGCAGGTGGATAGGGCATTTTTCCTGCTTCTTGCAGATTTTATCTTTACAAGAAATCTGCTAATGAAGACATAGGATAAAATTGTAAACACTAAACATGATGTTACTAAAGTCCCTGTGACAATATTGAGAAGTTTCAAATTCAGAGAGATATCCGCACAAGCCAGCTTTATTACTGGCTTAATATCGCAAAAGAAGTGATTTACCACATTTGGACCACAGAAAGGAAGTTTTACTGTCATTAAAGTGTGTAAAAGAGAATGGAAAAATCCTGTAATCCAACAGAACACTGCCAAACCTAAACATACCTTGTTATTCATTATAATAGTATAACGTAAGGGGTTGCTTATTGCCACAAATCTATCATAAGACATTGCAGCAAGAAGAACAACTTCTGTACTTCCAAGAAAATGGAAAAAATGTATTTGGGAGATGCAGCCACCAAAGGAGATTCTCTTTTGCAATACAAGGAAATCAGAGAGCATCTTGGGTACTACCGCAGATGAACAGAAGATGTCAAAGATACACAAATTCCACAAGAAAAAATACATTGGGATGTGCAGACTGCTATCCAAAATAGTTACTGTAAAGATAGAAAGATTTCCTACCAAAGATGTCAAATAAAAAAGCGAAACCATAAGAAAAAGTACTGGCTGAACCTCTGCAATGTCTGTCAGACCGAGTAAGAGAAAGTGAGTGACTGATGTTTGATTTTTTGGGTTCATGTTATATTTAGATTTGAGAAAAAAAATAATGCGTGGAATGAAAAAATGTGATGGTGCTTAGTAATGAGAAATAGAAATATTTGAGCCAACCAATGCAAATGGAATATAATGTACTATTCTTTCATAAACAAAATAAATCCATCTGGTGCTGAAGAAATCTGATATTTTTAATGCACATGGTCTCTTGAAAGTTAACTTAATACATCAATAAAAATCACATTTATTAATGGAACACTATAGAACGTCATATCATAATTATGTATTATATTAAAAATAAGTTAAAAGCTAACGTTTATTTTATAAGTAACCAAATGTTGAAATCCTGGTCTATATATTATCTTTCTATCTATCTATCTATCTATCTATCTATCTATCTATCTATCTATCATCTGCCTACCTATCTATATTTTGTCATTTTCATTACTGCTTATTATTCCAGATCACTTATTTCAGAAATAAACAATTATAACTCAAGATTGTTTCCGTCCTTTCCCCCCTTGAAGTTGGGTCTTTTAAGCATTGAGGTACTTCAGTTTGTTTACATTTTATAACAGGTTTAATTTGGTACCTTTACTATTTGATCATGAAAAAATTCTGTTTTGTATTAAACATACTAATATTTATATAGCACAATACCTCAAAGGGAAACATTAATTTTGAGACACTTGGTACCATGAGGGTTTCTTATTCTTTGGGTAATAATTAAAGTAATTGTCCATTTAGTAACTCATTAGCATACACTGATATTTTCCACAGCCATATAGATACCAATGGATAATATTTGTTGTTGTTAGGATTATTAACCCTTTAAGGACACAGCTTTCAGTTTGCTCAATTGTTTTATGACGGAAAAATTCCATAAATTTTATAGGAGATAAAGGACCCACATTATAAATTGGCAGGTGAACAAGATTCTCAGTCAGTGGTCATAACTAGAAGTTTACAGGATCACATGAACTAGACTGCTGTTTCCCTATCTCCACAGCTTGATACGCCTAAAATTGTTTCAAGAAATTCTTAATTACCTAGAACAAAATACCTAGAACAAAATAAAGGAACGGACAATCCTATACTAAAGGGACAGTCTACTTGAACATTGATATTGTTTGTAAAAATAAGAAAATCCCATTTATTAACCATTCTCCAGCATCGCAAAAACTGTTATATTAATAAACGGCTAGATTACGAGTTTTGCATTAGAGGCTATGTGGTGCTAACAAGCAGTTTTCTCTCACAGCTCACTTACCTGCAGCGCTGGTATTACAGGTTTTTAGAAACCCGGTGTTAAAAGGCAAGAAGTGAGCGTTGAGCAAAATTTTGCTCCTTACCGCACTCCAATACCAGCGCTGCTTAAGTCAGCGGTGAATCAACAGGGAGAGCCGGCTGAGAAAAAGTCTAACACCTGCAAAAAAGCAGCATAAAACTCAGTAACGCAGCCCCATTGATTCCTATGGGTAAATAAAATTGATGTCTACTCCTAACTAGACATGTGCAGCTTCGAAAAATTTGGTTCGGTTCGGTTCGGATCGATTGAACCGATTCGAATTTCGGTTCGGATCGATTCGAATTCAGAACAAATCGAATGAATTTGTTTCGGATTCATTCGGATTCGTGAAAAATTCAGTTTGATTCGGTTCGATTCAGTTCGATTCGGTTCGAATCGATTCGGAATTTCGGTCAGTGTTAAGTGGGATGTGCTGTGTATTATACTAGTATACTGTACATAACTAGTGTAATACATGGCCATCCGAATCCATCTGAATCTACCGAATAAATTCGAATCGATTCGGATTTATTCAGTAGATTCCGCACTATGGCAATTCGGAAATTCAAATCGAATTGCACATGTCTACTCCTAACACCCTAACATGAACCACTAGTCTAAACACCCCTAATCTTACACTTATTAACCCTAATCTGCCGCTCCGGACACCGCCGCCACCTACATTATACTTATGAACCCCTAATCTGCTGCCCCCAACATCGCCGACACCTACAATATATTTATTAACCCCTAATCTGCTGTCCCCAATGTCGTCGCAACCTACCTACACTTATTAACCCCTAATCTGTTGTACCCAACATTGCCACCACTATAATAAACATATTAACCCCTAAACCGCCACACTCCTGCCTCGCAAACATTAGTTAAATATTATTAACCCTTAATCTGCTGTCCCTAACATCGCTACCACCTACCTACATTTTTTAACCCCTAATCTGCCGCCCCCAACATTGTCGCCACTATACTAAATGTATTAATCCCTAAACCTAAGTCTAACCCTAACCCTAACACCCCCTAACTTAAATTTAATTAAAATAAATCTAACTAAAAATTCCTATCATTAACTAAATAATTCCTATTTAAAACGAAATGCTTACCTATAAAATAAACCCTAAGATATCTACAATATAACTAATAGTTACATTGTAGCTAGCTTAGGGTTTATTTTTATTTTACAGGCAAGTTTGTATTTATTTTAACTAGGTAGAATAGTTATTAAATAGTTATTAACTATTTAATAACTACCTAGCTAAAATAAATAAACAAGTAAAATAAAATATAACCTAAGTTACAACACTACACTATAATTAAATAAACTAAATTAACAATTAAATAAATTAATTTCAATTAGATAAAGTACAAAAAACAACAACATTAAAACACTAAATTACAAAAAATAATAAACAAATTACAAGATATTTAAACTAATTACAACTAATCGAATAGCCCTATCAAAATAAAAAAAGCCCCCCCCAAATAAAAAAAAACCCTAGCCTAAACTAAACTATCAATAGCCCTTAAAAGGGCCTTTTGCGGGGCATTGCCCCAAAGTAATCAGCTCTTTTACCTGTAAAAAAAATACAAACAACCCCCCACCCACACAACCAACCAGTAAAACCCACCACCCACACAACCAACCCCCCAAATAAAATACTATCTAAAAAAACCTAAGCTCCCCATTGCCCTGAAAAGGGCATTTGGATGGGCAGTTAGCTCTTTTGCGGCCCAAACTCTAATCTAAAAAATAAAATCCACCAAATACACCCTTAAAAAAACCTAACACTAACCCATGAAGATCGACTTACTGTTCTGAAGACTGGACATCCATCCTCAAGGAAGTGGCAGAAGTCTTCATCCAACCAGGCCGAAGTCCTCAACGAAGCCGGGAGAAGTCTTCATCCAAGCCGGGCGAAGTGGTCCTCCAGACGGGCAGAAGTCTTCATTCAGACGGCATCTTCTATCTTCATCCATCCGACATGGAGCGGGTCCATCTTCAAGACATCCAACACGGAGCATCCTCTTCAAACAAATTCTTCTTACTGAATGATGGTTCCTTTAAGTGATGTCATCCAATATGGTGTCCCTTAGATTCCGATTGGCTGATAGAATTCTATCAGCCAATCGGAATTAAGGTAGAAAAAATCCTATTGGCTGATGCAATCAGCCAATAGGATTGAGCTTGCATCAGCCAATAGGATTTTTTCTACCTTACTTCAGATTGTGCAATTATGGCACAAAGGGTTGTAAATGCTTCTCTGGGATCCCCTGTCTTCAGAAATAGCAGACATATATGGCTTTGGTATTGCTTTTTGGTGATTAGAAGGCCGCTAAATGCCGCTGCACACCAAACTTGTATTATGCCCAGCAGTGAATGGGTTAATTAGGTAGCTCTCAGACAGCTCTCTTCCCTCCCCCACATCACAATTATCACTGCCATCATAAGTACTGGCAGAATGTCTGCCAGTATTAAAATAAAAGTCTTTTTTAATATATATATATTTTTTTATTATTTATATATGTTCTCCAGTGTTGGATCCCCCCTTACCCCTCAACCTCCCTGATGCCCTCCAAACAGCTCTCTAACCCTCCCCCCTCTACCTATTTGCCACCATCTTGAGTACTGGCAGCTGTCTGCTAGTACCCAGTTTGTTAAAATAAATGCTTTTTATTAAAAAATAAATAAAAAAAAATGTATCTGGTAGTGTAGCTGCCCCTCTCAATAACCTGCCCCCTTCCAGATCCCTTTACCAACATTTATTCCCCCCTCTTCCTCCTTCCCTTACACTTTTCTAAAGTGTAGCGGTCCCACCCACTCCCGCCCCCTCGAGCACACTCCCGCATGCGCTCCCACCTCCTGCGCGCTTTTCCGGACCCATTATCCTGCCTAAACAGAACTCCAATTGTGACCAGTGATGGGCCGCCCACCCACCTCCCTGCTATCCCTCCATGCCTCCAACGATCGGCACCATCGCTGGCAAATGCAGAGAGGGCAACAGAGTGGCTCTCTTTGCATCGGTTTCTTAAAAAAGGGTATTGCAGGATGCCTCAATATCGAGGCATCACTACAATACCCCATTACGATCGCTTCCACCGCTTGAAAACCCCTTAAGGACGTACCAGGCACATCCTTGGTTGTTAATGACCAGTTTTTGTAGGACATACCTGGTACGTCCTTGGTCCTTAAGGGGTAAAGTAAATTAGATAATATAAGTTAATTGGGAAGTTGATTAAAATTATATGCTCTATCTGAATCATGAAAGAAAAATTTGTAGTTTACTGTCCCTTTAAAGGAACCTTCTACTGGTTTTCAAACCTGTCCTCATGGCTCCCTAAAGGCCATATTTTGAGGATATCTGAACTAGAGCACAGGTGAAAAATTCAGCTGCTTATTAAACCTAGTTATTTATCCTGCCCTCATCCAAGGTAATCCTGAAAATCTGGCCTGTTAGGAAGGCCTGTAGAAAAGTTTGAAAACCAGTGCTCAATATTTATTCTGAAAAATCTTAGAAAAAACATCATGTTTTCACTTTAAGAACCATTTAGTACTTTAGAATGACATAGTCAACAAATGCACACTAGAAAGACAATGCAATAGCATTTACTCTGAAATTCAATTCCCCCCTCCTTCTGTATCATGTGACAGCCATCAGCCAATCACAAAAGAAAATAATTATATACTATGAACTCTTGCACATGCTCATTAGAAGCTGATGCCTCAGAAAGTGTGCATATAAAAAGACTGGGCACATTTTTTCAATGGAAGTAAAACATCATTTATGTAAGATCTTACCTGATAAATTCATTTCTTTCATATTGGCAAGAGTCCATGAGCTAGTGATGTATATGGGATATACAGAGGGGCAAAGTTTTCCAAACCTCAAAATGCCCCTCACCACACCCACAATTCAGTTTAACTAATAGCCAAGTAGTGGGGTGATAAAGAAAGGAGTAAAAAGCATCAAAAAAGAGGAACTTGGAAATAATTGTGCTTTATACAAAAAATCATAACCACCATAAAAAGGGTCGGTCTCATGGACTCTTGCCAATATGAAAGAAATTAATTTATCAGGTAGGTTCTTACATAAATTTTGTTTTCTTTCATGTAATTGGCAAGAGTCCATGAGCTAGTGATGTATGGGATAGTAATACCCAAGATGTGGAGCTCCACAGAAGAGTCACTAGAGAGGGAGGGATAAAAACAATAACAGCCATTTTCCGCTGAAAAATTAATCCACAACCCAAAATATAAGTTTATTCTCATAAATTAAAAGAAAAAACTTAAACATAAGCAGAGGAATCAAACTGAAACAGCTGCCTGAAGAACTTTTCTACCAAAAACTGCTTCTGAAGAAGCAAATACATCAAAACAGTAGAATTTAGTAAATGTATGCAAAGAAGACCAAGTCGCTGCCTTGCAAATCTGATCAACTGAAGCTTCATTCTTAAAAGCCCACGAAGTAGAGACTGATCTAGTAGAATGAGCTGTGATTCTCTGAGGCAGAGCCTGACCCGACTTCAAATAAGCCTGATGAATCAAAAGCTTTAACCAAGATGCCAAGGAAATGACAGAAGCTTTCTGACCTTTCCTAGTAATGGAAAAGACAACAAATAGACTAGAAGTCTTCCTGAAATCTTTAGTAGCTTCAGCATAATATTTAAAAGCTCTTACAACATCCAAAGTATGTAAGGATCTCTCCAAATAATTATTAGGATTAGGGAACAAAGAAGGAACAACAATTTCTCTATTAATGCTGTTAGAATTCAAAACCTTAGGTAGAAATTTAAATGAAGTCCACAAAACTGCCTTATCCTGATGGAAAAATCAAAAAAGGAGATTTACAAGAAAGATCAGATAATTCGGAAACTCTTCTAGCAGAAGAGATGGCCAAAAGGAAAAACACTGTCCAAGAAATTAGTTTAATGTCCAAAGAATGCATAGGCTCAAATGGAGGAGCCTGTAAAGCCTTCAAAACCAAATTAAGACTCCAAGGAGGAGATATTGATTTAATTGATTTAATGACAGACTTGATATGGACCAAAGCCTGTACAAACAGTGAATATCAGGAAGCTTAGCAATCTTTCTGTGAAATAAAACAGTAAGAGCAGAGATTTGTCCCTTCAAGGAACTTGCAGACTAACCTTTATCCAAACCATCCTTAAGAAACTGTAAAATTCTAGGAATTCTAAAAGAATGCCAGGAGAATTTATGAGAAGAACACCATGAAATATAAGTCTTCCAAACTCGATAATAAATCTTCCTAGAAACAGATTTACGAGTCTGTAACATAGTATCAATCACTGAGCCAGAGAAACCTCTATGACTATGCACTAGGCGTTCAATTTCGATACCTTAAAATTTAATGATTTGAGATCCTGATGGAAAAACAAACCTTGAGACAGAAGGTTTGGTCTTAAAGGAAGTTGCCAAGGTTGGCAACTGGACATCCGAACAAGATCCGCAAACCAAAACCTGTGAGGCCATGCTGGAGCTACCAGCAACACAAACGATTGTTCCATGATGATCTTGGAAATCACTCTTGGAAGAAGAACTAGAGGCGGGAAGATATAAGCAGGTTGATAAAACCAAGTAACTGCTAATGCATCCACCGCCTCTGCCTGAGGATCCCTGGACCTGGACATGTACCTGGGAAGTTTTTTGTTTAGATGGGAAGCCATCAGATCTATTTCTGGAAGACCTCACATCTGAACAATCTGAGAAAACACATCTGGATGGAGCGACCACTCCCCCAGATGTAAAGTCTGACAGCTGAGATAATCTGCTTCCCAATTGTCTACACCTGGGATATGAATCGCAGAAATTAGACAGGAGCTGGACTCCACCCAAGCAAGTATCCGAGAACCGAGATACTTCTTTCATAGCTTGGGAACTGTGAGTCCCACCCTGATGATTGACATATGCCACAGTTGTGATATTGTCTGTCTGAAAACAAATAAATGGTTCTCTCTTCAACAGAGGCCAAACTTGAAGAGCCCTGAATATAGCACAATGTTCTAAAATATTGATTGGTAACCTATCCTCTTGAGATTTCCAAACCCCTTGTGCTGTCAGAGATCCCCAAACAGCTCCCCAACCTTAAAGAATTGCATCTGTTGTGATCACAGTCCAGGTTGGACAAACAAAAGAAGCCCCTTGAACTATATGATGGTGATCTTACCACCAAGTCATAGAGAGTCGAACATTGGGATTTAAGGATTTGAATTGTGATATATTTGTATAATCCCTGCACCACTGGTTCAGCATACAAAGCTGAAGAGGTCTCATATGAAAACGAGCAAAGGGGATCGCGTCCTATGCTGCAGTCATGAGACCTAAAACTTCCATGCACATAGCTACTGAAGGGAATGATTGAGATTGAAGGTTCCGACATGCTGAAACCAATTTTAATCATCTCTTGTCTGTTAGAGACAGAGTCATGGACACTGAATCTATCTGGAAACCTAAAAAGGTGACCCTTGTCTGAGGAATAAAAGAACTTTTTGGTAAATTGATCATCCAACCATGTCTTTGAAGAAACAACACTACTTGATTCGTGTGAGATTCTTCAGAATATAATGACTGAGCTAGTACCAAGATATCGTCCAAATAAGGAAACACTGCAATAGCCTGTTCTCTGATTACAGTAGATTATTGGAGCTGTCGCTAGGCCAAATGGAAGAGCGACAAATTGGTAATGCTTGTCTAGAAAAGAGAATCTCAGAAACTGATAGTGGTCTGGATGAATCGGAATATGAAGATATGCACCTTGTAAGTCTATTGTGGACATATAATGCCCTTGCTGAACAAAAGGCAGAATAGTCCTTATAGTCACCATTTTGAAAGTTGGCACTCTTACATAACGATTCAAAATTTACAGATCCAGAACTGGCCTGAATGAATTTTCTTTCTTTGGGACAATGAATAGATTTGAATAAAAGCCCAGACCCTGTTCCTGAAATGGAACTGGTATGATTAACCCTGAAAGCTCCAGGTCTGAAACACACTTCAGAAAAGCCTGAGCCTTTACTGGATTTGCTGGGATGCGTGAGAGAAAAAAATCTTCCCACAGGAGGTCTTACTCTGAATCCTATTCGGTACCCTTGAGAGACAATACTCTGAATCCATTGATTCTGGACAGAATCTGTACAAATGTCTTGGAAAATTTTTAAACTACCCCCTACCAGCTGAGCTGGAATTAGGGCTGCACCTTCATACAGACTTGGGTGCTGGCTTTGGTTTCTTAAACGGTTTGGATTTACTCCAACTTGAAGAAGGTTTCCAATTGGAACCAGATTCTTTGGGGGAAGGATTAGGTTTCTGTTCCTTATTTTGTCGAATGGAACGAAAACAGTTAGAAGCTTTAGATTTACCCTTAGGTCTTTTATCCTGAGGCAAAAAACTCCCTCCCCCCCAGTGACAGTTGAAATAATCGAATCCAACTGAGAACAAAATAATTTATTACCTTGGAAAGAAATAGATAGTAATCTAGACTTAGATACCATGTCAGCATTCCAATATTTGAGCCACAAAGCTCTTCTAGCTAAAATAGCTAAAGACATATATTTAACATCAATTTTGATTATATCAAAGATGGCATCACAGATAAAATGATTAGCATGTTGAAGCAAGCGAACAATGCTAGACAAATCAGGATCCATTTCCTTTTGCCCTAAACTTTCCAACCAAAAAGTTGATGCAGCTGCAACATCAGCCATAGAAATGGCAGGCCTGAGAAGATAGACGGATTTCCAGCCTCCAGGATATAATAAAAAGATATTAAAAAAAATAGAATTAAAAACAACAAAGAGATTATAATTAAGGAGGCGGATAAGGGTGGGGTTGTAGTCTTGCTTAACAAATTGAATTATGTTAAATAAATAGAAAGGCAACTTGATGACATACAAGTATATGAACCCTTGATGGGAGATCCAACTATACAGATAGGTAAAGAGATTGAACATCTTACAAATCAAGCTATTAAAAAAGGTATTATTACAGCAAAATTCAAAGAGTCTCTAATTGAAACATATCCAGTAAGGCCAGTATTATATATTACACCTAAAATCAACAAAGATGAACAGCACCCCCCAGGCCGCCCCATAGTGGCAGGGGTTAATTCAGTATTTTCAAAAATATCTATTTTTTTAGATAAAGTTCTACAACCTTACTTGTCCAATACAACCTCATACATAAAAGATACTAATGATTTTTTGAATAAACTAAGGGACATTGGATATATTGAAGATAAGTGTATACTATACACATTAGATGTCACTAGTCTCTACACATCTATTAAACATACTAGTGGAATCTCAGCAGTAAGATACACATTAGAGATGAGTAATGACTATAGCAATGAAGAAATCCAATTCTTGATAGATTTCTTATCACTTATTTTATATCAAAACTGTTTTCTTTTTCAAGACAAGTTCTTTTTACAAAAACAAGGGACTGCAATGGGCTCCAACGTCGCTCCGACATATGCCAATATATATATGTCTCATATAGAAGAAAGATTTGTATATCCACATAATTTATTTTTACTACATTGCGCCGCCTGGTGGAGATTTATTGATGACATATTTGGCATATGGTCGGGCTACGTTTGTAGCCTATTGACATTTGTTGAACATCTTAATTCTTCTGTCACAGGGCTCAAATTTACACTTAAAATGAGTGAAACAGGAATAGAATTTTTAGACACTTTTGTCTATGAAGAAAAAGGCTTTTTAAAAACAGATTTATATATTAAGCCAACTGATAAAAACAAAATTCTACAATTTGATAGTTTTCACCCAGACAACACACTAAGAGCTATACCAAAAAGCCAATTTTTAAGAGTTAAAAGAATTGTATCGGACAAAGATAAGTTTAATCTAAGGCTAAATGAAATGGCAGAAAAATTTAAAATGAGAGGTTACCCAGATAAATTGATTAAAGAGGAACTAGAACTTGCTAAAATGAGTGATCAAGTAGTGAAGAAAAAAAACAAAAAGAAAGATGATAGGATTATATTTGTTACCCAATACAATACCCTAGGCCCTAGAATATCACATATTATAAACAAATATTGGCATATACTTAAAGACTGTAATCCTTTTGTTGAAGAATTAAAAAATATTCCAATGATAGCATATAAGAGGAATAAAAATTTGAGAGATTATTTAGTGCAAGCAGATGTAGGTAGCACAAAAAAAACACAGCAAATTAAAATAGGATCTGATAATGTTGGCTGCTATCCATGTTTGCACTGTAGCCATTGCAGCTCTATAATTAAAGGCAAACATTTCTTTCATCCAATTAATGGAACTAAATATTCTATTAAAAAACATCTAACATGCAGAAGTACATATGCCATATATATAATCATATGTCCGTGTGCTAGGATTTATATTGGAGAGACGAGTAGGGAAGTAAGGACCAGGATTACAGAACACAAATCCAATATCAGGTTAAAAAATAAAGATGCCCCAGTTTCCTGTCACTTCCTCTCCATGGGTCATAATATAAGTCAACTACATTTTCAAGTAATAGATCAGATAGAAAAACACAGGAGAGGAGGTGACAGAGAACATATTTTGAAAAGAAAGGAAATTAATAAATAAAATACCCTAGAACCTAATGGTTTAAATAAAGATTTTGATTGGTCTTTGTTCTTATAAATAATGAGAAATTTATATTTGGCTGTATCTATTGTGCTAATGATTCTGATTTATTGGAGGATTTATATAGGTTTGTGTAGTTTAAATTTTTTTAAATAAAATCTTTTTTTCATGATACATGTGTAATGCAATTAATAGTCAATACTAGAGAAAGAAGTGTTCTTTATTGTATTATACATGTGTAATTTTAATTAATGACCACTAGATGGCATTGTACTAACAGGTATAAAATACACACCTGTATACTGACAAATTAGACATGATTAAGAACCAGTAAGTGGTTTGAAACATTGTTGTTTGTTTATGGACCCTGTGAAAAGAAAGGTCTTTTTATTATATCCTGGAGGCTGGAAATCCGTCTATTTGAGTACTACATTGGGACCTGGCTAGTCCTATTCCTTGCCACAGGACAAGAATAAACAGGTGCTGTATCCCATACCTACAATTGAAAGGCCTGAGAAGATAGCCAGAATATAAATAAGCTTTCCTTAGATAAGATTCAAGTTTCCTATCTAAAGGGTCTTTAAAATAAGTACTATCTTCCATAGGAATAGTAGTATGATTAGCAAGAGTAGAAATAGCCCCATCAACTTTGGGGATCTTTTCCCAAAACTCCAATCTAACTCCTGGCAAACAATACAATTGTTTAAACCTTTAACAAGGAATAAAAGAAGTACCAGTTCTATTCCATTCCTTAGAGATCATATCAGAAATAGCATCAGGAGGTTTATAAACAGAATATAAACGTTTACTAGTTTTAATATCAAGAGGACTAGTTTCCTCAATATCCAATGTAATCAACACCTCTTTTAACAAGGAACGAATATACTCTATTTTAAATAAATAAGTAGATTTGTCAGTGTCAATATCTGAGGAAGGATCAAATAGATCCTTATTAGAGGAGGATAATTCAGTATGGTGTCGGTCATTTGAAATTTCATCATCTTTATGAGAAGTTTTAAAAGACCTTTTACATTTATTAGAAGATGGGATGGCAGACAAT
Source organism: Bombina bombina (assembly GCF_027579735.1). Taxonomy (NCBI): domain Eukaryota; kingdom Metazoa; phylum Chordata; class Amphibia; order Anura; family Bombinatoridae; genus Bombina; species Bombina bombina. Next base: position 1,445,551,399 of record NC_069499.1, on the reverse strand, counting down.
GCCTTCTGAATCGCATCAGCAATACAATCTTTTATATTCACAGGTATATCATGTATATTAGATGTTGAAGGAAGAACAGGCATTGTACTATTACTGATGGACACATTCTCTGCATGTAAAAGCTTATCATGACAACTATTACATACCACAGCTGGAGATATAATCTCCACAAATTTAAAACAGATGCACTTAGCTTTGGTAGAACTGTTATAAGTCATCAGGGTTCCAACAGTGGTTTCTGACAGGATCAGATTGAGACATCTTGCAAATGTAAGAGAAAAAAACAACATATAAAGCAAAATGATCAATTTCAATATCCGGAAATGACACACTCGCGTCATTGTAGATGCAACCTTGTGCAAGGAACTCTGCGTCAACAAAGACGCCAGAAATGACGAATTTGCGTCATTGAACGTACCTTCACAGCAAAAAAATTCTCGCACCAAGAATGACGCAATAAACTTTGGCATTTTGCGCCCTCGCGAGACTAATTTTGCCAGCAACATTTTAATGAAAAAGCAGTCAATTTGAAAAAAGACTATACTCCAGGTAAGAAAAATATTTTCCTAAATATGTTTTTTTCCCAAATATGAAACTGATAGTATGCAAAAGGAAATATACATAAACCTGACTCATGGCAAATATAAGTACAATACATATATTTAGAACTTTATATTAATACATAAAGTGCCAAAACATACTTACCGAAAGACACCCATCCACATATAGCAGATAGCCAAACCAGTACTGAAACGGTTATCAGTAGAGGTAATGGAATATGAGAGTATATTGTCGATCTGAAAAGGAAGGTAGGAGATGAATCTCTATCGACCGATAACAGAGAACAGAGAACCTATTAAAAAGATTTCCCGAGAGAAAAAACATAGAATTCAATAGGTGATACTCCCGTCACGTCCCTCTGACATTCACTGTACTCTGAGAGGAATCAGGCTTCAAAATGCTGAGAAGCGCATATCATCGTAGAAAATCAAGCACAAACTTACTTCACCACCTCCATAGAAGGCAAAGTTTGTAAAACTGAATTGTGGGTGTGGTGAGGGGTGTATTTATAGGCATTTGAGGTTTGGGAAACTTTGCCCCTCCTGGTAGGATTGTATATCCCATACGTCACTAGCTCATGGACTCTTGCCAATTACATGAAACAAATGGGATTTTTCATCTTTAATTTTCTTCTCTGAATCATGAAAGTTTAACTTTAGTGTAATTATAAAAATTGCATTACAAAATAGAACAATTACTCATATTATCTGTTTTTCTGACTTATAAAAAATACCTGCTACTTTACAGTCTATAGACAGTATTTTCCATGAAACATACTGAATCATAAAAGTTCAATTTTGACCTAAATACAATAAAAAAAGAGGGCTAGATTATAACTGGTGCAATATCATTAGCTTGTTTGAGATGTTGCAATATCACGCCTGTATTAATTTGCACTCATATTGCAAAATGAAAGTAAACATGACCGCATGAGCGCAAAATATATTTACACTCGTCGAGTTAGCGGGACTGAAGTCCTTGCGTAAAGGGTTAGCGCTAAATAAAAGGTTTCACCAAACACAAAATAAATACATTAAAATAAAGTGTTACACTCATATATACATTATGTGATCAAAAATATTCATAAAAAGTGTCATGAGATGCAGGACATATGCAGGACACAGCAATGACGGTACAACTCTATTTTATTGCAGAGCATAGCAATACACATCTAGTCAGGTTGATTGTACTAAACTAACTGCGACACAGACACCGGATCTAAGCCCCGCCCCCAAACTAGTGACATCACATCCTGCTCTCATCACATCTTCCCCTTTTTCAAAGGCAAAGCATACATTTGCATATAACAAATAACAAGGTACACAAACAGAGTATACCACAACATTTTTGTTTTTGATTATATAAACAAATAGGTTAGAAAACATGAATAAATTACATCCTGACTTGGACATCGGAGTAGACTACCCTAGTCCACAGTGACCATGGGATTATTCTGCCCATACTTCCAGTCACTGTTCTAGCTAAAATCAGTCCCTATATCGGGCCGGAAGTTTCACTACTCTTTCGCTTGATGTAACTTTGCATGAACTGTCCTCTGATACAGAAGATGGTGAACAAGAGTCCGCTGGAGGCAAAGATATATCCCCGTTGTGGTCTTGCTGAGGGGAAGGCACCTCTCTTAGAACAGGGGATCCCACCGGCGGTGGTACTGAGGCATCCAGTTCTAGACTCTCAGGTACAGACTGAAGATGTCTTTGGTTACGGCGTGTAACCGTCCCTCCCTCCGTAAGGACTGTATAAGACCTTGATTCTGGAGAGCGGCCAACTACCGTAGCAGGCGTCTTCCATTTCTTCTCATCATCCAGTTTAATTCTGACACTTTTCAGTTCCTGTAAGGGCCTGGCAGAATGTCTCCTGTCGTAGAAGAAACGATAACCCTTTTTGGCCTCTTCATCCCTCCTAAGGACTTCGTCCCGAGGAACAGGGCCAGGCAGCTTGAAGACACCCACTGATGGTAAAGTGGTGCGAATCTGGCGTCCTAGCATCAGCTGTGCCGGGCTAAACCCAGTGGCTTGAATGGGCGTCACCCTGTATGACAAGAGGGCTAGGTATGGCTCAGATTGCTTTAGAATAAATTTTGTTGTTTGAACTGCCCTTTCAGCCATTCCGTTGGCCTGCGGATAATGTGGACTTGACGTGGAATGTACAAAATCATACTCCCTGCTGAAAGCACTGAACTCTGTAGAAGCGAACTGCATACCATTATCACTCACTAGCTCCATTGGAATGCCCCAGCGGGTGAACAAGCTCTTCAGGCGAATGATAACGGCCTGACTTGTGATATCATTCAGGGGTGCAATCTCCAAATACCTGGAATAGTAGTCGATCACAACAAGGAACTTTTTCCCGTGCAGTTCGCACAAATCAGCAGCTATTTTCTGCCACGGCCCCGCAGGCAGCAGAGTAGACATCAAGGGCTCCCTTCTCTGAGTAGGCTGGCGTTCCCGGCAAAAGGCACATTTAGACACGTGATTTGCGATGTCGGAGCTGATCCCTGGCCACCACACAGCTGTAGCTGCCCTTTCTCTTCACTTTGTAATGCCTAAGTGGCCATTGTGAATCCTGTTTAACATCTCCTTCCTCATGCTGACAGGAATTACAATGCGGTCTTGGAACAGCACCAACCCCTCCAGCTCCGTGAGCTGCAACCTCTCTGGCTGGTAAGCATTTAAGGACATCTAGGCTGCCCGGCTCTCGGGCCAGCCTTCTTTTATGTACCTTGTAACTTCTTGCAGATCTGTGTCCAAATATGTCTCTTTCTTTATCTCTTCCAGTTTCCTTGAAGAAATAGACTTAGAGGTCAGAACTGAATCAACATACACCTTCACATCCGATTCTGTGGAGGATTCTTCAGCAGCAGCCAGCGGGAGCCTGGATAGTGTATCCGCCACAACCAGTTGTTTCCCCCGGCACATGCACTGCCTGAACATTGAACCTGAGCAGTCTCATTAAAAGTCTCTGGCATCTCAAGGATGTTTTGTCAATGTCATAAGAGTTGATTAGAGGGACTAGAGGTTTGTGGTCAGTTTCCAGACTAAATTTCTCCAAACCCACTAGATAACGCTGGAAGCGCTCACAGGCCCAAACTGCAGCCAGGCACTCTTTCTCAATTTGAGCGTATTTTGACTCCGTAGCCGTCAGTGTGCGGGAACAGTAGGCGATGGGTTGTAGTTTATTTCCATTGAGCTGCAGGAGTGCAGCCCCAACCCATAACTGCTTGCATCGGCACTAACCACAGTCTTTTTTGAAGGGTCATAGAACCCCAGCACTGGGGCAGACCCCAGCAGGGACTTGGCATGCAGGAAAGCTTTTTCTTGTGAAGGTCCCCAGACCCAGGCAACGTCTTTCTTAAGCAACTCTGTGAAAGGGTGTAAAACTGTTGATAAATCTGGAAGAAACTTGCCCACGTAATTTACAAGGCCCAATATCTGTCTCAGCTCATGTACATCAGAAGGGCTTTTCATCTGTTCAATAGCACGAATCTTCTCGGGTCTGGCTTGATACCATCCCCGTTGATGATATGCCCAAAGTAGCATAATTCAGTTTTCCTAAAATGACATTTTTCTTTATTCAGCTTCAGCCCAGACTCTTTGATAGCCTGTAGCACACAACTTAAACGCTGATCATGCTCCTCCACTGTAGACCCATACACTAGAATGTCGTCCATGACGACCACTGTGCCCACGTGGTCACTCAGGAGAGAACTCATTTCCCTTTGAAAGATTTCAGGAGCGGAGGATATCCCAAAGGGGAGTCTTCAGAAGCAGAACCGACCTACCGGTGTGATAAAGGTAGTCAGTTTGCGGCACTTTGGATCCAGGGGGATCTGTCAAAAGCCGCTAGAAGTGTCTAATGTGGAAAAGAACTTCGCCCCAGCCAACTTCGGAGCTATATCTTCTAATGTCGGCAGCACAAATCTCTCTCTCTTCACTGCCTCATTCAACTTTTTCCGGTCCACACAGATGCGCACCTTTCCGTTCTTCTTTGCAACTGGAACGATGGGGGCACACCAATCAGTCGCTTCAACAACCTCTTCAATAAACCCCATAGACTTCATGCGCATAAGCTCTTTCTCCACCTGAGGCATGAGCGGGAACAGAATTCTACGAGGAGTAGAAATACTGTATGGGACTGCGTCACTTTTAAGTGCTATACGGACTGGTTTGCAATTCAGTAGGCCCAACTCGCCAAACATATCTTCAGAAATCTCATTCACTCTGGCCACAAGGCCCAAGTCACAGGCTGCTTTTCTGCTCAATAAATTGTGAACACACTGACCTCGAATCACATGCACCCACATGGTGAACTTTCTTTGCTTGTACTCACAGCTGGCAAGAAATTTCCCCGCACAATCAATGCGGCCACCAGGACTATTGACATTTGTAGTAACCTTCGCCAGCTGGGGCTGTCGAGGCAGTTTCATAAATTCAGCAAAAGACATTACGGTGATATCTGCTCCTGTGTCAATCTTAAAATCAACTTTGTCTCCCATTACAGTAAAAGTAACTTTCCAATCTTCCTCCAAGCTTGGCCGTTCCACAACGGACCCCACAAAAGACACTTCCTGACCCTCCTGGTCACCGTCCACCTGCATCTCCTTAATGTATTCAGTTTTACACACCACATCAAAATGGCCCATTCTGTTACATTTTCTGCATATTTATCTCTGGCCGGGCATATAACACTCTGATCATGGGCACGGTAGCACCGCGTGCATCGGGCATGTTGCGCCCATCCACTTCTAACACCATGTCATGAGATGCAGGACATATGCAGGACACAGCAATGATGGTAAAACTCTATTTTATTGCAGAGCATAGCAATACACATCTAGTCAGGTTGATTGTACTAAACTAACTGCGACACATACACCGGACCTAAGCCCCACCCCCAAACTAGTGACATCACATCCTGCTCTCTTCACAAAAAGTTATAAGGGTTCCAAGTTATATGGTATATGACAAGCTGTTTCAATGGAAAGGGATATAATATATATATATATAAATACATACATATATATGTCAAAATAAGTGTATGTATGTATATATTTAAATATGTAAGTGTGTTCTCATATGTTTTTTTATATATATATATATATATATATATATATATATATATATACACAAATAAACACATATATACCCATGCATACACATACATACAAATATATGTAATACATATATATTTATATAAATTTTGGAGGCCTTTCCACTCAAATACCTGAAAACAAGAAAAATAATTTTTATTGAATCTCAAAATTAATTATGGTTTTTACTGTGTTTTTGCTGTAAATATTTTACTTTCCAATGTTCGTCCCTTAGAAGAGAATGTTCTTTGTATTTCTAAATAATGATTATATATTGTTTATTATGTATGTATGGATAGATATATCTAGATTTATATTTTACAAAAAACGCAAGCGATAGGTGTTAGGTTTTTGTTTTAAGTTTGCTCTCCATTGTAGTCTACAGGGATAATAGGTTAACTCGGTTGCCATATCTGAGGTTTTAAAGTTAGCGTGTGTTGGGTTCTGCTTGCACGCTAATCTTTTTATTTTCAACTTGTAATACATGCTTTTTACTTGCAACTTTATTAGCCCTCAAGCATAAGGACTAAATACCGCTCCAGAATAATTGCTCATGTGATATGTTTTCATTACTAGGAAAAATCAGAAATTCTCCTCAGTTTGTGCAAAATATCATCAAAATTTATTCCATATCAGGAGCAGAAAAGAAAACGACGTTTCGGGGCCAATGCCCCTTAATCATGTGATAAAATAGACCATGCAACACACCTGGTTAAATAGGCATTCACTTGGGAATTTAACCCTTACAATCTAAATAACACCTTGATAGGTAAATATAGCGCCCTCATGTGCCCAATTGTGCGTGTAATCCAAATAATAAAACAGCTAGGAAGCCTCCTAGATAAAATGTATCTAAACATCAAGTATTGTACATCTTACACATACCATTTTTTCCTATTTTACAAACAGGCAAAAAAGCCAAAAATGATGGTTATTGCAACATATTGTAGCCAAGTAACAAATATATATATATCATATGTAGAAACACATAGATGATCTTAAGTAAACCATTCAAAAAAGCATTTACAGAAACGCAATACTTAGCATAAAGATGACTTCCGGATCAAAGTAATTCATACATCATATCGAAAAAGACATGCTGCAATGCAATATGGCAGAAAAATCAAAAAGACCAAAAGAGAAAAAAGTATATAATTAGCAAAAAATTAGCAAAGATGTATCATATAAACAGCCCCCTACTACATTATGGGTTTTACATGTATAACAATTAATCTAAGGTGATTAAAGCAAAGTCCCCATATATCAATAAAAAGATGACCAGTTGACTTCCCTATTCATTCCCTTCGGTTCCAAAGTATCCAACTTAAAAATCCAAAATGTTTCCTGTTGTTTAAGTAATAGTTCAATAATTTGGAATCGAAGTTGACTAATCTGGTGTCCTGCAGATATAAAATGATGGGCAACTGGGGCAGTAAGGACTCCACATCTTATATTATTCTTGTTATTGTGAGCTTGCCAGTTGCTCTGGGTTGTTCTCCTCACTTGGTCTGCGTGTGCTGGACACAACTTTGTCTTTTGACTTTATATGTTTTCATTACATCATATTAATTTATATATATATTGCAATATTACTTAATTTACTATAAAAATAAATATATCGAATATTTTAAATAAATACAAAAATAGAATTATATTATCAAATTTGCTCCATTCTCTTGGTATATTTTGATAAAGGAGCAGCTATCTGAACACATCAGGTGAACTAATGACAAGTGTCATATGTGCAGCAATAAATCAACAGTTGACTTCCAGAGGTGCATTGCTGCTCCTGAGCCTAACTAGGTATACTTTTCAACAAAGGATACCAAGAAAATTATATAATAGAAGTAAACTGGAAAGATGTTTAAAATGTTCTGAATCATGAAAGTTTAATATTTTCTTTACTGTTTCTAAAAAATAGTTATAGAATAGAGCTAGGTTCTCATTTTGCCAATTGCTACTGTGTAAATAGTAGTATACTCAGATACCAGCCATTTAGATTAAGTACCAAAAATAATTGCCAACAATCTATTCTGTGAATATTCAGGCATTGGCTTTGCTCAGATGATGGCTTTGGAGCATTACTAGCTGACAAATCATCTATTATTACAAGGAGGGCACAAATTTTAGTGACAAATTAGTCATGAGTGATAAACTAGAATGTACTGTATATGTCACAAAGGATTAAGGGCATAGGGGCCCATTTATCAATCTCCGAACGGAGACTTGCCAGAAACAGCAGTTATGAAGCAGTTATGAAGCAGCGGTCTAAAGAATCGCCAGAATTCAACCCGTTCGAGTACGATTGGGTTGAATGCCACCCCCTGCAGGGGGCGGCGTTGCACCAGCAGCTCTTGTGAGCTGGTGCAATACTGAATACGGAGAGTGTATTGCTCTCCGCATGCTTGTGTGTATTGTCTACATATTAGGAAAGAAAGTAATTTGTCAACTGATAGTCTCTGTAGCTTATAATTAATCATATAATCATTTGTAATTCAGTTGGTGTTATATATCTTTTGTAATGCAGGAGTCACATGTTTTGTGTGGTTAAAATAAATAGGGACTTCAAGTCACAGATGAATGAACTAAAAAAATCAATAAAAGATAGAGATAAATCAAGTAGTGTGGGTTAATACTTTTAAAGGACAGTCTTCTCCAGAATTTTTATTGTTTAAAAACATAGATAATCCCTTTACTATCCATTCCCCAGTTTTGCTGAACGAACACGGTTATATTAATATACTTTTTGTCAATGTGATTACCTTGTATTCAAGCCTCTGTAGACTGCCTCCTTATTTAATTTTTTTTTTGACAGACTTGCCTTCAAGCCAATCAATGCCCTCTCATAAGTAACGCCATGGGAGTGAGCACAATGTTATCTATATGGCACACATGAACTAACGTCCTCTAGCTGTGGAAAACTGTCAAATGCATTGAGATAAAAGAGGCAGCCTCCAAGGGCTTCGAAATTAGCATATGAACCTACCTAGATTGATCTTCTAAACTAAGAATACCAAACGAACAAAGCAAATTTGATGATAAAAGTAAATTGAAAAGTTGTTTAACCCCTTAACGACCAAGGACGTACGCCACACGTCCTCAAAAAAAATACAGTTAATGACCGAGGACGTGTGGCGTACGTCCTTGGTCTGGAAAGCAGCTGGAAGCGATCCTGCTCACTTCCAGCTGCTTTCTGGTTATTACAGTGATGCCTCAATATCGAGGCATCCTGCAATAACCCCCCATGGCCATCCGATGCAGAGAGAGCCACTCTGTGGCCCTCTCTGCACCGGACATCGGTGGCCAGTATCATTGGTGGGTGGGAGCAAGTCTGGGAGGCGGGTGGGCGGCCATCGATGTGCTGAGTGGAGTGGAGGGGGGCGGGATCGTGGGTGGGACAGACGGGAGCACACACTGGAGCGCTTGCGTGCATGGTGGCGGTGGGGGGGGCGCGTGCACGGGGTGGGAGCGGGAGGGAACCGCTACACTGCAGAATTTTTTTTTTAGAAAAGTAAAAAAAAAACATATATTCAAAAAACATTCAATGATCATCTAAGGGTTCTGGAAGGGGTGGGAAGTTGGGCTTGGGGGGGGGGGGGAGCTACACTACAGAAAAGGGCAATAAAAAAAACCAAAACATACTTTTTTTACTAAACTGGGTACTGGCAGACAGCTGCCAGTACCTAAGATGGCGCCCATTAAGGCAGAGGGGGAGGGTTAGAAAGCTGTTTGGTGGGGGATCAGTGAGGTTGAGGGCTAAGGGGGGGATCCTACACAGCAGCATATGTAAATATGCTAAAAAACAAACAAACCCAAATATAGCTTTTATTTTAGTACTGGCAGAGTTTCTGCCAGTACTTAAGATGGCAGGGACAATTGTGGGGTGGGGGAGGGAAGAGAGCTGTTTGGGAGGGATCAGGGGGTCTGATGTTTTAAGTGGGAGGCTGAGCTCTACACTAAAGCTAAAATTAACCCTGCAAGCTCCCTACAAGCTACATAATTAACCCCATCACTGCTAGCCATAATACACGTGTAATGCGCGGCGGCATTTGGCGGCCTTCTAATTACCAAAAAGCAACGCCAAAGCCATATATGTCTGCTATTTCTGAACAAAGGGGATCCCAGAGAAGCATTTACAACCATTTGTGCCATAATTGCACAAGCTGTTTATAAATGATTTCAGTGAGAAACCTAAAATTGCGAAAAATGTAACGTTTTTTTTAATTTGATCGCATTTGGCGGTGAAATGGTGGCATGAAATATACCAAAATTGACCTAGATCAATACTTGGGGTTGTCTACTACACAACACTAAAGCTAAAATTACCCCTAAAAGCTCCCTACATACTCCCTAATTAACCCCTTCACTGCTGGGCATAATACACGTGTAGTGCGCAGTGGCATTTAGCAGCCTTCTAATTACCAAAAAGCAACGCCAAAGCCATATATGTCTGCTATTTCTGAACAAAGGGGATCCCAGAGAAGAATTTACAACAATTTAAGCCATAATGGCACAAGCTGTTTGTAAATAATTTCAGTGAGAAACCAAAAGTTTGTGAAAAAATTAGTGAAAAAGTGAACAATTTTTTGTATTTAATCGCATTTGGCGGTGAAATGGTGGCATGAAATATACCAAAATGGGCCTAGATCAATACTTTGGGATGTCTACTAAAAATAAATATATACATGTCAATGGATATTCAGAGATTCCTGAAAGATTTTAGTGTTCTAATGTAACTAGCGCTAATTTTGAAAAATAATGGTTTGTAAATAGCAAAGTGCTACTTGTATTTATGGTCCTATAACTTACAAAAAAAGCAAAGAAGATGTAAACATTGGGTATTTCTAAACTCAGGACAAAATTTAGAAACTATTTAGCATGGGTGTTTTTTGGTGGTTGTAGATGTGTAACAGATTTTGGGGGTCAAAAATAGAAAAAGTGTGTTTTTTTCAATTTTTTCCTCATATTTTATAATTTTTTTATAGTAAATTATAAGATATGATGAAAATAATGGTATTTTTAGAAAGTCCATTTAATGGCAAGAAAAAGGTATATAATATGTGTGGGTACAGTAAATGAGTAAGAGGAAAATTACAGCTAAACACAAACACCGCAGAAATGTAAAAATAGCCTTGGTCCCAAATGGACAGAAAATGGAAAAGTGATGTGGTCATTAAAGGGTTAAAATTGCATGCCCTATCTGAATCATTAAAGTTTCATTTTGACTAGCCGGTCCCTTTAAATATCATCATAACTTTAATGTTTATAGTTTTACTAAAAACTTTAATTGACCATGTCTCTCTGGAAATAAGTTGTGGAAATCAGTTTAAAAGATTTCTGTAATGAGAAAAATGGTGAATACAGGTAGCCCTCAGTTTATGCCGGGGTTAGGTTCCAGAATGAATGGTTGTAAATTGAAACCATTGTAAATTGAAACCCAGTTTATACTGTAAGTCAATGGGAAGTGAGTTAGGTTCCAAACCCCTCTCAAAATTGTCATAAGTAACACCTTATACATTATTTTTAAAGCTTTGAAATGAAGACTTTGGCCTCTATTTATCAAGGTCTGTCGGACCTGATCCGAAAGTGCGGATCAGGTCCGACAGACCTCGCTGAATATGGCGAGCAATATGCTCGCCGTATTTAGCATTGCACCAGCAACGTCGCCCCCTGCAGACTCGCGGCCAATAGGCCGCCAGCAGGAGGGTTGATTTCCGGCGATGTCTGTCCGCCTGCTCAGATCAGGCGGACAGGTTATGGAGCAGCGGTCTTTGTGACCGCTGCTTCATAATTGCTGCTTCTGGCAAGCCTGCAGGCTCGCCAGAAATACGGGCCATCAAGCTCCAAGGGGGTGGTGTCTTTAGATGCAAGAGGAATAAGATTAAGGTTACAAGAGTTTTGTTTTTGAAGTCTATTGAAGGGCACAAGTGGGTGTGCAGGGCAAGGAAGTTGTGGGGGACCAGGATTAGGGGAGATGTCACCAGCAGTTAGTAAGAGCAAGAGGGAGAGTGACATGAGATGAGATGCAAATTCGCAGTAATGTTTTGTGATGAGGTGCAAGGGGGAGAGAGAGTCTTTAGCAATGTGTGAAGCTCATGAATACAAAAGTAGGTGAGGTTAAGGTAGATGGGCTAAAGAACAGTGCAGGTGGTGAGGGGAAAGGAGTAATAAAGTAGTTTGTTAAAGAGACAAAAGGTGGCAAAGAGAAATATAAAGATATTGAGCAATATTGAGATAGTCAAACAGTGGATAAAACTCAGTATTTAAACAGAACTTGCCTTATCCCTTCTCCAATCCTTGTTCAATTCTTGTATAATTCTTTGTGCCTCACTTATAAATGTTCACTGAAGAGATGTGAACAGATGATCTTAAAATACTGCTATCTAAGCCTGTAATGCTAACCCCTGCATTGCTTCCCTTTAACACTGTTACATTTATAGGTCAGAACATTCAGCTGATTGCAATACATTAGGTAATGACATGATCAAAGACAGTCAAAAGGCCAATTTGAAAAGGGTGAGATAAGTAAAAATAACAGACAATAAAATTTGGGGGAGGCTGGGGTTATACCATTAGTGAAATTATAAATATAGGAATTAAGTATTGACAAGGTTTGAACACCACATAGATAAAGACAAGATATCAACATAGTAAATGCATAACTTATTACACTGACTACAGACACATACCAAAAGAGAGACTTGCTATACAAATGACACAGTAAACAGTGATTTTGGCAGGAGTTGAATGCAGGGAACCCAATTCACATACCAAAAGAGAGACTTGCTATACAAATGACACAGGAAACAGGGATTTTGGCAGAAGTTGAATGCAGGGACCCAATTCGCATTCCAAAAGAGAGACTTGCTATACAAGTACAGTATAACTGGATTGAAAGTTTGATTAGTGTTGTAGCAGGCAACTTGTAGAAAACACAACAGTAAGCAGGAGCCAAAGACCTAGCTAGTAAGCTTATTTGTTGCCAAAATCCTATAGAACAATTAACTAGATCAAACATTAAACATTGGGGAAATGCAGTTACCTTGAACAGATACATAAATTACACATCTGTAATAAAACTTGCAAACACTAAAGAAATTAATCAGCTATTCTTTAAAACCGGTGGTGAGAGTCCATTATACATTACACCTGTGAATTACCTTTCCTGACCACTAGGAGGAGGCAGATTCCCAAACTCCAAGAGTCCTATAAAAACCCTCCCCCCTCTATGGTAACCAGTCTTGTCTTTGCCTCTAATGGAGGTAGGTGAATAATGAAGGTGCTCCAGATGTTTTTATAAGAGGGGTCTCAGACTGAGGTTAGGTCCAAATTTCCCCTCAGAGTGCTGTTGTTTGACAGAGGATATGTTGGACTATTCGGTAGTGGCACTATTACACCATCTTGGGAGTTAGTCACAAGCTTGTCAAAGGTGTCGCAAGGATATGACCTTATGACCTGTTGAGACGTTGATATGTTCCTGGTTAATTTCCTCTACTTTTATGTTACAGAACTGGTTTGGCTTTCTACTAAATTATGTGCTGTCTTCCAGTAGTTGGTGCCTGTGGGTAAGTGTTTTTTTATTATCATCATGACACTCATATAAGCCTGTTAGGCTATAACATTTTTAGATTTATATTTATATTTAAATTACTATGTAGCCTGGGACTATGTTATAATTTTTTATTGTTGTGGCTCCTTTACATTTTCATGGTTATAGTCCCCTTTGAATTTTTAGATTTTAGTTCTAAGGCTTTGCTGCCCTTATATAATTCTGGGTTTGGAGGTGGAATGTTTTCCCCTTGCTTCAAAAACTCTTTCCTGGGGAATATAGCCTAATGTTTGATTATCTCAATTTTTTTAAAATGGTTTGATTTATTATGGATCCTGCTGTGTCTGTCCCTGAAACCTCTTTAGAGCTAACTTGCCTGAACTCTCTCCTACTAATTTGAAGTGTTAATACTGTAAACATGCTGATATATTGCCTCCAGCTCAGCTGTGCAATATTTGTTTAAATACTATAATGTATTCAAATCAGACTAATACTGTTTTTAAAGGTGTCTTCCACATTAAAATTTGTTCTACAGAATTTTGTATGCTCTACTGTTTCTGAAATCCAATTAAATGTAAATTGTCTGTTCATGATTTACTTTCTACTTGTAATGACTGTAATGTTTATTTTTTTTTATAAGGTGTATTTTATAAATAGTTTGTTGTGTAGCTGTAGCATTCAACACCAAATGATATGAGACGTAACACTTGGTAATAAGAAATACAGCAATTTTGTGCAATGGAAATATCCCAGGTAAAGAGTATATATATATCTGAATATATATATATATTAGCAAACAAAATAAGAACTTAGTAAATGAGGGACACTAAAGGTTGCAATCCCAATGAGAGCAGTGATCCAAAGTAAGTAACAAGCAAGCATGGATTAGTAAGTTGCAGCTGTTAAAGGCGAGTCTATATACAAGTAATTAGCACAGTTGGTATACTTGCTTATCCGGTGGTATTTGGATGATGAATACTTGCTTCCCCTGAGATGATGTAGCTAGACTCCGGTAAGTAGAGCAGGTAGGTTCTGGCAGAAGGTAAGCAAACTTCAGATGAGCTGTGATAGTTTTACACAGCATGTAGTGACTGGTAATGAAAAAAAGCAGGCAGAGTGATACCTGCTGCAAGTAGATCCGGCAATCCAGGTAACTGAGGCTGCAATGATTACAGCAGCATGGAACAGAGACTGCAGCAGAGAGACACAGGAGCAGCACAGCTAATTATCTGGACGCAGTCAATCAAAGGTGAAAAAGTAAGAAAATAAGTTGAGCTCAGGTGAATACTAGTAAATTCAGCAAAAAAAGTTCCAATAACTCCAATACAAAAGTACAAGTTATTAGAGGGTTAAATTTGACTTGATAATGAGACACTAGGCATGGTACAATTCAGATACTCTGCTTAAACAAAATAAATAATCAAGCAAAGAACCAAAAAGGAAAGGAGGCTATAAAGGGTAAATAAGCGGAGTTTACTAAAAGGAACATTACTTAAAGGGACATTACTTAAAGGGACATTACAGATCCCCCTGTTCAAGGCATCAGCTCCGAGGATGCAGAAGAAGGTTTGAGCGAATAATGTTTATGAAAAGCAGCTATCCGCAATGGAGCGTGGATATGAGAGTGTGGTACCCAGGAATCTTCCTCCTCACCATAACCCTTCCAACGTATAAGATATTCCAATTTCCTACAAAATATTCGGGAGTCAAGTATATAGTCAACCTCATATTCCTCATGATCTTCGAATTCAACAGGAGGAGGTGGTGACTTCTGACGGTTAAATTCAGAGGTACTTCTGTAAGGCTTCAGGAGCGTAACATGGAAAGAGGGATGTATGCCATATGACTGTGGTAGGTCTAAGACGAGGGTTGAAGGATTGAGGATATGTTTTACTGGAAAGGGTCCGATTAACTGACTTCCTAATTTCTTTGTCAGTATGGCGAGTTTCAAGTGCTTTGTAGATAGCCATACAAGGTCCCCTAACTTATAATCAGGACTAGGTCTATGTCTGGAATCATAATAATATTGTGTTGATCTGCCTTGGCTTTTTGCAGATGTTGTTTTAGGAGAAGTAAACTATCCTGTAGGTTCTTGAGATAAGAAGAGGCTGATGGGGAGTCAGAAACATGTTTTGTAATTCGGATAGACTGCGGGTGATAACCATATGTAGCATAAAATGGTGTCATTTTAGTGGAACTGGAAACTGAGTTGTTGTATGAGAACTCTGCCATTGGCAGATGTTCAAACCAATCATCCTGCAGATGTGATACATAACATCTGAGATATTGTTCCAGAATGCCGTTCACCCTTTCGGTAAGACCGTTTGTTTGAGGGTGGTATGAAGTTGATAGCCTAGGATGTATATGAAGGGATTTACATAGATCCTTCCAAAAATGAGAAGTGAACTGTGATCCACGGTCTGTGATAATGGAATGAGGCAGTCCATGGAGGCGGACAATATGTTTAATAAAAGCATCAGCAGTTTCACTGGCAGTGGGTAAAGACTTTAGTGCTATGAAATTAGCTAATTTAGTTAAATGGTCAATAACCACCATGATTGTGTTGTGACCTTGTGAACTATGAAATCCATGGAAATAGTTGTCCATGGAATATCAGGTATGGGTAAGGGAGTAAGGAACCCGATGGGCTTCCTTTTTTCAGTTTTATATCTTGCACAGATGTCACAGGTGCTGATATAATTCTGAATAGTTTCAGCCATCTTGGGCCACCAGAAATCTCTTTGTAGGAGTTCTTTAGTTTTATGAATTCCTTGATTATGGGGTATCATAATAATGGTTGAGGATTCTATGTCTGAGTGGTTGTGGAATGTATAGTTTCTTATGTAAAATATAAAGACCAGTTGGCTCTTTTACTAAATGTTTGTTTGTTTAGGTATAACGTCGGTCTGTAAAGCTGTAATGATGTCCAGTTCTAAAGTACTCAAATAACCAATTATTTTATGTGTGGGTATCAATTGTAAAAGTTGGTCATTAGGTGGTTTGTCGTCGTGTTGTCGTGAGAGCGCGTCAGCTTTAATATTCAGAACACCAGGTCTATAGGTAATTTGAAAATTGAATCTGTCTAGAAACAAAGACCAATGTACTTGGCGAGATGACAATGTTTCGTTCTGTTTTAAATACTGAAGATTTTTATGGTCTGTGTATATATCAAAAATGGTTTGTCAGTACCCTCTAAAATGTGTCTCCAAACTTCCAATGCACATTTAATAGCTAGCAATTCTTTATCGCCAACTGAATAATGTACCTCAGCAGGAAGTAATGTTCTGGAATAATAAGCAATGGGATGTGTCGGATGTCTTTCATCAATTCTCTGTGAAAGTACTGCACCTATTCCACAGTCAGAAGCATCAACCTCTACTATAAACTGACATGAGTGATCAGGTAAACTTAAAATAGGAGCTGAGGTGAAACAGACCTTCAAATAATTGAAAGCCTGATCTGCTTCAGGGAACCAGTGAAACTTCACGTCCTTTTTTGTCAAATTTGTAAGAGGTTTAACGTTCATGGAAAAATTTTGGATACATTTGCGGTAAAAATTGGCAAAACCTAAAAAACGTTGCAAAGATCTTAAGCTAGTGGGTCTTGGCCAATTTTGAATAGCTGATAGTTTATCAGGGTCCATTTGTACCTTATCAGGAGTAATTACATAACCCAAAAACTTTATTTTTTGAACATGAAACTGATATTTTTCGGCTTTTGCAAAAAGTCTATGCTCACGTAACGGTGTCAAAACCCATCTTACATGCTTTATGTGTTCTTGTGGGTCTTTTGAATAAATTAAAATGTCATCAAGATAAATTATGACACATACATCAGTTAAGTCCTTAAATATCTCATTAACAAAGTGTTGAAAGGTGGCAGGGGCATTACAGAGCCCAAATGGCATCACCCTATATTCAAAAAGGCTGTATCTAGTTCTGAACACTGTTTTCCACTCATCCCCGTCCTTGATTCTTATTAAATTGTAAGCGCCTTTCAAATCAAGTTTAGTAAAGATAGTAGCTTCGTTAAGGTGTTCAAGGAGTTCGGGGATGAGTGATAGGGGATAACGATTCTTTACTGTAACAGCATTGAGTGCTCTGTAATCTATGATGGGTCTTAACTAGGAATCTTTGTTAGTTACAAAAAATAAACCAGCAGCTGCTGGGGATATGGATGGAACTATAAAGCCTTTTCTAATATTATCATCCAAATACTCTCTTAAGTACTGTAACTCTTTCTGTGAGAGGGGATAAATCTTCCCATAATTGACCTTGGCTCCTGGTACCAAATCTATGGGACAGTTGAATGCCCTATGAGGTGGGAGTACCTCAGCTTCCTTTATATCGAATACCTCAAGTAGATCTTGTTAGTGATTTGGGATCTCTGAGTTTATAGTACCTAATATCTGATGTGGGAAACAAGTAGTGGTGAAATAATCTGACTCAAACTTAACAGTAGGAGTAACCCAATCTATACTTGGGTTATGTTTACTTAGCCATGTGTAACCTAATATAACTGTGTGGAGAGTGGATGGAATTACATCAAATCAAAGATATTCAGTATGCCCATGTGATGTGGTTATCATTAAAGGAACAGTATGTTGTGTTATTGGGCCATTATGTATTAATGATCCATGAATAACTCTTATAAAAACTGGATTTTGCTTTGTAACACACAGTATTTTATTATTTACAACAAATGAAGCATCTATAAAGCAGTCATATGCCCCAGAGTCTAGAATAGCATCAGTCTTAACTTGTAGTTGATCCCACTTTAATGAGAGAGAAAGTGTTAAAGATTTCAGTCTTATCTGTGTAGTAGTGAAATATAAGTTTGTCAGTTTACCCTTCTTTTGTCGTTGTAGTATGGGGCAGGTGGCTACTGTATGCTCTTTACTTGCACAATATAGACAAAGGTTGGACAGGCGTTGTCTAGTCTTTTCTTCAGTAGTCAGCGGACCTTTCATTACATCAATTTCCATAGGAGTATGTGGAAAGTTTAATTTTTCTACTGGTGGTACTGACAATCTCTTGTTTGGTGTCTCAGATGAGAATCTTTCTAATCGTCTTTCTCTGAGTCTGCAGTCAAGAGTTGTTGCTAATTTAATTAAACCATGTAATGTATCTGGCATATCTAATCTGGATAACTCATCCTTTAAGGTTTCATTTAAACCTAATCTAAAAAATCTGTGACTACTCACACGCCTACCCAACATCACAAAGCCACCCAATGGACAGCGCTCAGAGGAGAAGTCTGTTCAGTGAGCAGAGGATAACGAGTTGGCTGTCAGGCATGATCGTGTGCACACCCATGAAATAAATAATCTATCTATGCTAGGACACTCCAACTAAATGTGTTGGTGCATAGGCATCCACTATGGCCAAATCTCCAGTGTTGATTGCCAGTTAATTACATATATAATTTTCACATTTCCACTATTCAACTGTCTATTATGTACATCATTCTTCTATGTGGTATATGAAGAAGGCACCTTGTCTAGTGATTGGTGTTTGATAATATAGGTTCAGTTCCCCATTTCACGCTGATCTATCAACACTGGTTTTATGGATTAAATCTTGGTCTGCTGATATAGGGCAAGATAATGGGGCCGAATTATCAAGCTCTGAATGGAGCTTGATACCCCTGTTTCCGTGCAAGCCTTAAGGCTCACCGGAAACAGCAGGTATGAAGCAGCGGTCTTAAGACCACTGCTCCATAACTGGTCCACCTGATCTGAGGCTGCGGACATCAATCCAACCGATCCTATATGACGATTGATACCCCCTGAATTTGCAGGGGGCGGCATTTCAAAAATAGACTAATTGTGCAATGATAAATGCCGACACCGTATGCTGTCGGCATTGATCGATGTCTGTAGGACATGATCTGCTGAGCGGAACATGTCAGACAGACTGATGATAAATCGGCCCCTAAGAGTGGAGTGCAAAATAGCGCTTTCGCGAGCAAGATATTTGTGATCCACTCATAATACCAGCGCATGCAATTGTGCGCGGTATTATAAGTTGGGTACAATGTGAGCGCAACCTCGTGTTTGCATTGCATGTAAGCTTTGCATTCACACGGGAGCTTTGTTCTGATGCCGATAGACATGGCACAGTACCTAGTGCAGCGAAGGGGGTAAATTGTGCAAAGTTGGGCAGCATATTTAAAATATATATGTATATAAATATATACATATATATTTGTATGTGTATGTAAACATATTAACATGTTAATATATCTGTAAATAAGCATTTATTTCTAACACCCCACATCCCCTCACTTTAACCCCATATAACTGCTATGTGCAGTTATTTTAAAATGGAACAGATCAAAGCAGGCTAAAAAGCCTGCTCCCTTTAACAAATCAGCATGAAGTTATGACCTTCGATCTGAATATTCTGGTAGGGGTAGATCACTGCTTTTTAGGAGGTTTTATCCGGTTTGTTCAGGAACCCTGGTTTCAAAATATTGTCTCTCAAATGGGCTTCAGTGCAAGGCCTCTCAGAGGATGGTTTCTGTCTCATGTTCCAATGGTTCCTTTGAAAGCAAAAACCTTTTTTCAGTCTGTCTCCGATCTTGTGACTATGGGATTCAGTTTCAGCTCCTATTTTGGAAGAGGGCCTAGGTTTTTATTCAAACCTTTTTATTGTACCAAAGAAAGACTTTCAGACCAGTTTTGGATTTAAAAGCTCTGAACAAGCTTCCTATGGTTCCTACTTTCAAGATGGAAACTATTCAAACTTTTCTGCCTTTGGTGCAGCTAGGTCAGATTATGTCCATAATAGGATTCATATTTTCATGTTCCTACTCACAAGGATCATTATCAGTTTCTGAGGTTTACTTTCTAAGAAAAACATTATGTTTCTTGCCCTTCCGTTTGGTCTAGTTACAGTTCCCAGGATCTTTTTAAAGAATCTGGGCACCCTCTTAGCAGTGATAAGAGACCAGGGTATTTAACTGTTTTCTTACCTCAACAACATCTTGGTACAAGCTCCAGCTTTTAATGTAGCAGTATCTCAAACTCACACACCTGTTTTGTTTCTTTAACAGCATGATTGGAAAATCAGTTTACCAAAGAGTTCTCTTGTTCCTAAGTAAAGAGTTACTTTACTGAGTGTTCAAAGAGACTCTATTCTATAAGGCTATTTTGGACAGAACTAAGAAGGTTGAAGCTTCTTTCGGCCTGTTCAAATCTTCAGTTTGTTCTGTATCCTTCAATAGCCCTTGGTATGGACGTTTTAGAACTAATGATTGTCGCATTGGATGCTATTCCATTTGCTTGATTTCACATTAAGACTCTTCAGCGTTGCATGCTTTGTCAATGGTACAGGAATCATACCCAGCTTTCCCAGAAAATGAATTTGGACTTCAAAACAAGGCAGTTGCTGTCTTGCTGGTTGGATCACCATGTTATTATTCAGGAGGCTTGTTTTGTTCATCCTACATGCAGAGATCAAGACAAATGCAAGTCTTTCAGCATATGTCAATTATCAGAGGGGAGCTCCCAGTTTTAGAAAGAAAGGTACAAAGTTGCAAGGAGTACCATTGCAAGGATAAAATATAACTTTTCTTAGTACTGTGTTAAAATAAACAATATGGTTAAGGTCCATACAGGTAGAAAAGGAGACTTGTTCCCTGGGAATTAGAAAAAAAATGGCTGACACGTTTCAGCTCTCACCATACTCCTAGCCGTCAGTTAAAACACTTACGCCTAGATTTAGAGTTCTGCGGCCAAAGGGGTGCGTTAGCTACGCTGGCTTTTTTTCTGACCTCACCTTTTAAATACCGCTGGTATTTAGAGTTCACAGAATGGCTGCGTTAGGCTCCAAAAAAGAAGCGTATAGCATATTTACCGCAACTTCAACTCTCGATACCAGCGGTGCTTACGGACGCGGCCAGCTTCAAAAATGTGCTCGTGCACGATTCCCCCATAGAAAACAATGGGGCTGTTTGAGCTGAAAAAAAACCTAACACCTGCAAAAAAGCCGCGTTCAGCTCCTAACGCAGCTTCATTGTTTTCTATGTGGAAACACTTCCTACGTCTGCACCTAACACTCTAACATGTACCCCGAGTCTAAACACCCCTAACCTTACACTTATTAACCCCTAATCTGCCGTCCCCGCTATTGCTGACCCCTGCATATTATTTTTAACCCCTAATCTGCCGCTCCGTACACCCCCGCCACCTATATTATCCCTATGTACCTCTAATCTGCTGCCCTAACATCGCCGACCCCTATATTATGTTTATTAACCCCTAATCTGCCGCCCCCAACGTCGCCTCCACCTGCCTACACTTATTAACCCCTAATCTGCCGACCGGACCTGAGCGCTACTACAGGGAGTGCAGAATTATTAGGCAAGTTGTATTTTTGAGGATTAATTTTATTATTGAACAACAACCATGTTCTCAATGAACCCAAAAAACTTAATATCAAAGCTGAATATTTTTGGAAGTAGTTTTTAGTTTGTTTTTAGTTTTAGCTATTTTAGGGGGATATCTGTGTGTGCAAGTGACTATTATTGTGCATAATTATTAGGCAACTTAACAAAAAACAAATATATACCCATTTCAATTATTTATTTTTACCAGTGAAACCAATATAACATCTCAACATTCACAAATATACATTTCTGACATTCAAAAACAAAACAAAAACAAATCAGTGACCAATATAGCCACCTTTCTTTGCAAGGACACTAAAAAGCCTGCCATCCATGGATTCTGTCAGTGTTTTGATCTGTTCACCATCAACATTGCGTGCAGCAGCAACCACAGCCTCCCAGACACTGTTCAGAGAGGTGTACTGTTTTCCTCCTTGTAAATCTCACATTTGATGATGGACCACAGGTTCTCAATGGGGTTCAGATCAGGTGAACAAGGAGGCCATGTCATTAGATTTTCTTCTTTTATACCCTTTCTTGCCAGCCACGCTGTGGAGTACTTGGACGCGTGTGATGGAGCATTGTCCTGCATGAAAATCATGTTTTTCTTGAAGGATGCAGACTTCTTCCTGTACCACTGCTTGAAGAAGGTGTCTTCCAGAAACTGGCAGTAGGACTGGGAGTTGAGCTTGACTACATCCTCAACCCGAAAAGACCCCACAAGCTCATCTTTGATGATACCAGCCCAAACCAGTACTCCACCTCCACCTTGCTGGCGTCTGAGTGGGACTGGAGCTCTCTGCCCTTTACCAATCCAGCCACGGGCCCATCCATCTGGCCCATCAAGACTCACTCTCATTTCATCAGTCCATAAAACCTTAGAAAAATCAGTCTTGAGATATTTCTTGGCCCAGTCTTGACGTTTCAGATTGTGTGTCTTGTTCAGTGGTGGTCGTCTTTCAGCCTTTCTTACCTTGGCCATGTCTCTAAGTATTGCACACCTTGTGCTTTTGGGCACTCCAGTGATGTTGCAGCTCTGAAATATGGCCAAACTGGTGGCAAGTGTCATCTTGGCAGCTGCACACTTGACTTTTCTCAGTTCATGGGCAGTTATTTTGCGCCTTGGTTTTTCCACACGCTTCTTGCGACCCTGTTGACTATTTTGAATGAAACGCTTGATTGTTCGATGATCACGCTTCAGAAGCTTTGCAATTTTAAGAGTGCTGCATCCCTCTGCAAGATATCTCACTATTTTTTACTTTTCTGAGCCTGTCAAGTCCTTCTTTTGACCCATTTTGCCAAATGAAAGGAAGTTGCCTAATAATTATGCACACCTGATATAGGGTGTTGATGTCATTAGACCACACCCCTTCTCATTACAGAAATGCACATCACCTAATATGCTTAATTGGTAGTAGGCTTTCGAGCCTATACAGCTTGGAGTAAGACAACATGCATAAACAGGATGATGTGGTCAAAATACTCATTTGCCTAATAATTCTGCACTCCCTGTATAATAAATGTATTAACCCCTAATCCGCCTCACTCCTGCCTCAATAACCCTATAATAAATAATATTAACCCTTAATCTGCCCTCCCTAACATTGCCGACACCTAACTTCAAGTATTAACCCCTAATCTGCCGACAGGAGCTCACCGCTACTCTAATAAATTTATTAACCCCTAAAGCTAAGTCTAACTTTAACCCTAACACCCCCCTAAATTAAATATAATTTAAATCTAACGAAATAAATTAACTCTTATTAAATAAATTATTCCTATTTAAAGCTAAATACTTACCTGTAAAATAAACCCTAATATAGCTACAATATAAATTATAATTATATTATAGCTATTTTAGGATTTATATTTATTTTACAGGTAACTTTGTATTTATTTTAACCAGGTACAATAGCTATTAAATAGTTAAGAACTATTTAATAGCTAAAATAGTTAAAATAATTACAAAATTACCTGTAAAATAAATCCTAACCTAAGTTACAATTAAACCTAACACTACACTATCAATAAATTAATTAAATAAAATACCTACAATTATCTACAATTAAACCTAACACTACACTATCAATAAATAAAGTAAATACAATACCTACAAATAACTACAATTAAATAAACTAACTAAAGTACAAAAAATAAAAAAGAACTAAGTTAAAAAAATTAAAAAATATTTACAAACATTAGAAAAATATTACAACAATTTTAAACTAATTACACCTACTCTGAGCCCCCTAATGAAATTACAAAGCCCCCCAAAATAAAAAAATGCCCTACCCTATTCTAAATTAAAAAAGTTCTAAGCTCTTTTACCTTACCAGCCCTGAACAGGGCCCTTTGCGGGGCATGCCCCAAGAAATTCAGCTCTTTTGCCTGTAAAAAAACACATACAATACCCCCCCAACATTACAACCCACCACCCACATACCCCTAATCTAACCCAAACCCCCCTTAAATAAACCTAACACTAAGCCCCTGAAGATCTTCCTACCTTATCTTCACCTCACCGGGTATCACCGATCGGTCCTGGCTCCAAAATCTTCATCCAACCCAAGCAGGGGCTGGCGATCCATAATCCTGCGGCTGAAGAGGTCCAGAAGAGGATCCAAAGTCTTCATCCTATCCGGGAAGAAGAGGCGATCCAGACCGGCAGCCATCTTGATCCAAGCGGCATCTTCTATCTTCATCCGATGAGGAACGGCTCCATCGTGAAGACCTCCAGCGCGGATCAATCTTCTTTTGACGACGTCCAACTGAAGAATGACGGTTCCTTTAAGGGACGTCATCCAAGATGGCGTCTCTCGAATTCCGATTGGCTGATAGGATTCTATCAACCAATCGGAATTAAGGTAGGAAAATTCTGATTGGCTGATGGAATCAGCCAATCAGAATCAAGTTCAATCCGATTGGCTGATCCGATCAGCCAATCAGATTGAGCTCGCATTCTATTGGCTGTTCCGATCAGCCAATAGAATGCGAGCTCAATCTGATTGGCTGATCGGATCAGCCAATCGGATTGAACTTGATTCTGATTGGCTGATTCCATCAGCCAATCAGAATTTTCCTACCTTAATTCCGATTGGCTGATAGAATCCTATCAGCCAATCGGAATTCGAGGGACGCCATCTTGGATGACGTCCCTTAAAGGAACCGTCATTCTTCAGTTGGACGTCGTCAGAAGGAGATTGATCCGCGCTGGAGGTCTTCACGATGGAGCCGTTCCTCATTGGATGAAGATAGAAGATGCCGCTTGGATCAAGATGGTTGCCGGTCTGGATCGCCTCTTCTTCCCGGATAGGATGAAGACTTTGGAGCCTCTTCTGGACCTCTTCAGCTGCAGGATTATGGATCGCCAGCCCCCGCTTGGGTTGGATGAAGATTTTGGAGCCAGAACCGATCGGTGATACCCGGTGAGGTGAAGATAAGGTAGGAAGATCTTCAGGGGCTCAGTGTTAGGTTTATTTAAGGGGGGTTTGGGTTAGATTAGGGGTATGTGGGTGGTGGGTTGTAATGTTGGGGGGGTATTGTATGTGTTTTTTTACAGGCAAAAGAGCTGAATTTCTTGGGGCACGCCCCGCAAAGGGCACTGTTCAGGGCTGGTAAGGTAAAAGAGCTTTGAACTTTTTTAATTTAGAATAGGGTAGGGCATTTTTTTTATTTTGGGGGGCTTTGTAATTTTATTAGGGGGCTTAGAGTAGGCGTAATTAGTTTAAAATTGTTGTAAATATTTTTCTAATGTTTGTAAATATTTTATTATTTTTTGTAACTTAGTTCTTTTTTATTTTTTGTACTTTAGTTAGTTTATTTAATTGTAGTTATTTGTAGGTATTGTATTTAATTAATGTATTGATAGTGTAGTGTTAGGTTTAATTGTAGGTAATTGTAGGTATTTTATTTAATTTATTTATTGATAGTGTAATGTTAGGTTTAATTGTAACTTAGCTTAGAATTTATTTTACAGGTAATTTTGTAATTATTTTAACTATTTTAGCTATTAAATAGTTCTTAACTATTTAATAGCTATTGTACCTGGTTAAAATAAATACAAAGTTACCTGTAAAATAAATATAAATCCTAAAATAGCTATAATATAATTATAATTTATATTGTAGCTATATTAGGGTTTATTTTACAGGTAAGCATTTAGCTTTAAATAGGAATAAGTTATTTAATAAGAGTTAATTTATTTTGTTAGATTTAAATTATATTTAACTTAGGGGGGTGTTAGGGTTAGGGTTAGACTTAGCTTTAGGGGTTAATCCATTTATTACAGTAGCGGCGAGATTTGGTCGGCAGATTAGGGGTTAATAATTGAAGTTAGGTGTCGGCGATGTTAGGGAGGGCAGATTAGGGTTTAATACTATTTATTATAGGGTTATTGAGGCGGGAGTGAGGCGTATTAGGGGTAAATAACTTTATTATAGTAGCGGTACGGTCTGCTCGGCAGATTAGGGGTTAATAAGTGTAGGCAGGTGGAGGCGACGTTGAGGGGGGCAGATTAGGGGTTAATAAATATAATATAGGGGTCGGCTGTGTTAGGGGCAGCAGATTAGGGGTACATAAGTATAACGTAGGTGGCGGTCGGCAGATTAGGGGTTAAAAAAATTGAATCGAGTGGCGGCGATGTGGGGGGACCTCGGTTTAGGGGTACATAGGTAGTTTATGGATGTTAGTGTACTTTAGAGCACAGTAGTTAAGAGCTTTATAAACCGGCGTTAGTCCAGAAAGCTCTTAACTACTGACGTTTTTCTGCGGCTGGAGTTTTGTCGTTAGATTTCTAACGCTCACTTCAGCCACGACTCTAAATACCGGAGTTAGAAAGATCCCATTGAAAAGATAGGATACGCAATTGACGTAAGGGGATCTGCGGTATGGAAAAGTCGCGGCTGAAAAGTGAGCATTAGACCCTTTAATGACTGACTCCAAATACCAGAGGGCGGTAAAAACCAGCGTTAGGAGCCTCTAACGCTGGTTTTGACGGCTACCGCCCAACTCTAAATCTAGGCCTTAGTTGGCCATTTAAATTAACTGACTGTTTTCCTATTGGGCAATGCAATATTCTGGTTCACATTAGTTTTTACCCTTACCAATACGGTTGGTCTCACCTATACACTGTGTGCAGAATTATTAGGCAAATGAGTATTTTGACCACATCATCCTCTTTATGCATGTTGTCTTACTCCAAGCTGTATAGGCTCGAAAGCCTACTACCAATTAAGCATATTAGGTGATGTGCATCTCTGTAATGAGAAGGGGTGTGGTCTAATGACATCAACACCCTATATCAGGTGTGCATAATTATTAGGCAACTTCCTTTCCTTTGGCAAAATGGGTCAAAAGAAGGACTTGACAGGCTCAGAAAAGTAAAAAATAGTGAGATATCTTGCAGAGGGATGCAGCACTCTTAAAATTGCAAAGCTTCTGAAGCGTGATCATAAAACAATCAAGCGTTTCATTCAAAATAGTCAACAGGGTCGCAAGAAGCGTGTGGAAAAACCAAGGCGCAAAATAACTGCCCATGAACTGAGAAAAGTCAAGCGTGCAGCTGCCAAGATGCCACTTGCCACCTGTTTGGCCATATTTCAGAGCTGCAACATCACTGGAGTGCCCAAAAGCACAAGGTGTGCAATACTCAGAGACATGGCCAAGGTAAGAAAGGCTGAAAGACGACCACCACTGAACAAGACACACAAGCTGAAACGTCAAGACTGGGCCAAGAAATATCTCAAGACTTATTTTTCTAAGGTTTTATGGACTGATGAAATGAGAGTGAGTCTTGATGGGCCAGATGGATGGGCCCGTGGCTGGATTGGTAAAGGGCAGAGAGCTCCAGTCCCACTCAGACGCCAGCAAGGTGGAGGTGGAGTACTGGTTTGGGCTGGTATCATCAAAGATGAGCTTGTGGGGTCTTTTCGGGTTGAGGATGGAGTCAAGCTCAACTCCCAGTCCTACTGCCAGTTTCTGGAAGACACCTTCTTCAAGCAGTGGTACAGGAAGAAGTCTGCATCCTTCAAGAAAAACATGATTTTCATGCAGGACAATGCTCCATCACACGCGTCCAAGTACTCCACAGCGTGGCTGGCAAGAAAGGGTATAAAAGAAGAAAATCTAATGACATGGCCTCCTTGTTCACCTGATCTGAACCCCATTGAGAACCTGTGGTCCATCATCAAATGTGAGATTTACAAGGAGGGAAAACAGTACACCTCTCTGAACAGTGTCTGGGAGGCTGTGGTTGCTGCTGCATGCAATGTTGATGGTGAACAGATCAAAACACTGACAGAATCCATGGATGGCAGGCTTTTTAGTGTCCTTGCAAAGAAAGGTGGCTATATTGGTCACTGATTTGTTTTTGTTTTGTTTTTGAATGTCAGAAATGTATATTTATGAATGTTGAGATGTTATATTGGTTTCACTGGTAAAAATAAATAATTGAAATGGGTATATATTTGTTTTTTGTTAAGTTGCCTAATAATTATGCACAGTAATAGTCACCTGCACACACAGATATCCCCCTAAAATAGCTATAACTAAAAACAAACTAAAAACTACTTCCAAAACTATTCAGCTTTGATATTAATGAGTTTTTTGGGTTCATTGAGAACATGGTTGTTGTTCAATAATAAAATTAATCCTCAAAAATACAACTTGCCTAATAATTCTGCACTCCCTGTATATAAATAAGGGAACATGGATATTTAATTTAATAAATTACACAGGATGATTCACATGTATATAATTTAATTATTACATTTTTTTTTACCTCCTAGGATAAAAAAAAAAATAATGTTTCCCTTTTATCATTGAGCTGCAACTCATACAACCTAGGCACGGGTAGCAGCCCTATTGTTTCTTATTAAGATATGTCTGCTTATCAATTTTCTTAGAGCCAACATCCATTTATACTAACTGCCCACGTACATTTTTTTACTCTCTTATATGCCATTATTGAAAGATTCTGGAATATATCAATCTTTCTATTGCAAGCCTGTAAAATATTTCAATGTTTACACATTACTCTTGCCACGTTATTATTAGTAATGTATTGTGAAACAAATACTAGTTTCTCTCCTTCCCTCTTCTTGTTTATTTCTGATGTGTCATCATTTAAACTGTCAATATGTTGATTCACTAGAATAACCTCTATCCAACAATTTCTGTTTCATTTAGTTTTTATTCAAGATTTTTTTCCTTGCTGACTATTTTCTTAGCTCAAAGTAATTGGCTTTTTTGGTAAGGAATCTAGTAGTTTCTTTGGCTGAAAGCTGTTATAGCTCAATAGCCATTTGTTATAAATGTCAAACACCTAGTAGTATACAAAAAAAGTAATGAATCCCTCACTGTATATTACAGAAAATTCCAAACCCCTTACAGCTGATTTTAAATATCTTACATATTCCAAAAGGGTCTCAACGTTGCCCACCAAATGCCAAATATGTCATATATGAAACGCCATCAGGTGGTGCCATATTGTATGAATTTTTTTATTTTCGTAGACAACATTTTTCCTCAACTTCATTCATAAACTGATTGGCATATGATGGGGCCACAATGGACCCCTTGGTCGTACCTTTAACCTGAATATACCAGTCATCCTGAAATAGGAAATAATTCCAATACAAAATCAATCTTAATAAATCCTCAATAAATTACACGTGTTCTTAAGAGTACAGTGTATTGACCAGTAACACTTTTTTTTTACTATACCTAAACCAGTTTTGAGTTTTAAAGCTTTATTTAGACTTCTAACATCCATTGTAAAAATCTCATATTTATCTATCTCAAACTCCAACTCTTTAGCTTTTCTCAAGAAATCCCCTGTGACCTTAAAATAGGAGGACATTTTAGCCACTTCTGGTTGCAATAACCTAGCTATAAAAACAGAAATTTTTGAAAATACAGATTCTATACTTGAAAGCATTGGTCTCCCTGAGGGGCAAGTAGCAATTTTATGTATTTTGGGAACAGTATAAAAAATAGGGGTGCAGGGATTTTTATTGTATAAAAACTCCTTTAATAGCAACACAAATGATAACTTATCTTAGCATACAGATTCCTATCAATCCCAATAAATTGTACTCGATCATTCTGGCGTCCTTGTGCGCCAAATTGTGTAATTTAATGAGGAGTTGGAAGTCCCTTCCCCTATCGCTGGCAGGAAGAGTCAGTCTCCTAAAGATGGTGATACTGCCTTGGCTTCTGTACCCGTTACTTATGTTACCCTTATTAATTACTAAAATGGACTTAAAGTCACTAAACTCCTCAATGCGATACTTTATTTGGAGGGAGGGCAAACCCCGAATATCTGCTGATAAATTGTGCATATCTTATCTCAATGGTGATTTGTCTTTGCCAGACTTTAAGCTCTACAACTGGGCGGCACTAGTTCGCTTTGTCTTGGACTGGCAGGTGGG
Organism: Bombina bombina; assembly: GCF_027579735.1. NCBI lineage: Eukaryota > Metazoa > Chordata > Amphibia > Anura > Bombinatoridae > Bombina > Bombina bombina. The sequence goes on along the minus strand of NC_069499.1, from coordinate 1,445,521,362 downwards.
TACGCTGCATTTTTATAAATCTAACCAGGAACGGGCAGCCCTGGGAGGTATATCCTTGGCATAAACTGGGGCAGCCAGGCTAGTAGGTATGAATCTCCTGTATCGTGATCCGATAAGAGCTTGGCATCAAGCTCACCGATTCCTCGGGAATCTTCCCCTTAGTGGTAACCCTGATTTTCCAGCAGGATTTGAATACAAAACCTTTCATGTATTGGGAGAAGTTGAGTCTGAGGAATATTGGTTCTCTACTGGAGCCACTGACTCGCACTGTGAAGTCGTTCTCCGTGTTACATAGGGAGTTTAGCCTCCAAAGTACCCACTTATATGCTTACTTGCAGGTTCGTCACTACCTAAGTGCACTGATTTTTGGAGGGTTCCCCCTTTCGAAATCACTCAATCTCTCTTCAAGATGGGAAGATTCTTGCTATCAGAAATTTATTAAATCTTCACGCAGAAAAGACTGCTACAATTACAACCAACCATCCTGCTAGGCTGGGAAAGGAAGGGAGTCTTGGGCACTGTGTGGGAAGAGGCTCGGGAGGGACTAGAAAAGGTTATGAGGGCCACTCTTTCCTCAAACTTAAGGGAAACTCAAATCAAATTTTTACATAAAGCCTACCTAACCCCTAATAGATTAGCTAAATGAGTCCCTGACTGGCCTAACAAATGCTCTAAATGCACGATAAGGCAGTTTTGGCATCAACTACAATATTGGATTTACAAAAAAATGAAAGGTTTAATCATGATGATAAATGTATTCACATGTTTGCTCTCAATAAAAAGATTTTTTTTTTTAAAAACTCCTTTAATTTTGTATCATACCACAATTCTTAATATCTTTTCAATTTCTTCTTGTATGTTAACTGCAGGGTTAGATTTCAGTTTGATGTAAGTTGCTCTATCTCCTAATTTTAACTCTATTTCCCCTATATACTATGTCCTATCTAAAACAACTGTATATATATATATATATATATATATATATATATATATATATATATATATATATATATATATAGTGTATTTATACAACTAGGCTATAATGTGAAATGAATTTACTAGGACTGGTCCTATTTTGACTTAGTTTTGGGAAAAATGCTTTAACTCTATTATATTTTCTATATCAGGCTCTTAAATCTTGATGCCTGTAACACACATACCGTTGTGTGCAAGCCTGGCTCATGAAGGCTGCATAGTTAGTGGCATATTTAGGTTTTGAGCTAGGCACTAAAAAATATGTTGCTCTCCCCCTCCTAGTTCACTAGGGCTTGCAAAAACACTTGCTTACAATCAGGTGGGTTGAATTAAGCATACATGCATATGCAGGATGAGAAAATAACTAATGAAGATGACACACACGTGTGTATATATATATATATATATATATATATATATATATAATTATAAAGAGGTTCCCTCTGCCTCCCACACACACAGCCCCTCCCCAGTACCTTAAATAAATATAAATATCATCCCTTATATATATATAAAAATAAAAAATTATAATGAAGTTCCCTCTGTCTCCTACACATACAACCCCCTCCCCAGTACCTTAAATAAATATAATATCATCCCTTATAGACATATATATATAAATATATATATTATAAAGAGGTTCCCTCTGTCTCCCACACACACAGCCCCCTCCCCGATACCTTAAATAAATATAAATATCACTCCTTATGTAAATATAAATAATATTATAGAGAGGTTCTCTTTGACAGACACACAGTCACACACCTTATACACAATTTTATAACATTATAGAGAGGTTCCCTCTGCCACACATATACACACAGCCTCCCTATTACCTTATATACACAACCTCCTCCTTAGTACCTTACTATATTGCAAGAAGGTTCCCTCAGTCTCACACTTACAGATACGTTTGCAGCTAGATCATCCGGCTGAAGGACCTGTGATGTGAGGGCTGTGACTTTATTGGTACTTTAGCTGGAAGGGACCAAGCCAGATAATAAATTTTGCTGTATACATTATTTGTTATCTGAGCTTGCTGCTTTGTATAATACATGGGAGGCAGCATGATAGCTAGGTCTGATGTGTGCACTGAGAGGTGAGGATGGGTAAAATTACCCATAGCAAGTACCTGCCTGCACTACAGCTGCCTTAGAGCAATGCTTCAGCTGCTGCCCTAAGTAACTGCCTTGTGAATGTGTGCCTAGTGCAGAATACACCTTACACTTAGACTGACTGAGCAAAACAAATCTAAATAACATCACTGCTGAGTGTGATGGTTTGTCTCACCGTGACCAGCTGCTTCTTTCCTCCTTGCATCACACCTCACACTGATTCCCTCTCACTCAGCTCTCACTCTTCCCGCGCTGGGACTCTGGGTGGGAGGAAGTGATGAGTCATGATGAGTGTCAGGGAGAATGCAGCGTCATCAAATGAGGCCGGCTGGATCAGTCAGTCATCTTCAGCAGTGCCAGCACATTTGAGCGTGCACAAGCCCCGCCCCCAGAAAAGGTGCGGGCAAAATTTTTTTTAAAAAAATATTTACAAAAATCCTGTGTTTTGAGGGGGCACAGCATTCCATTTGGGTGGGCATTTCCCCCCAATGCCCCCCCTTGGAGCCGACCCTGCTCCCTTATCTGCTGCTTTAAGGAAAATCTCATTGGATCTATTTTTCAATGATTTTACATAGATGAGACCATCCATATGGTAAGGGACAGGATGAGCCAGCATCACTCCAATGTAAGATGTAAAATTCAGAAGCACCTTTTTCTAAGCACCTTTTTCTAAGCTATATATACAATTGTTTCCTTTATTGACCACTTACAGCAACATGAACCACACTGACATCTGGTGGTGTATAATATACACTAGATTTATATAATATTATTGATACATTTCTATGATATTTCCGAATATAAGATTACAAGTGAGGCGGAAACAGTTTTGCACCAGCACAATCATGTTTTTGCAAGCCTTTTACATAGTGATTGTGCTAGGGTAATTGCCATTTACGCTTCAATCCTTACGACGATCTCAGAGCTGTGGTTAACTGTTTTCTGAAAAAAAAAGTTGCACAAAACGCTTAAAAAATACATCACAAAGTACACTTACACTCATATAAACACTGTCTATTAAAAATATTTTTTTTTTACAAAATATTGCACAAAAAAGTTTATAAGAGCTCAAAGATATGAGATCTTGGGTGTTAGAAAAAAGGCTTTAACATTGAGACACATAGATATACATTTGCTAAAGATATATTTGTGTGTATGTATATATATATATATATATAATATATATATATATATATATATATATATATATATATATATATATATATATATATATATATATATATATATATATATATATATATATATATATATATATATATATAAAGGAACTTGCACTTACTGGATTTTTGAAAAAGGTGCTTTATTAAGCACAAAAAGAAAATGTGACTTTTCAGGGATCAATCACCCCTTCATCAGACCACTGGTCTGATGAAGGGGTGATTGATCCCCAAAACATCACATTTTCTTTTTGTGATTAATAAAGCACCTTTTTCAAAAATCCAGTGAGTGCAAGTTCCTTCTTTTTTATACAATTTTCTGCCTGCACCCTGGTGGCTGGTGGATGCCATTTAAGTGTGACTGCACTTTCTCTACTTTATTATTATTATATATATATATATATATATATATATATATATATATATATTCTGACAGGTTACAGGACCATGTGTATATCAGTCAGAGGTTACAAAGAGCAATCTATCCCGGTTGTCAAGTGGTTAATGTTTTTCTGTTAGCTAGTACACCTGTTCATTGTTAATTAGGCCCAGGACTATATCATAGCTCTGAGAAAGCAGGTAAGGGTCTCAGTATCAGGCTGCACTGGGATGGTGCATGTGGAGACCTGTAAAGGACCTGTCTGCATGGAAGTTAAAGGTCTGGTGAGAAAACTGTTTTGTTTTGTAAAAGATGTGAATGCTTGTTTGTTTTTTACTGGGGCCAGAGTAACTGGACCAGTAATAGTAGTTAGGAAAATTACTGTTAGTCAGTCACCTAACAGGAGTATGCCTTTTTGTTTTGTATTTTATGTTGCTGCTGAAAAGCATTTTTCATTTAAAGGGGAAGTATACCCTGACTCTGGAAAAAGACTGTTTTACTTTTATTAAAAAAAAGTTTCATACAAAATACAGTTGCCTGACCTTATGTGCAGTGGCATTTCCACAAATGGTGGCAGTGGTGGGATTGGTGTCGCACAGGCTTAACTGACACAAGATCCTTAAAGGTACGGAATCCACACATAAAAAAAAATGGAGGATATTGTAAAGGCTCTGCTACAGGCTACTTCGGTGCAGCAGGAGACTAACAGGCAAGCTGCAGCTTCTGTAGCAGCCCAACAGGAAACTAACAGGCTCCTAGCTATACAAATTGGAGCTTTAAGTGAAACACAGAAAGAGATCCTGAAATGCCTTAGTACCCAAAGGGTACCTGCGCAAGCTGGAGGGGTAAGCAGGATACAAGCAAGCAGCTGTCTGCAGAAAATGACTCCAAATGATGATGTGGAGACCTACCTGTTTGCGTTTGAACAAACGGCCACCGGTGAAGCTTGGCCTCCAGAGTATTGAGCCGTAATAATTGCTCCTTTCCTCCTTGAAGAAGCACAAAAAGCTTATTGCGACCTGGAACAGGAGGCTGCTACAGATTACCAAAAATTAAAGGCTAAAATTCTGGCTCGTTTGGGGGTGACAGTGCCAGTAAGAGCTTAGCGCTTCTATAAATGGTGATATAGAGAAGAAAAGGCTCCCAGGTCACAGATGTTCGATCTAATTCATCTGGCCTGGAAATGGCTCAAACCAGTGAGTTAAAGTCCTGCACAAATCGTGGAGACCCTGGTGCTAGACAGATTTTTGAGAGAGCTTCCCCATGGTCTACATGAATGGGTCAGTCAAGGAAACCCCACAACCTATGATAGCATGGTAGCTCACCCGAAAGGGTGAACCTGAAGTCTGGATTGGGAGTGCCTTTGCACAGGACAGACTCTAGAGACTGCACTACAGTTAAAGAGGATCACTTTGGTGGAAATACTCTAATCTGCTTAGAGTGTGGCAGAAAAGGACCTGTTAGGGCGAGGTGTCCTAACCTCGCAGAACCGATGCTGTGTGGACTAGTGGAGGATCCTATAAACTTTTGTGGACTATTTTGTTTAGCTGGACTGGTGGAAAGTTCAAATACCTATAGAGTTACAGTGCTTATGAACAATCAAGAAGTAGGGGCACTAATTGACTCTGGTAGTGCTTTGACTTTGGTGGCAGGTGGCTTAATCAAGCCTGCTAATGTACAAAAACATAAAACAATTGGGGTGCTTTCTATTCACGGGTGCACTGTACGATATCCAACTGTCAGTGTAGAGGTTTTTGTGCAAGGAAGACTAGTAAAGATCTCAGCAGTAGTAGTACCTTGATTACCCTATCCCCTAGTCATAGGGAGGAACTTCCCTGACTTCAGCTCCCTGTTACAGTTGCCAATAACTTCTAAACAGGAGGAACCTGTGGGTTATCAAGAAGGTACTGGTATTGATGAGATTTTTCCTTTCACTCACCCTGACTTATATGTTGATAACCCGAAAAGAGGTAAAACCAGATGGAAATACAGAGAGTAGGTTGAGATTTAATAAAGCTGTAAACGAAGAGTTATTAAACGAAGAGAAAAAATGGTCTACTAAAGACCATGAGAGTGAGACTGGTGTAAGTGATCTATGAATATTGGATACTGCCGGTGATAGTTTTGGGCAAGACCAGGCAGGTGATTCATTGTTACATAATGCTAGGAGCAGAGTGGTGGAGGTAAACATTGTACTCGTAGAGGGCCACACAAAAGATACATATTCCTATTTTATCCAAAAAAAAATGATCTCCTATACAGGGTAACCTACGACGATGGTCAAGAGATTGAACAACTAGTTGTGCCTTCCTTCTATACCAGGAAGGTGCTTGATTTTTCCCACTATCACCTCTTAGGGGAACACCTGGGGGTGGAAAAAAATCAAGAACGGGTTCTCAGAAGATTCTTTTGGCCAGGCGTATATGAGGAGTTTTGTGCCTCTTGTCCAGAGTGCCAATTGTCATCACCAAAGCCCAAGTTAAAGGCCCCACTCCTATCTCTCCCCATAATAGATGTGCCATTTGAGAGGATTGGCATGGACCTAGTGGGCCCATTGGAAAAATCTGCTTGAGGTCACCAGTACATTTTAGTTATACTTGATTATGCAACCCGGTATATGGAAGCTATTCCTCTACGCAAGGCAAATGCCAAAACTACAGCAAAGGAACTGGTTCAGGTTTTTTCCTGTGTTGGTATACCAAAGCAAATACTTACAGACCAGGGTATGCCGTTTGTCTCACATATTATTAAGGAGTTATGCCAGCTGTTTAACATACATCCCCTCAGAACTTCAGTGTACCATCCCCAAACCGATGGACTAGTAGAAAGAATTGTACTCTAAAAAGGATGTTAAGAAAAGTGGTTAGTTTTCCAGCCATGTGTATATCAGTCAGAGGTTACAAAGAGCAAAATATCCCAGTTGTTAAGTGGTTAATGTTTTTCTGTTAGCTAGTGCACCTGTTGCTTGTTAATTAGGCCAAGGGCTATATCATATTTCTGAGAAAGCAGGTAGGGGTCTCAGTATCAGGCTGCATTGGGATGGTGCATGTGGAGACCTGTACAGGACCTGTCTGCATGGAAGTTAAAGGTCTGGTGAGAAAACTGTTTTGTTTTGTAAAATCTGTGAATGCTTGTTTGTTTTTCACTGGGGCCAGAGTAGCTGGACCAGTGATAGTAGTTAGGGAAACTACTGTTAGTCAGTCTCCTAACAGGAGTAGGCCTTTTTTTGTTTTGTATTTTCTGTTGCTGCTTAAAAGCATTTTTCATTTAAAGGGGAAGTATACCCTGACTCTGGAGAAAGACTGTTTTACTTTTATTAAAGAAAAGTTTCATACAAAATACAGTTGCCTGACCATATTTGCAGTGGCATTTCATATATATATATATATATATATATATATATAATGTGTGTGTACATATATATATTAATGTTTATATATGTATTAACAGATATATATATATATATATATAACATTATTTATATGTACACACATATATACATATATAAGGGCATTAGAGCAATTTGTCATTGACAAAAACATTTATGCAATATTCATATTTAATAAAGATTTTAATTATGTATTTACTGCAAATCTTTCACATTTGCAAATGCGAATATGCTATTGTGTTTTTTCTCCATTGACTTCTATGGGGAATGCGAAAGTGCGATGGTGTTTGCGCGAACTGAGGTGTTAATTTTTTTCTCCATTGATTTTTATAGGGGATGACATGCACAGAAACTTAAGTACCTGGTTTTCATGCTATTCGGGTTACTGCTAGCACAAAATAATTTTTTTTGCAACTTGTAATATGAACGCCACCCGAATACCGCAAAAAGCTTAACACTAGCGGAGTTTTCGCGATCATGAAAAAAATAAATACCACGCTACTAAGTGGATATAATGTCTGGACAAAGGGCATAGAATTTTTAATAGATGTGGATTAATTCTACAGTTAGAAGTAGCAATATTAGTGACCATGGTAGGTAAAAAAAAAAGAAGAAGAATGTTAGTAAATCGATAAATACTCTCTAGCCTCTCCTATCTAGACAGCCTTAGGGGTTGAAACGATCTATAGAAATATTACCAAGGCACAAGGATAAATACTTCAAAGGGAATATTGATAAAAGGCTCATTCAGGGAGGCTCTCCATCACTCTCCTCCAAATATCCCAAACCAAGAAAAGTAAGTTACCTTTATGTACCCAGGCATACTCAGAGTCTACCAAGCTCTTGCGGTCGCTAGTTTTGCTGCTGTAAACTAATGTACACAAAAACAACTGTTGTGGGAGAATTAACTGTTTTGGAAAGAGATAAAAAGAGAGCAAAGTGAGATGATTTGACAATCGTAATGCCTTCCAAAGAGCAGAATGAAAAAAAGGGAAAATCAAAGCCAGTTGATCTGAGGACATTACTATCAAATCTGAGCCGGGAATTTGACTGCACCACAATTTTTTTTTTTTTTTTTACATAGTGGAGAACTAAGTGATGAGATTTTAAATAACGTAAATGCATTAAATGCCATTGGGTGATAATTTAGATATACAAGTCATATAAAGAAACACAAGGCAAGACTGCCTTTAAATGGGCAGTCTAGTCAAAATTAAACTTTCTTGATTCAGATAGGGCTGGCAATTAAACAACTTTCCAATTTACTTTTATAATGTTATTCTTTGTTGAAAGCTAAATATTATCTCATAGCATTTTGACAGCTTTTTTACATCTAGTCAGCGCTAGTTCATATGTGCCATATCGATAATATAGTGCTCACTCCCTTGGAGTTATATAGGTGTCGGCACTGATTGGCTAAACTGCAAGTCGGTGAAAAGAACTGAAATAAAGTGACAGTCTGCCTAGGCTCAGCTACAATGTAATCACTGTGGTAAAATGTATATTAATATAACAGTTTTGGTTATGCAAAACTGGGGAATAGGTAATAAAGTGAATATCTATATTGTTAAACAATACAAATTCTAAAATAAACTGTCCCTTGAAACCACGCTTTCTTATCTGTAGTAAAGTGCAAGGTTTGCTCCCAAGAAATTATATAAGATGACTTATAAAACACAGAGACCCTCAACATTTTCTAAACACTTGGGGTCTGATATTTAAAAGCTCACTGGCATGGAGAGAAATCATGCAGAATATTTGTGATTTTTTTTTTTTAGACCTTATATTGTAATATAGATTTGTTTCCTTCACAAAATGAACCCTGCACAGTGAGATAAATATCTTTCAAATTAAAATATGTGTTTCTCCATACTGAAGGAATGTCTTAGAAAATTTTGCCTGAGCGGAGAGATTTTGAATATCAAACCCTTGGATTTACTACTCATTTTGAGCATGAATGTTAGGGAGTGCACATAGGAGCCCAGCAAGTGAATATATAGGGGACAAATGAGGAGCAATATTTGATGGGGAGTATATTTTATCCCAGAATTTATTTGCAGCTAGGAAAATGAAATTACATATGTCCATTGAAAGTAAATGAGACTGCATGGACTCAATGTGATACAACTATATGAATTCAGCATTTTAGGTATCATTTGATGACAAACAGCTGCTTACTTTGATACGTCACTATTTTCTATATTGCATCCTTTGCTTCACTGGGGAAATTGACTTGCTACAAAAACAGAGAAATAAAAGTATGAAACTAAGTTACAAAAAAAAAAAAAAAAAATACAAAACAAATTACTTGTTACAAACCCATCTCAAAATTTAAATCGATTGAAATTTGTAAATGTCTTTATTAAATAAGCCAATCTATAAGAAACTTGAAAACAATACATTTGTATTTAACCCTTTAGGGCAGGGGGTATTATGGCCTAGGTCAACAAAGCCGATACCTAGTGAGGCAGGTTTGGGAGGGGCGGCACATCTGCACTATCCTCTCTCTAAAAGCCAGCACACAGTACAGTCTATCTCTCTGTGTGTGTCTGTGTCTCTCTGTCTCTCTCTCTGTGCTAGGGAAGCAGGAAACTTAAATATGTCACTGCTTAAAGGTGCTGTGTATCTATTTCCACTATCTAAAATATTTCTTTCTGCAAAAGCAGTTTTTTACGGTCTCCTCCCCTCTTTAATGGGGGGATGTGATCTATACATCTCAGTGTAGATAGTGGATGTTAAAACTATGAGAAATGCTGGGCCACTGGCTGATCTGATTTCCCTGTCTCTTTTGCTTGTCTAAATGAAAACCTATGAACAGCCATCCTTTCCTTAAGGGACAGTTCACCCAAAACTTTTCTCCCATTTAAATTGTTCCCAATAATCTCTTTGATCTGCTGAAGTGAATTAAATTGTTTACAAGTAACTCCTTTACCCCTATTTTGCCCTTTGAAATAGTGGATTTAGCTTGTGGTTTTCTAACTTATACTGAAAGTTTTGATGCTGGAATCTCAGCTGTTGAATAGCCTAAGTAAACACAGCCAGCAGAAGAAATTACACTCCCAGTTAGGTGCAGGATAGTTAAGTAATAAAATGATAATTTTCCATTGTTCTCTCTATGTATTGAGCTTTAGTTTACCAGACAAATATAAGATAAGGAAGCAAGTGTGTGTACACAAAGTGATAACATAATGAGATATGATATTACCTGAAGCTCAACCCATTGTAATAGGCTGTGGTTTAAAAGCACAAAACCAGCTACTTCATATACACAAATAAACCTGAAAATGCAATTACTCATGCATTTAATAATCTCCAGCTGGTATAACAAGTCACTAAAAATACATTAATATAAAAAATGTTTACAGTGCACTGTTCTTTCCATCTTGCCTATATAGGACCGCTTCCACTACATATTTTGATTCACAGTTTAGGGCATATATAATTTTGTAATTTTTTTTTACCACTACTACTGTGGGAGAATATATTCCCTAAAATTAAACTATTACAAGTGACACACACATGGCATTAATATACCCCTGTTTCTATTTATCCTCATATTTGTCATATGGGCCCCTCTGTATTAACTTAACTTTTAGGAAATATTTAAGAAAGTATTGGTGACTATCATATAAATGATGATAATCTGTCCTCTGCTATGAACCCCTAATCTGCTGTCCCTAACATCGCCGACACCTATATATTTATTAACCCCTAATCTGCCGACCGGACCTCGCCGCCACTATCATAAATGTATTAACCCCTAAACCGCCGCACTCCCACCTCACAAACACTATAATAAATTTTATTAACCCCTGATCTGCCTTGCCTAACATCGCCGCCATCTACCTACAATTATTAACCCCTAATCTGCCGCCCCCAATGTCGTCACTACTATAATAAAGTTATTAACCCCTAAACTTAAGTCTAACTTTAACCCTAACACCCCCTAAATTAAATATAATTTTAAATTAATCTAAATAAATTTAAAACAATTAAATAAATTATTCCTATTTAAAACTAAATACTTACCTATAAAATAAACCCTAATATAGCTACAATATAACTAATAGTTACATTGCAGCTATTTTAGGATTTATATTTATTTTACAGGCAACTATGTATTTATTTTAACTAGGTACAATATTATTATTATCGGTTATTTGTAGAGCGCCAACAGATTCCGCAGCGCTAGAATATAGCTATTAAATAGTTAATAACTATTCAATAGCTACCTAGTTAAAATAATTACAAAATTACCTGCAAAATAAATCCTAACCTAAGTTACAAATACACCTAATGTAAGTGTTAAGTATATAGCGCTGGACTCAAAATACTTAGGCCTCTTTTATAATAACCTCCTCCTGGTTATAAGAAATTGGACACAATATATAAAATAAAAGTGGCGCTACAATAGCTTTAAGTATTAAAAACTATGGGTAAAGAGAATACCAAGTATCTGATGATAGGGGGATAAACGTCAGCTATGAAGTACAATGGGATGTAGATTACTAAAAGTTCTCACATAAACCAATATAGAGTAATGTATAAAAATAATGTTCAAATGAACCACACTAAGGAAAATTGCTATAAAAATATATACTGATTTAATATAATATAATAATAAACAATTTAATACTTGATAAAAAAAACAGCAACAAATTTATGCATATATAAAATGGCTTCTATAAAATAGCTTCTATTAGTAATGCATGAATAAACAATCAATAGAGTATAAATATATCAAACAGTCTTGAATGGATTTGATTAAACACATCATATATGAAGAGAGAGCCCAGATTTTTAAAAAGTCTTAATTGGCATAAAACATATCCTTTATGATTCAACAATTTAATCCAATAGGTTAGTGTAGATAATTTTCTTTTAAAATCAATAGGCGTATAAAGTTAGTAGGCGTATAGAATAATCTTTAGCTGTGCCTATACTTAAAGGTAACAGTCTTTATGCGGCAACAGATAATAATTTCAGTATATCCCTTTTAAAGTTATGTTGCGGTGATCTAGTAAAATAGTAGTGGCCAGCCACTATTAAAACTTTCAGAGTTCCTGCTGTGGATTAGTTGGAGCACAATTTAATACAAACGGATCTTACTTGTCAGATCTATACCTTAGGTGGATGTATGTGTAGCTTGCTATGCAGGTAATCTCAACCTTCAGCGTCCACGATTGGGATCTGACAGGCTTCTGAGGTCTGTGCTCTGTAACACAGGCAGTTGTTAGTACCGGTTCTTTTCAGACTTGCGCAAGTCACTGTGGGAAACCGGTGTATTTCTCCTATGTAATTTTCCTGCTCTTAGTACTTATGTGTACGCAGGAAGCGGTTGAATATTCATAAGCAGCTTGCAAACCTCCTGGTTTGATGAGGAATCTTTCTCTGATTAGGAACAAAGGAAAAAATCCTGGACACAGCTTTTTTAACACAGCTTTCTATGCGATTCACCCAATTTCAGGGCTTTTTCAAGATGTCGTGTGTATCTGGATTTAGGATTTAAATAATGCCGCCATTTATTTGATTAGTTGATCCTATGATGACGTTTTCTTGGGCTCTCTCTGTTTATTTTAAATGTCAGTTTGTTATCATTTGGGCTCTCTCTTAAATGATACAATCTTTGATTTTAAGTGTCTATTGTAGAAGCTAACTGGCAGATGTTTGTTAACATTTTTAGAATTTATTAAATTGTATTTGTTACGCAACCATAATGAAATATTTTAAAACATTTTTATTTTGCAACTTAATACTTAATGTATCGTTTCCCTGGACTTCTATACGATCTTATGTAAACATATTACCGATTGGTTACAACTATCTATAGAGCTTGATAGAATCTTTAGTCAATAATCGTAACACCTTTTCATAACTACTAAAAAATGGTTTATCTTTAAGGGGACGTGTGATTTAAAAAAAATAAAATAAAAATATATATTTATATATATACAGTGGGGCAAACAAGTATTTAGTCAGCCACCAATTGTGCAAGTTCTCCCACTTAAGAAGATGAGAGAGGCCTGTAATTTTCATCATAGGTATACCTCAACTATGAGAGACAAAATGTGGAAACAAATCCAGACAATCATATTGTCTGATTTGGAAAGAATTTATTTGCATATTATGGTGGAAAATAAGTATTTGGTCAATATCAAAAGTTTATCTCAATACTTTGTTATATATCCTTTGTTGGCAATGACAGAGGTCAAACGTTTTCTGTAAGTCTTCACAAGGTTGTCGCACACTGTTGCTGGTATGTTGGCCCATTCCTGCATGCAGATCTCCTCTAGAGCAGTGCTCTTTTCGGGCTGTTGCTGGGCAACACAGACTTTGAACTCCCTCCAAAGGTTTTCTATGGGGTTGAGATCTGCAGACTGGCTAGGCCACTTCAGGACCTTGAAATGCTTCTTACGAAGCCACTCCTTCATTGCCCGGGCGGTGTGTTTGGGATTATTGTCATGCTTAAAGACCCAGCCACGTTTCATCTTCAATGCCCTTGCTGAAGGTTTGCACTCAAAATCTCACGATACATGGCCCCATTCATTCTTTCATGTACACGCATCAGTCGTCCTGTTCCCTTTGCAGAGAAACAGCCCCAAAGCATGATGTTGCCATCCCCATGCTTCACACTAGGTATGGTGTTCTTTGGTTGCTCAGCATTCTCTCTCCTCCAAACACGACAAGTTGTGTTTCTACCAAACAGTTCTAATTGGTTTCTTCTGACCATATAACATTCTCCCAATCCACTTCTGGATCATCCAAATACTCTCTAACATACTTCAGATTGTCCCGGACATGTACTGGCTTAAGCAGGGGGACACGTCTGTCACTGCAGGATCTGAGTCCATGGCGGCGTAGTGTGTTACTGATGGTAGCCTTTGTTACGTTGGTCCCAGCTCTCTGCAAGTCATTCACTAGGTCCCCCCGTGTGGTTCTGGGATGTTTGCTCACCGTTCTTGTGATCATTTTGACCCCACAAGATCTTGCGTGGAGCCCCAGATCGAGGGAGATTATCAGTGGTCTTGTATGTCTTTCATTTTCTAATTATTGCTCCCACAGTTGATTTCTTCACACCAAGCTGCTTGTCTATTGCAGATTCAGTCTTCCCAGCCTGGTGCATGTCTACAATTTTGTTTCTGGTGTCCTTTGACAGCTGTTTGGTCTTCACCATAGTGGAGTTTGGAGTGTGACTGTTTGAGGTTGTGGACAGGTGTCTTTTATACTGATAACAAGTTAAAACAGGTGCCATTAATGCAGGTAATGAGTGGAGGACAGAGGAACCTCTTAAAGAAGAAGATACAGGTCTGTGAGAGCCAGAAATCTTGCTTGTTTGTAGGTGACCAAATACTTATTTTCCACCATAATATGCAAATAAATTATTTCCAAATCAGACAATGTGATTGTCTGTCTGAATTTGTTTCCACATTTTGTCTCTCATAGTTGAGGTATACCTTTGATGAAAATTACAGGCCTCTCTCATCTTCTTAAGTGGGAGAACTTGCACAATTGGTGGCTGACTATATATACAGGTATACTTCACTTTACAACTATTCGCTAATACAGCGCTTTGTGGAACTGAAGTTCAACCTCCAAGGATTTTGAAACAGTGCTGTACTCATTGTGAGATTGCTAGAAAAGTGAATGGCACCTGACTATGATCTTCACCTGTTCTTGTAATGTTGTTTTTAATCAATTGGATTTTTGCAATTTTGTAACTTTTTTTTAAACCACTCTTGCAGATGTATTGTCTTGGGTTAAGTTCACTAGATATATAATATAGTTAAGTTATATAGCAATTATATATAAAAAAAACTATGGTTTTGTATAAGGATTATTGTTGAACATTCTGACCTGTTAGGGGGAAAAAAATGGAAACTAAGAAGTGTTTTAGCAATTAAGGTCAAATTAACATACATAAGAAGGTGATTTCCCATAATCCATAGCATGACTAAGGGTCTGTGTTGACTCAAAACGTTGCTGTTTTTGTTTGTTACCTCAATAAAACATGGATACTTTTACTAAAAAGTGCTGACGCTACCCATTTGTTTCACTATATGTATATGTGAGGCTGGCAGACCTCACTAAGCGTACGTGCACTTACCAAGAAAGGATAAATATGTTGGAATAACAAAGAAAGAAAGGTGCTGGACTTACCTATTGGAGTTGTCTCTCACTCTCACTCTCTCACACTCTCTCTCCATGGTTTAAAATGTATAAACCTGTAGGCTTTTATTTTTGTCATTTACCCCAAACATTGTCATGATGGAAATTATCACTTAAAATCTCAATATTGTATGTCTACTTAAAGATGTTTTTACATTTATTCCTCACAGTAGTATGAAACAACACTAGAGTGTGATCTATGGGTTATGTAATTATCTGGGCACGTTCAGTTATTAACATACTGGAATACTTTCAGATAGATCTGCTATGAATTTTATGTATTTATCCCAGGAAGCATTTGTATGATATTTCTTTATTTAAACCTTTAGGTGCGGCTAACTGCAGCTCGAGTATCCATCTGCATTCCTTTTGCAGCAGGATTTTGATAAAGTTACCTCTTCTGCCTTTTAATCTTAGTTGTTCGATTGCAAAAAATGTGATATCATATTTAGCATCTGCATGGAATATATTCATATGTTGGGTACTGGTACTGATCTATTCCATTTAATGTCCCCTATATGTTCCAAGGTCCTGGTTCTTAGCTCCCTGGAGGTCTCTCTCACGTAGATCAAATTCCATTTACACATTGCAACATAGACAACCATACTTGATCTACAATTCATGAATGTTTTTATCTCATACTTTTTATCTGTGTTGGGATTTGTAAACCATTTTGTTGGATTTATATTTCTGCATGCTCTGCATCGTCCACATTTATATAAACCTTTTGGTTTCTCTCAGCCATGTTCTAGGCTTCGATACCAAATAATGACTATTAGTCAAAATATCTTTTAGGTTTTGTGATCTTCTTCTATTTGTTATTAGGGGATTTTTAGTTATTACTTCCAGTAAGTCAGGGTCATCTGTGAGTATATGCCAATGTTTCTTAAAAATCTGGTGAATTTTATAGTTGTGGTGTCCGGAGCGGCAGATTAGGGGTTAATAATATAATGTAGGTGTCAGCGATAGCGGGGGTGGCAGATTAGGAGTTAATAAGTGTAAGGTTAGGGGTGTTTAGACTAGGGGTTCATGTTAGGGTGTTAGGTGTAGACTTAGAGAGTGTTTCCCCATAGGAAACTGTCAGGTTTGATTCCTGTACCTTTAAGCTGAGGTTACTTAAGGCTGCTCCTCCCCCTTCCACCTGCCGATTAATGTTTAGTATTCTGACTTTTCAACAAGAGAAGACACCTATCTAAACCAGGAGGCTAAATTATCAGTGATCACCTTTTCCCACATTGGATTTACAAACTATCAGTATCTGCTGACATCAGGATTTATTTCCCTGCTCACAACGTGCTATTCTAACAGTTGCTGTTAAATTACCTACCCGGTTCTCAACCGGCATCAATCATATCCAGCGTGCTTCTAATAGCATTCCAGAGAGGATTCATTCATTCAGACTGCCATTCTTATGATTATCGGAGCTTTCTACTTTTAACCGATACTGGCTATAACAAGCCGAAGTACTTCAGCGTTCACACGCTGTCCGTCAGATAACTCACAGAGACACTCCTGCCTACAAACAAGCTAAAGTCTTGCAGCGCTCACACGCTGCCTGTCAGGTAATCCGGGGCTCTGATTGGAGGAACAGCACACACCCTCTCTCTGTCTCTCTGCACGCCGCAGCGGCATCATCTCTCCCCTCTCAGTCTTTCCACGCTGGTTTAAGGGGTTTACAGCAGACGCCGATTCTCACTCCGGCTCATTGCTAGCAGTAGTACAATTACAGCATATTAGCACTTCTACAACCAAGATACGATACAATATACCAAGTACTGTAAATTTGTGAGTTGTAGCGTTCAGGACTGTATATAAAATACCAGCTTGCTACTAAAGGTGCTAAATACAGCAAACAAGGATATACATTAACTGTATATGTTGCAAACTCCATATTTCTGGCTTCCTTGCCACTCTCCTGTAACAAGGATTACAAGAGCTCCACAAGGTTCTTGCTTTTGTGATACATTAATATTTATCTGCAGTTGAGATCCACTCACGTATATTAGGGTAACCAGTATATCCTGACAGAAACAATGGGGCTGCGTTAGGAGCTGAACGCTGCTTTTTTGCGTTATTTTTTTGCCAATACAATGGGCCTACCTGGAGTGTCGGTTAAACTTTTATGCACTTTGGGGAGACTGTAAAATTTAGTTGTTCTTGAAACTTTGTTAATCATATATTAATGTTCATCTTTAGTGATTAATCTTTCATTGAATCCCAAATCTAGCATTGATATTAATTAATCTGTAAATCTCTCTGTAGGGTCTGTTCTGATAACACAATAATGTTTATCATTATCTTATATGTCCTTACACATTTTCAGATATTTTTCATTCGTCATAATTACTGTATTGCCACACGTATTGGCATTTTTAAGTGTGATATCAGGGTTGTTTTTTTCAGTTAGTGCTGTTCTCTCTTTGAAACTCAAATTTATACCAGTTGTATTTTTAGCATATAGTGTTTCAAGTTCAGTAGTGACTAGGGCCACAAATTTATCAATCATTAGGTATTTAGATATCATTGGCATGAATGTACTTTTTCCTTTTACCACACTTTTATTAGCATCATCTAAGGGATTATCATTTTCATTTAATAGTTCCAGCATAGCCTGGACCATTTCATGGTCTTCTGTTTCAATCTCTAAGTCATTCAATTGATTTTGGTTCATATTTTTTTGGAATTTATGTAATGCCAGTTTCCTGGCAAACAAATGAGTGTCTTTGACCCAATCAAACGTATTATATCTTGCTGTTGTTATAAAGGATAGTCCTTTTGCTAATAGTGTGTGTGGTGTTCTTTTCTCAGTGGAATACCAGCCAAATTAATTATTTAATAATCTGTGTTATTCATTTCTGTTTGTTGTATACTCTGCCCCTGTACTGCTCTCTTGTTCTTGGTGTTCTCCTTGGGGGGAATAGATCTTTCTCTTAAAAAATGCGTGTAATTGCAGGTTAATTTAGTGCAACTGTGCTGCCCCCTGACACTATGGGTGTTTGTTCCTCTTCAGATGTGTCTGATTCACTTACTGAACTATCCAACTGTTTATTTTTGCCCTCCTGATTTTCAGTGTTGTCTCTTTGATTCCTTCTTTTATAGTTTTTATATATGTTCCTTTTCTGGAAGTCTGACCAGTCTCTTTGTAATTTTCTATTTTTCATTTCACTCAATTCTTCCTTTAATTTATCAATATGGAATTTTAGTTTTTGATTAATTGCATCAAATTCCTTATGTGTAATATATTTGTTTGTACTTTGACATCTTCAACTAATTTTGTTAACTGATCATTTTGTTTCTTTTCATATCCTAGTGTTGGTTGCATTAGATCTAAAGAGCACTTTGTTAGAATTTATACATAATTTATACATAATTTGTAGCCTGTGGACTTAGGAACATTTAAGTGGGCGGACAGGGTCTAACTTTACGGCATTTTTGTTGCTTTAAACTTTTTTAACAATTGCTTTTATGATAGTTATATTGCTTAAATCTTTTCCACTATCACTGGTCTCACACACCGCTTCCCAATCTACAGTGGTACAAGTGACTCTAGGGAAGACTATTTGTTTTACTAAGGTAAAGGCTAGACTGGTTCTGACCATCTAAGGACGGTATATTTTGTCTAAAACTTTCCTCTTGACATATATAAGCCGCACTGGGACCTTGGAACCAAGTATAACTGTGTCTTCTTTTTTTACATGCCATAACCTTACCTCATAATTGATTGAGGTTTTATATTGTAACCATATTTTATTACCTAATAAATATTTATTCTTTGTACATACAGTATTATGCTATGTGCCTCTTTTTTTTTCTCCTCCATGTATAATATCCGGATGAGCTCCTGAGAGGACAAAGATTCTCACCACCAGTGTGTACAGAAATCCTTAAGACCACCAGAGGGGACAAAGATTCCTACCACCATTGGAGATATATATATATATATATATATATATATATATATATATATATATATATATATATATATATATATATATATATATATATATATATATACACACAGAACACAGTCAACCTCTTCTTTTCCAAGAGAGTCCAGGATTTCCATTATCTCACGTATCAGCATCCCAAGACGGAGATCCCTGGGCTAAAGGGAATACTTGGATTTCTACTCTGGAGGCACAGAGAACTCACTTCATTCTACCATCAGCTGAGCGAACACCTTACCTCATATGAATGGGGTAATAGTTGGTAAGCAGTTATTAATTACTACACACAATTGTATCAAAGAACTAAAATGTCTGGCTTTAAAGAACACTTTTAAAGAACTCATTTACAACTGTTGTGGACTAATATCAGTTTTATAACTATTGTATAAGAACATCACAGCTAGTGCCCCTGCACGATTATTGAAATTTCTCTTTCTGCATTTGAGGACATATATTCCCTACATTTTTCCCTTAATGTAGGGAATATATGTCCACAGGTTTAAAAATATTGCTAAGATAATAAAAAAGCAGGTCAAATCATTCTGGGAAACTGTTAGTCTTGAAAATTATGTAAAAAAAACAAATAGTACCTAGAGGCTTGTGCATACAATTAGCACCATCCTTTCACATCAGTGATGAAAATTTTATAGCAAGATGGCAAGAAATTCTAACAAAGTGCTCTTTAGATCTAAAGCAACTAACACTAGAATATGAAAAGAAACAATATGATCAGTTAACAAAATTAGTTGAAGATGCCAAAGTACAAACAAATAAATATTTTACACATAAGGAATTTGGTGCACTTGATCAAAAACTAAAATTCCATATTGATAAATTAAATGAAGAATTGAGTGAAATGAAAAATTTAAAATTACAAAGAGACTGGTCAGACCTCCAGAAAGGGAACATATATAAAAACAACTATAAAAGAAGGAATCCAAGATACAACACTAAAAATCAGGAGGGCTAAAACAAACAGTTAGATAGTTCTGTAAGTGAATCAGACACATCTGAAGAGGAACAAACACCCATAGTGTCAGGGGGCAGCACAGTTGCACTAAATAAACCTGCGATTGCACACATTTTTTTTTTAGAGAAAGATCTGTTCCCCCCCCAAAGAACACCAAGAACAAGACATCAGCCAATATGATTTTTTCCTACCTTAATTCCAATTGGCTGATAGAATTCTATCAGCCAATCAGAGTTGAAGGGACGCCATCTGGATGACGTTATTTAAAGGAACCTTCATTCAGTCGTCTGGCGAAGAAAGAAGAGGATGCTCCGCGTCGGATGTCTTGAAGATGGACCCACTCCACACCGTATGGATGAAGACAGAAGATGCCGTCTGGATGACCACTTCTGCCCGGTTAGATGAAGACTTCTGACCGTCTGGAGTACCATTTCTGCCCAGTTGGGTGAAGACGTCTCCCGGTAAGGTGATCTTCAAGAGGTTAGTGTTAGTTTTTTTAAGGGGGGATTGGGTGGGTTTTAGAGTAGGGTTGGTTGTGTGGGTGGTGGGTTTTAATGTTGGGGGGGGGGGGGGATTTGTACTTTTTTTTTTTTTTTTTTTTTTTTTTTGGTAAAAGAGCTGATTACTTTGGGGAAATGCCCCGCAAAAGGCCCTTTTCAGGGCTATTTGTAATTTAGTTTAGGGTAGTGCTTTTTTATTTTGGGTTTTTTTTTTTATTTTGTTAGGTGTAATCGGTTTAAAAATCTTGTAATTTCTTTATTATTTTCTGTAATTTAGTGTTTGTTTTTTTCATACTTTAGATAATTTTATTTAATTGTAATTATTGTATTTAATTTAGTTAATTTATTTAATTATAGTGTAGTGTTAGGTGTAAGTGTAACTTAGGTTAGGTTTTATTTTACAGGTACTTTTGTCTATTTTAACTAGGTAGTTATTAAATAGTTAATAACTATTCTACCTAGTTAAAATAAATACAAAGTTGCCTGTAAAATAAAAATAAACCCTAAGCTAGATACAATGTAACTATTAGTTATATTGTAGATAGCTTAGGGTTTATTTTATAGGAAAGTATTTAGTTTAACCCCTTAACGACTGAGGACGTGCAGGGTACGTCCTCAGAAAAAAGGCAGTTAATGCCTGAGAACGTACCCTGCACGTCCTCAGTGTGGAAAGCAGCTGGAAGCGATCCTGCTCGCTTCCAGCTGCTTTCCGGTTATTGCAGTGATGCCTCGATATGGAGGCATCCTGCAATAACCTTTTTAAGTCATCCGGTGCAGAGAGAGCCACTCTGTGGCCCTCTCTGCACCGGAGATCGGTTGCTCCCTGTGTTGGTGGGTGGGAGCCGGACCGGGAGGCGGGTGGCAGCCATCGATGGCCCTGTGGATGTGAAGGGGGGCGGGATCATGGGCGGGGGTGGCTGGGGGCGCGCGCGCGTGCACGGGAGGGTGTGGGCGGGCGCGTGCACGGGGAGGGAGCGGGTGGGAACCGCTACACTGCAGAAAATGTGGAAATAAAAAATATAAAAAAATGGAAAATTAAAACAATCAGCAAGGTGGTGGGGGTTTGTCTGTGGGGGGTGGGGGTGGGGGGGAAGCTACACTACAGAAAAAAAAAACAAATAAAAAAAAAGCACTTTTTATTGTAAACTGGGTACTGGCAGACAGCTGCCAGTACCCAAGATGGCCCCCAATAAGGCAGAGGGGAGGGTTAGAGAGCGGTTTTGGGGGGGATCAGGGAGGTTGGGGGCTAAGGGGGGATCCTACACAGTAGCATATGTAAATATGCTAAAAAAAATTTCATTTTTTTTTAAAACCCTTTTATTTTAGTACTGGCAGACTTTCTGCCAGTACTTAAGATGGCGGGGACAATTGTGGGGGAGGGAAGGGAGCTGTTTGGGAGGGATCAGGGGGTGGGATGTGTCAGATGGGAGGCTGATCTCTACACTAAAGCTAAAATTAACCCTGCAAGCTCACTACAAACTCCCTAATTAACCCTTTCACTGCTAGCCATAATACACGTGTGAGGCGCAACAGGATTTAGTGGCCTTCTAATTACCAGAAAGCAACGCCAAAGTCATATATGTCTGCTATTTCTGAACAAAGGGGATCCCAGACAAGCATTTACAACCATTTGTGCCATAATTGCACAAGCTGTTTGTAAATGATTTCAGTGAGAAACCTAAAATTGTGAAAAATTTTACGTTTTTTTTTAATTTGATCGCATTTGGCGGTGAAATGGTGGCATGAAATATACCAAAATGTGCCTAGATCAATACTTGGGGTTGTCTACTACACTACACTAAAGCTAAAATTAACCCTAAAAGCTCCCTAATTAACCCCTTAACTGCTGGGCATGATACACTTGTGATGCGCAGTGGCATTTAGCGGCCTTCTAATTACCAAAAAGCAACGCCAAAGCCATATATGTGTGCTATTTCTGAACAAAGGGGATCCCAGAGAAGAATTTACAACCATTTATGCCATAATTGCACAAGTTGTTTGTAAATAATTTCAGTGAGAAATCGAAAGTTTGTGAAAAAATTTGTGAAAAAGTGAACAATTTTTTGTATTTGATCGCATTTGGCGGTGAAATGGTGGTATGAAATATACCAAAATTGGCCTAGATCAATACTTTGGGATGTCTTCTAAAAAAAAATATATACATGTCAATAGATATTCAGGGATTCCTGAAAGATATTAGTGTTCTAATGTAACTAGCGCTAATTTTGGAAAAAAATGGTTTGGAAATAGCAAAGTGCTACTTGTATTTATGGCCCTATAACTTGCAAAAAAAGCAAAGAACATGTAAACATTGGGTATTTCTAAACTCAGGACAAAATTTAGAAACTATTTAGCATGGGTGTTTTTTGGTGGTTTTAGATATGTAACAGATTTTGGGGGTCAAAGTTAGAAAAAGTGTGTTTTTTTCCATTTTTCCTCATATTTTATCATTTTTTTTATAGTAAATGATAAGATATGATGAAAATAATGGTATCTTTAGAAAGTCCATTTAATGGCGAGAAAAACGGTATATAATATGTGTGGGTACAGTAAATGAGTAAGAAGAAAATTACAGCTAAACACAAACACCGCAAAAATGTAAAAATAGCCTTGGTCCCAAACGGACAGAAAATGGAAAAGTGCTCTGGTCACTAAGGGGTTAAATAGGCATAATTTAGGCCTAGATTTGGAGTTTTGCGTTAGAAGGGGTGCGTTAGCAACGCATGCTTTTAGAAGGGGTGCGTTAGCAAAGCATGCTTTTTTTTGGCCGCACCTTTTAAATACCGCTGGTATTTAGAGTTCACAGAATGGCTGGGTTTTCAGTGCGTTAGGCTCCAAAAAGGGAGCATAGAGCATAATTTACCGCCACTGCAACTCTCAATACCAGCGGTGCTTACGGACGCGGCCAGCTTCAAAAACGTGCTCGTGCACGATTCCCCCATAGGAAACAATGGGGCAGTTTGAGCTGAAAAAAAACCTAACACCTGCAAAAAAGCAACGTTAAGCTCCTAACGCAGCCCCATTGTTTCCTATGGGGAAACACTTCCTATGTCTGCACCTAACATGTACCCCGAGTCTAAACACCCCTAACCTTACACTTATTAACCCCTAATCTGCCGCTATCGCTGACACCTGCATATTTTTTTTAACCCCTAATCTGCCGCTCCGTACACCGCCGCAACCTACATTATACCTATATACCCCTAATCTGCTGCCCCTAACACCGCCGACCCCTATATTATATTTATTAACCCCTAATCTGCCGCCCCCAATGTTGCCTCCACCTACCTACAATAATTAACCCCTAATCTGCCGACCGGACCTCACCGCTACTATAATAAATGTATTAACCCCTAAAGCTAAGTCTAACACTAACACCCCCCTAACTTAAATATAATTTAAATCTAACTAAATAAATTAACTCTTATTAAATAAATTATTCCTATTTAAAGCTAAATACTTACCTGTAAAATAAACCCTAATATAGCTACAATATAAATAATAATTATATTGTAGCTATTTTAGGATTAATATTTATTTTACAGGCAACTTTGTAATTATTTTAACCAGGTACAATAGCTATTAAATAGTTAAGAACTATTTAATAGCTACCTAGTTAAAATAATTACAAATTTACCTGTAAAATAAATCCTAACCTAAGTTACAATTAAACCTAACACTACACTATCATTAAATAAATTAAATAAAATATCTACAATTATCAACAATTAAACCTAACACTACACTATCAAAAAATTGATTAAATACAATACCTACAAATAAATACAATGAAATAAACTAACTAAAGTACAAAAAAATAAAAAAGAACTGTTACAAAAAATAAAAAAATATTTACAAACATTAGAAAAATATTACAATTTTTTTTTTTAAATATATTTTATTGAAAAACTCAAGCTTTGTATACAACATGTAAAATTTCACATATATGTTTTCCAGTCTTTACTTTTTTTTTTTTCTTTTCCAATTTCTCAGTATTGTCCTTGGCAGCTTGTGCCATTGTTGTAGATACTGCTAAGTTTCGCAGTTCCATTATAGAGTCTGAGTCCATATAGGCCCTACAGCCAGGCAAACATAATCAATGATACTTGGTAAAGATACTAGCTTGTAACCAAACAAATATAAAGTTTCATGTAAAAGATGAAACCGTGTCGTGACCTCTGTGTAACACCATTAAAAGGAAAAGGGTCATAGGCTCACCGTGAAAGGATTTTTACATGTAATTGATTCTGCACAGTTTGTAGTCCCTTGCTTCCCAGGTCTGTCATTGCGTTCTTCGCATCTTTGTGTCTTATCCCTACTTAGCAAGTAGGTAGGTATGTTATGTCAGTGGTCACGGCTTTTACCCTGAGGTGTAGTGTATCTGCGTTGTCTAATGTCAGTGGTCGGTGTCGCCCTGCTCCCATTGTTGCAACATTAGGTCATGTATGTCTGCTGTGCCATGCTGTATGTGGTGGTACCTCTCTAACTGCAACAGGGTGTTTACTTGGTTTTCCCAGTCCTCTATGGATGGTATCGTCTTTGTTTTCCAATATTTTGGGATGAGCATTCTGGCACTATTCAACATAATCAGAAGTAAAGCCCTGCTCTGCTTGGTCTCTAGTTTAGGTAGTGATAGAAATAGGATCGTCTTTGGGCTGTTTTGTAACGGTTTCCCTATTATGTGTGTAATCTGGAGGAAGACACCTACCCAGTACATGTCAAGTTTGGGGCAGGACCACCAAATGTGTGTTGGTGTGCCCTCTTCACCGCAGTCTCTCCAGCACCTCCCCGAAGCTGTCTTATAAATGCAATGCAACCTACTAGGTGTAAGGTACCATCTTGATATAAATTTATAGCTTGCCTCTTGTACTCGTACAGAAACTGAGGCTTTCTTGGTAATTTGGAACGCAGTGTGCCACTCTGTATTTTCTATCTCCATTTGTAGTTCTTTTTCCCACGCCCTCATATATGTGGGGAGTGTATTGGCGTCCTCCATAATTAATAATTTATATGTCAATGAGATGGCGTGGGACGTAGGGGTATCTTGGGTGCACAGGGTTTCAAAGACCGTTTTCTGTCTTGTAAACGAACCCCTGGAGCGGTGTTTTGCAAGAAAGTGATTGATCTGTGAGTGTGCTAACCAGAATATTACAACAATTTTAAACTAATTACACCTACTCTAAGCCCCCTAATAAAATAACAAAGACCCCCAAAATAAAAAAATGCCCTACCCTATTCTAAAATTAAAATAGAAAAGCTCTTTTACCTTACCAGCCCTTCAGATTGAGCTTGCATTCTATTGGCTGATCGGAACAGCCAATAGAATGCGAGCTCAATCTGATTGGCTGATTGGATCAGCCAATCGGATTGAACTTGAATCTGATTGGCTGATTCCATCAGCCAATCAGAATTTTCCTACCTTAATTCCGATTGGCTGATAGAATCATATCAGCCAATCGGAATTAGAGGGACGCCATCTTGGATGACTTCCCTTAAAGGAACCTTCATTCGTCGGGAAGTCGTCGGTGAAGATGGATGTTCCGCGTCGGCGGGATGAACATGGATCCGTAAGAAAGAAGATTGAAGATGCCGCTTGATAGAAGAGTTCAGTCGGATCATGGACCTCTTCAGCTCCCGCTTGGATGAAGACTTCAGCCCCCCGCTTGGGCTTGGATCAAGACATCGGAGGCTCTTCTGGACCGATTGGTGAACCGGGCGTGGTGAAGATAAGGTAGGGAGATCTTCAGGGGCTTAGTGTTAGGTTTATTTAAGGGGGCTTTGGGTTAGATTAGGGGTATGTGGGTGGTGGGTTGTAATGTTGGGGGGGTATTGTATGGTTTTTTTTTTTTTTTACAGGCAAAAGAGCTGAATTCTTTGGGGCATGCCCCGCAAAGGGCCCTTTTCAGGGCTGGTAAGGTAAAAGAGCTTTTCTATTTTAATTTTAGAATTGGGTAGGGCATTTTTTTATTTTGGGGGTCTCTGTTATTTTATTAGGGGGCTTAGAGTAGGTGTAATTAGTTTAAAATTGTTGTAATATTTTTCTAATGTTTGTAAATATTTTTTTATTTTTTTTAACTTAGTTTTTTTTTATTTTTTGTACTTTTAGTTAGTTTATTTCATTGTATTTATTTGTAGGTATTGTATTTAATTAATTTTATTGATAGTGTAGTGTTAGGTTTAATTGTAACTTAGTTTAGGATTTATTTTACAGGTAATTTTGTAATTATTTTAACTAGGTAGCTATTAAATAGTTATTAACTATTTAATAGCTATTGTACCTGGTTAAAATAATTACAAAGTTGCCTGTAAAATAAATATTAATCCTAAAATAGCTACAATATAATTATTATTTATAATAATGTAGCTATATTAGGGTTTATTTTACATGTAAGTATTTAGCTTTAAATAGGAATAATTTATTTAATAAGAGTTAATTTATTTCGTTATAATTTAAATCTATTTAACTTAGGGGGGTGTTAGGGTTAGACTTATCTTTAGGGGTTAATACATTTATTATAGTAGCGGTGAGGTCCGGTCGGCAGATTAGGGGTTAATAAGTGGAGGCGACGTTGGGGGCGGCAGATTAGGGGTTAATAAATATAATATAGGGGTCGGCGGTGTTAGGGGCAGCAGATTAGGGGTACATAGGGATAACGTAGGTGGCGGCGGTGTGCGGTCGGCAGATTAGGGGTTAAAAAATTTTAATAGAGTGGCGGCGATGTGGGGGGGGCCTCGGTTTAGGGGTACATAGGTAGTTTATGGGTGTTAGTGTACTTTAGAGCACAGTAGTTAAGAGCTTTATGAACCGGCGTTAGCCCAGAAAGCTCTTAACTCCTGACTTTTTGCTGCGGCTGGAGTTTTGTCGTTAGATTTCTAACGCTCACTTCAGCCACGACTCTAAATACCAGCGTTAGAAAGATCCCATTGAAAAGATAGGATACGCAATTGACATAAGGGGATCTGCGGTATGGAAAAGTCGCGGCTGGAAAGTGAGCGTTAGACCCTTTAATGACTGACTTCAAATACCAGCGGGCAGTAAAAACCAGCGTTAGGAGCCTCTAATGCTGGTTTTGACGGCTACCGCCAAACTCTAAATCTAGGCATTAGTTAATTGTAGTAATTTTATTTAGATTTATTGTAATTATATTCAAGTTAGGGGGTTAGGGTTAGACTTAGGTTTAGGGGTTAATATGTTTAATATAGTGGTGGCGACGTTGGGGGCAGCAGATTAGGGGTTAATAAATATAGGTAGGTGTCGGTGATGTTAGGGACGGCAGATTAGGGGTTAATAATATTTAACTAATGTTTTTGAGGCGGAAGTGCAGCATTTTAGGGGTTAATATATTTATTATAGTGGCGGCGATTTCCGGTTTGGCAGATTAGGGGTTAAAATATTTATTTTAGTTTTTGCGATGTGGGGGGCCTTGGTTTAGGGGTTAATAGGTAGTTTATGGGTGTTAGTGTACGTTTTAGCATTTTAGTAAAGAGTTTTATGCTACAGCGTTGTAGTGTAAACTCTTAACTACTGACTTTAAAATGCGGTACCAGTCTTGACAGGAGAGGGTTTACCTCTCACTTTTGGTCAGACTTGTAATACTGGCACTATGCAAGTCCCATTGAAAATATAGGATACTTAATTGACATAAGTGGATTGCGGTATTTCCGAGTCTGGCCAAAAAAGTGAGTGGTACACCTGTAAATTCAAGACTCTTAATACCAGCGGGCATTAAAAAGCAGCGTTGGGACTGGCCAACACTGCTTTTTAAGCCTAACGCAACAACTCGTAATCTAGCCATTAGGAAATTTGTACACACCATGACATCATATGTACAGGATAGAAAAGAAGTACTAAATCACCTGGGCAATACCTAAGGGCTAGGAGAAACTGTAGTAAAGACGAGGACTTTAAGAAAGAGGCACTGGAAATGAGGAAAAGGTTTAGAGAGAGGGTTACCCTAACCAATGTCTCAAGAAAGCCTATCAAAGAGCTAAAGCCTCAGATCGAAGATCTTTACTAAGGAATACCTCAACAGGCTGTATATTAGAACAGGAAAAGGGACATTCGATGAGAACATTGGATGAGAACAACTTTAAAATTCACCAGATTTTTAAGAAACATTGGCATGTACTCACAGACAAGCCTGACTTACTGGAGGTAATAACAAAAAATCCCCTAATAACAAATAGAAGATCACAAAACCTAAAAGATATTTTGACTAATAGTCACTATTTGGTATTGAAGCCTAGAACATGGCTGAGAGAAACCAAAGGTTTCTATAAATGTGGACGATGCAAAGCATGCAGAAATATAATTCCAACAAAATGGTTAAAGTCCTAACACAGATAAAAAGTATGAGATAAAAACATTCATGAATTGTAGATCAAGTATGGTTGTCTATGTTGCAATGTGTAGATGGAATTTGATCTACATGGGAGAGACCTTCAGGGAGCTAAGAACCAGGATCTTGGAACATATAGGGGACATTAAATGGAATAGATCAGTACCAGTAGCCCAACATATGAATATATTTTATGCAGATGCTAAATATAATATCAATTTTTTTGCAATCAAACAACTAAGATTAAAAGGCAGAAGAGGTGACTTTAACAAAATCCTGCTGCAAAAGGAAATCAGATGGATACATGAGTTAGTCAGCCACACCTAAAGGGTTAAATGAAGCAAAATCTACAAATGCTTCCTGGGATAAATACATAAAATTCGTATAAGATATATCTGAAAGTATTCCAGTATGTTAATAACTAAAAGTGACCAGATTATTATATAACCCGTAGATCACACTCTAGTGTTTCAGACTACTGTGAGGAATACATTTAAAAACATTTTTTAGTAGACATACAATATTGAGATTTTAAGTGATAATTTCCATCATGACAATGTTTGGGGTAAATTTACATGAAAATAAACTCCTACGGGGGCATGTCCGTGCAGTGACTGCTAAGAAGATAAGGATAATCCGCCGATTATCTAACACTGGAGGTCCCATCTAATGCTGAGACTGGTACATCGGGTTAAAGAATTTTGTACTGAACCTGAGGATATAACTTGTGTTAATATGACACTTGCATTTTTCTGATCTGGATCGTTGAAGTTGGAGGCAGCGGCCTACCTGTCAACACCCCCCCCATATCCCGGGGTAGAGCAGTATTGGTTTTCATACTGCTATTATCTTCTCAAGATTAAACATGGAGGAGACTTTTCAGGTTATACAAGAGTTAATGGGAGATTTTGAGCACTCGCTGTGTAAAAAACTTGACCACTTTATATGTCACATTGAGCGAACTCATGCTGGAAAGGATGTATCTAAACCTCGCAAAGATATGAATGTAGAACCTATTCATCTAAGCAGCACTACGCAATTAGGTATAATCCCACTCTCAACCGCCTGTGCGCTGACGAGCACCTGTGACGGTTCCCTACCTTCTACTTTGGCCCCTACCCAGAGAGGTACGGCCGACCCTCCGGAGGGGGAGAACGTGCATGCCATAGTGCAATCAGGGAACAGTCTGCCTAGTGAGACACGCAGTCAGCCAGGAGAGTTCCCTAGGTATGTGGCTGGGTCCTACAATTATCCAGAAGCATCTGAAACTCCCATAGACCGACCTAGGTCGCTAGTGGTGAGAATCCCTTATCTGAGTAACGAGGAAGCCTGAATACTAAACTCCGCACTTGGAGAGGTTTGTGGCATACAAGGCTTGCAGTATGTTGTGTAGATCGGGCTTCAAATGGATATTTTGAGACTGAGTATAGAAGCTGGGCAGTGTGCTCTCCTTGGAGACTTTACACGTAGTCTAGGGGTCGACATTCCTGTTGAAATAACTGCCCGATCTGGCATTGGAAAGACTTTGGTATCTCCTCTGTTATCAGATCTGGGGCTGTATCGTCATTGCCAGTCCTGACCTCCTCATATAAGAATGATGGCCTTGAGGTCTCATGATTTATCTCATAGAACATTTAACTAAACTTGCAATGTATGATATAGGCTCAGAGTTGCTGGGATGCTTTATAACTGTTAAATAGTATTTTATAATGTATGTGACATATTTTCCTTTCCTCTTTACTATTAGGATGGGGTGAGTGTAAACTGTCTCCCATTACTCTACTGGTACAATATGTTGCCTTGGCTATTGTGATCAGTATTGTGCTCAAGATTGCAGCCTGTGGTAATCCCTAAACTACCAGTTCATGTTCATGATTAGTTATTATTTTCAATATTGTTCCTGGAGCACATGTGATGTCAAAGTGACATCAAATACTTTGGAAAATCCCCTATCTCTTTAGATGTGTACCTACATACCCTGGCTTAACTCAAGATGATGTTACATAGACTAAAAGTTGATTAAAAAGTTATATATATGTCATAATTCTAGTCATATAACAAGGGTTTTATATTACTTAGCTTTGTAGTTACTAAGGGTTCTGAAGTTGCCAATATATTGTAATAAGTGTGCTTTAATATGACAAAATTTTTGGTAGTTCATACGTTATTTATTGTGATAATGCCCATAGTAACCTTGTATAATTCTCAAATGATATTCAAGGACCCAAAGGGGTATCTGTTTGATTATATACACATTGTGGCCCTAACATTTAATCCCCTACTATGGAGGTATAATCACTATATAACTGTTGCTCACCACAGACTTTCTACAGTGTTATATATGTCCTGTATGCTTGTGTATAAATATGTGTAGGTACTGGTACATATGTCGATAGATATCCCAACATCTACCCCTTGCTTCAAATGATTAACTGTGGCCCAAAAGCAGCCATTAGCTGTGGCCCAAAAGCGGCCAAATATTTTTATTTTTTTATTTTTTATGGGGGCACGTATTACTTTAACTCCTGTATACTTTAAGGGGATACTTGTTTACCATTAGCACAATATTTTTATACAGGGCCCAAGAGTTGCACGGGTTTATGTATATGTAATGAATAGTACTTAAAATGCATACTGTACTAAATAAAAGTGGCCTACATATCTTTTATTATGTAACTTTACCAGAATGGGTCCAAGAGTGGCCCTGTTAATACTTCCCCCAATCTTTACCCCTTGTTGGTACTCAGAACTTGGGGTCCAAGAGTGGTCACAAATCCTTAGTTGGGGTGCACCTAACTTATATGTGTATCCTGGAGGGCTAGTTAGTTATTTAATGGTAAAGATGTATGTGCATGTATGCATGTGTATTCATGTATATATCATGAATAATATTCAAAATTTATACTGTACTAAACAATATATTGAGACCCAAAAGTGGCCTATATATCTGTTTTATTATATTACCTTATCTAGAATGAATCCCAGAGTGGACCTGCTAACACTTCCCCAATCTTTACCCCCTGTTTATACTCTAAACCCATGGCCCAAGAGTGGTCACAAATTTTTAGTTGGGGTATGCCTAACCTATACTTGTTTGTGTATTCTAGGGGACTATTTTATTTTGTTTAATTATCTTGCCTTAGCATTCTGTCCATGAGTGGCCCTGTTAACATTCTCCCAATCTCCACCCCTTACCTATATCTCACATCCGTGGTCCAGGAGTGACCACTAACTTTTAGTCGGGGTGTACTTTATCTCTCTTTTTTTTTTTTTCTACTTAATATGGGGGTCTCTTTGATATAATGTTATAAAGAAAAAGAGATCTATTTTGTAGTTGTATTCAAGTACTCACTAATAAAAAGATTAGACTGAATTAAGGACTGATTTAATGTTATTGCATTCGTAAAAACCCTCTTGCCTGACATAAATATGACTTCAGGAATTTTCCTGCATATACATAGGGCAAGCAAATCCTACAAAAACA
This sequence comes from Bombina bombina, assembly GCF_027579735.1. Classification (NCBI taxonomy): domain Eukaryota; kingdom Metazoa; phylum Chordata; class Amphibia; order Anura; family Bombinatoridae; genus Bombina; species Bombina bombina. The sequence continues at coordinate 1,445,488,921 of NC_069499.1, read as the reverse complement.
AATAGTCAATTTAAGAATCTTGATTAAGCTTCAAATTTTGCCAAAACTAATAAAGATATATAAAAACATATTAGTTTGAGAGTTCACAAAAAAAATGCGATTGAGAATAACCAGTATGTGTGATAAACATGAGCAATCTCTGCCGATAAATAGTGATTTAAGTTTGACGCCAGACAGTAAGACACTGCTGCCAATTTAGCTGATTACTATGGCAAAATATGCCTATAAAAGAAGCTAAGATGGCTGAGACCGCCCCTAAGCCCTGATGAAGTCATGCACGAGTGATGAAACACGTCAGTGGGTGGGGCTATGAGGGACGTAACTGTGGAAATAAGATACTAATTAGATCTCTACACAAGCTGAAAAACTTGATACATTTGTCACATTAAATTGATACAGTAGCAATTTATAGCTTGCCATGTTATGGTATTAGTTGTAAACTGAATAGCCAGATAATTAAGATTGAGTACATAATGGCTGCTGAGATATATTGCTCAATACATTATTTGATACGCTTAATGTTAAATGAGTGATCGGCTTGATGTTCTGCAATTGAAAAGTTTGAATGTGTGTTGATCAACATTAGAGATATAGCCAGAAATCGTCCGACTGTGTTAAATCACAGCGGTACGCAGGAAGGAGGTTGCCTTTGAGCACATAGATTGATTGTGTGCGCCACATATGCATATGCCTGCATGTCTGTTTAATCCTGTATGCTTACAATAGTCCACAGTCTCTCATAGCTCACGCAGTCTTTTTTTAATTTAGCAGCTGACTCCTGGGCTATTATTATTTAAATAGTGGATGTATACAGTAACAGCTGTATTTTTAAACAGTTTGTATATGTTGCATTTTTAATTTATTTGTTAATAAAGTGTTTTATTTTAATCATAAGTATTCTAGGCTATAACTCTTGTATTTCTTGCTGCCCTTTATTCACAATATTCTCAGGATAGCCTCTCTCAAGAAATCTTAATCCCATTTCCTTTACTGTCCTCACCTTCTCTGTCAGAACTAAAGTTAATCTTTGTGCTCTTAACATTTGTGCTATTGGCATTGAGTTTAATAAATGCTTGTAAAATTATCTATAGTAATGATATTGTCAATATTGTGATAGAATACCAAATTTTCTTTGGAATATTATTACCATTTAACTTGGTGTATAGAATATTGAAGAGTGCGCTCCAGATTTGAGAATAGATAGTATACATATATACAGGTAGCCCTCAGTTTACGCAGGGGTTAGGTTCCAGAATGAATGGTTGTAAATTGAAACCATTGTAAATTGAAACCCAGTTTATAATGTAAGTCAATGGGAAGTGAGGGAGTTAGCTTGGAGCCCCTCTCAAAATTGTCATAAGTAACACCTAATACATTATTTTTAAAGCCTTGAAATGAAGACTTTAAATGTTAAACAGCATTATAAACCTAATAGCAAATATTTTTGTTCATTAAACTTAGTTTGATGATGATAATTTTTTTAGGTGCTGTTAAAATAGATTTATCACACAAACACAGACTGTATCATCATCAATCGAAGTTTAATGAAAAAAAGATTTGCTAAACATCTCCTAATAACATAATTACACAACAGGCTGTATCATCATCAAACTAAGTTTTATGAACAAAAATGTTTTTTTTACTTGACTTTTTCTGCAAACAGTTCTCTGCATTGAGTCTGGAGCTAAGGGAAGTGGCTGCTAGATCTTGTTCCTTTGAAAGCTGATCCATTGATCATGTCTGCTTTGCATCTCTTTGCTGCAACACAAGTGGACAGCTCCACCTACTGGCTTTTTTAATGAATGCACTGCTTCTCAATGTTTTTCAATAGCAGTCAATGCTTTTCAATAGCAGTCACATGACTGAATAAAAAGGTGTTATTATGAAATGGCGCAAATTGAACCGTCGTAAACTGAGGGCCACCTGTATATGTATGTGTGTGTGTGTATATATATATATATATATATATATATATATATATATATTCGTAGAAAAAAGGCACTCACTGGTTCAAAATAAAACTTAGCCTTTAATAAATTAAGTTAAAAATGCATGACGTTTCGGAGGTATTCCACCTACTTTTTCAAATGCATGATACAGACATTTTGGAAAATACAAAAAGCAGTATAAAATATACAATACCCCTCCACCTTAAATAACCCAATGGCTTCTGATAACGCCAAGCTGCGATCGCGGCCCGTATGCTGCAGATCCGGAAGTCATGTGACCGGAAGAGGCTTTATATGCTAAATAGGAATTATAAATGATTTTGGCCTTTATATCCCTTTGGATGGGCCCTCTCTCATTTCCTATGTTACCGCTAGACAACAAACATTTGTCACTATGGCAACTAACGTCATCACGTGATCCACGTAGGTGACTCAACTTCCGGTCACATGACTTCCGGATCTGCAGCATGCGGGCCGTGATCGCGGCTCGGCAATATCAGAAGCCATTGGGTTATTTAAGGTGGAGGGGTATTGTATATTTTATACTGCTTTTTGTATTTTCCAAAATGTCTGTATCATGCATTTGAAAAAGGAGGTGGAATACCTCTGAAACGTCATGCATTTTTAACCTTAATTTATTAAAGGCTAAGTTTTATTTTGAACCAGTGAGTGCCTTTTTTCTACAAATATGTATTGGATCATTTTTTGAAGTGCACCCTGGAGGCTGTTATATTCGTATTTGGAGTGCCTTTCCAAATGACTCTAACTTATCTATGTTTACCTGATTGTGCACCCTACCTATTATTACATTGCTGAACCAGTTTGAACTATAGGATTTACAACTGCTTGGATTATACAAAGGAACCGATCTTTGAAAAGGTTTTAATTGTCTAATTTTTCCCCTTTACTTTACATGAATATGGAGGACTATTCTTATATGGCAATCATACCGGAGACCACCTCAGCTATTCCAGATGGAGATGGAGTGAATACGGATACCTTTGTCTATACAGATGAAGATGTGAGCAGAATTCTTGTTGCGGCGGATCTGAGTGAGTTGAGGGGTAAAACCCCAATTAATGTATATCATAAACTACTTAATTTGAGAAAGAGGATAACTGACTTCCATCTACATGCAGTTTACCTCTCTAATTATCATAGAAATAGACAAATTCCTAGGGGTTTTAGGATGAAAAATATCCCTACTATTGGTCGATCCAATCCTGAGTTTTGTCGCAGGTGGTGCTCTATATTAAATAAGTGCTCCTATGACCTTATACTATTGGTTATAGAGGAAGTGACCAGACTAGAGAATAAGATGAAGATAGAGATTGAGGCTATTAAACTTAGCGGTTTTGAGATCATGACCGGTGACAAAACTCAGGATTGGGTCACTAAACTGGAAACACAAGTTAAAAAATATAAGAGTGATCTTATCATTTTTAAAAATAGGAAATTGTCATCTGTTGAAAGTGATTACAGAGAGAAACAAGTGTATAGATGGTTGTACGGTAAAGACCAGGATACATTTGGGAATAGGCGCAGATTCAATAGAACCAGAAATACACTTGGTACCATTGACACTAGTGGTGGGGACTCATCTGAGGGCGATACAAATGATGATAAACATGACAGACAAGCCCCAGGGTCAAACACAGCTTCTTTTTCTGGGGTTGTGACCAGAGCAGCCGCAAAACCACCACTAGGGCCAAATATGGGAAAAGACACAAGAGATCCCACATCAGACGGGGGGATACAACAAAAAAACGAAATCTAAAGAAAAAATAGACATTGTGTTTAACCTCCGTGACCGTTGTCTTACTGAGGTTGAACACAGTGTATTGAATCGTGGCCTCTCTTTCATACCGACCCCTAAATATGATAAATTTAACAAAATTGTAGATGTACACAGCTTACAGAGGAAGTTAAAATTAAAAGATTGTTTTAAGAACAAAGACAACTATTGGTGATGAATCTACTTTCAGACCTAAATCTACTTTTGAGCCAGCCATCACTCACCCTACTATCAAAAGTTACACACGGATGATTTGTCATGACATTGACACAGATCAGGTTACATCAGGTTTTTCTAACTTATCCCCTGATGAGTTTAAGGCCATTAGGGATTTGAGTGATCATAAGTCAATTATCATAAGGCCTGCGGATAAAGGAGGAGGAATTGTCCTCATGAATTATCATGATTATCGGCAGGAGGCTAGACGCCAACTTGCAGATGATAAGGTCTACATACGTCTGAAAGGCAATCCTACGACTGCCTTTAAGAGGCAGGTTGACCAGTCCCTGAGATCTACAATGGAGGCATGTATTTTGAATGACAAGGAATACGATTTTCTGACTGTGGATTTTCCTATAATCCCAGTACTCTACCTACTACCTAAAGTCCATAAAACACTTACCCAACCTCCTGGTAGGCCTATTGTGTCTGCCAGGGGTTCACTGTTTTCAAACATAGCTAAATATATTGATTACCACCTTCAACCAGTTGTCAAGGACACATTTGCTTACTTACAGGATTCCCCTAGCCTTATTAAAATTTTGACAGCTTTTGATTCTCTACAAAAGGGTGACATCCTAGTCACCATGGACGTTGACAGCCTGTACACCTCCATTTCCCACGTGGGAGGTGTGCAGGCTGTCAGGTCCATGGTGGTGGGATCTCACCTGTATAATGGACCTCCAATTGAGTTCCTGTTGGAGCTTCTACAGATTTGTCTTGAGAAGAATTATTTTAAATTTGAAAAAGACTTCTACTTGCAGATCTCAGGGACTGCCATGGGGTCATACATGGCTCCCACGTATGCCAACCTCTATATGTCCTGGTATGAGCATTACATTATGCGACCCCAGGACATGGTAGAGGTGGTATATTATACGAGATACATTGACGACATCTTTTTGATTTGGCGTGGGACCCCAGAAACTGTGATATCTTGGGTACATGATCTAAATAGCTCGTCAGGGCCAATTAAATTCAAACTTGAATATGACATTAATGAAGTACATTTTTTGGACTTAAACATCGTTAAGGTAACTGAAGGGGAGATATGTAGGTTTGGTACGTCTCTTTATACCAAGCCCACAGACCGCAATTCCCTATTAGATGCACGGAGTTATCATCCCACACACCAGAAAAAAAGGGATAGTAGCCTCTCAACTCACTCGGGTTCTGCGCAATAATACCGAGGCACATAATAGAGTAACACAATTAAATGAGATGTCAGAGAAATTGATTGTACAAGGTTATGATAGAGAGATGGTTATGGACATCAAGGAAGGAGCCATAAAACGCTTTGAGGAAACTGGGATCAGAGTAAGAGAAACTACCAACTCAGAGGAGAAAATCAATTTCATCACTACATTTGATCCAATGCATCAAAAGGTTGCTGGAGCAATCTCTAAACATTGGGATCTGGTTCACTCTGATAAGTCTCTGCCATTCATGAAACAACAACACCCTAGAATGGTATATCGAAGAGCAAAGAACTTGCGGGACTTGCTGGTGAAAACGGACCCAACTAGGTGTTATGAGACAAATACTTGGCTAAAATCGAGTAAAAAAGGCTGCTTTAAATGTGGCGATTGTGTCACGTGCGACAGCATGCTGAAAGGTGACACATTCCAGCATCCACATACGAACAAGCGCTACAAAATCAATCACAGACTTTCATGCATGAGTACCCATGTGATTTATATGTTGATTTGCCCCTGATCCCTTGTATATATAGGGAAAACAGTCACCACGTTTCTAAAGCGTTTGGCTAATCATCGCTGTGCAATCAGGGAAGCCATCAAAAATGGCGACTCTGATCATCCAGTAGCACGCCACTTCACCAGACATAAGCATAGTGTATCAAGTCTAAAAACCATGCTGATAGACCAAGTACCACCATTGACAAGGGGAGGTGACAGGGGCAATCGGCTTCTAAGATTGGAGACAAGATGGATTTATACCTTGGACACCATAACACCTAGGGGGTTGAACACTATGCTTGATTTCTCGCCATTTTATACTGGGAACTGATCTATTTTTCCTCCATTGACTATAATTGTACTATCCATCTAAGAATAACATCCACAATCTCTGACTCTCAAACATAACTTTACTTATCTCCAGTTTTTAAGTCCTCAGGTATTTTTTGCCATACTCCAGGAAATATGAAGAATACACTAACTTATTGGATGTATATATGTACAGTATTTAGGGTTTGGGTTATTTACAAATGGTGTTCAATTACATCTCCCAATACCCATACAATGGATTAATATTAATACTGTAATATATATATTCCAATATATAAATAGCTCTCTTTAAACAATAACAGAATTCATATGTCCACCATATTCATTTTTTAATTGTAATTGATCACCTATGATCGATTGCCTTTTTTTTAGTTCACATAGCGCTCTGATATACGGCTGACTGCAGTATTCTATAATATAGACAAGAGGCTTTATATGCTAAATAGGAATTATAAATGATTTTGGCCTTTATATCCCTTTTGGATGGGCCCTCTCTCATTTCCTATGTTACCGCTAGACAACAAACATTTGTCACTATGGCAACTAACGTGATCCACGTAGGTGACGCAACTTACGGTCACATGACTTCTGGATCTGCAGCATGCAGGCCGCGATCGCTGCTCGGTGTTATCAGAAGCCATTGGGTTATTTAAGGTGGAGGGGTATTGTATATTTTATACTGCTTTTTGTATTTTCCAAAATGTCTGTATCATGCATTTGAAAAAGGAGGTGGAATACCTCTGAAACGTCATGCATTTTTAACTTAATTTATTAAAGGCTAAGTTTTATTTTGAACCAGTGAGCGCCTTTTTTCTACGAATATGTATTGGATCATTTTTTGAAGTGCACCCTGGAGGCTGTTATATTCGTATATGGAGTGCCTTTCCAAATGACTCTAACTTAGATATATATATGTATATATAAACAAAGGGTTGTGAGTCTAGCGCAGTATAGAACCTAAGACCTCAAAAAGTATCTGATTCACTCACGTGCTGCCCTAATCTATCCATCAAGGCTGGAGATTCCCCTTAACTCCAGCTATGATAAGGGGGAAAAGTATGTGAAGACAAGAGAAGAGATAGATAATAAATGGTGCACTGAACTAACTGGACAGAAAAGAGTCAAGAGTATCTAATGAGTGATTCTTGTTTCTACAAACCTCCCCACATATAAAGGGTTCTCTAATTAGAGTGTATACCCCTGTAGATAGATGAGTATGGAAAGGTGACAAAGTAGTGCATACACTAGCAAGGAATAAATAACTAAAAGAATCCTGTTAATCAGAGGATCCTGACCTATACAATATACACAGGAAAAATAGATAAAATATACAATCAATGATATCAATTTACAGTATATCAATAATACATATAATACACATAAGTATAAACCCAATAGTGCAGTGACATTGAGAAGAACAAGCACACCCAAGTTTAAAATATATACAGTCTCTAAAATTATAATGCCAGGAGCAGAAGATTATGTAGTGGGTGGAGCAGTTCATAAAGTTCTAGGAATAGATCCACACCAGTTCGAAGCCAAATGTGTGATGCATGGTGAAATCTATATAAAATAAAAATCCACAGTGCCTGGAGAAGGAAAACCCCATAGGGTATCTACTTACACTCCTTACCCCCAATCTATATGAGGTAAGTGTCGCGCAGTGTTGGTAGAATCTCTTTCCAACTTCTACGGATGTAGAAAGCAGCTACAGGACCTTGCCAATGTCTTTGCTCAAATAATCGTATGCCTTGTATCAGATGTGTCTTTGTAAATATCATGAAGACGCTGCAGCAGGTACTTAAGACAAACTTTTATTCAGCTACAACCACATGGCTACAAAAATATAAAAAGAAGAGAAATATGCACATGACCATAATAAACCAGAATTAATTCAAGTTCAATAGGAAAAAAGGAATAAAGTATTAAACAGCAATATTTCAGTAAAATAATGCCCAATCAAAATCCTTATTTAACCCCTTAGGGATCGATGTTTTCAATTTACTGATCCAGAACATCTGTCTAATTTTGAATACATTTTCTCTGACTCCTCCTCTTGGATGCATTACTTTATAAATAAGCTGACATCTTAGCTGGCTAATATTATGGCCGATATTTATATGTGAGGAGAGAGGTGCAACTCTTTTGTTTCTTCTAATGTTTAATTTGTGTTCATTGATCCTCTTACGTATCTCTCTTTTGGTCTTCCCTGCATAAATAATTTTGAATAACATAAACTATAAAATAGGACCTGCAGGTTAAGTCATTTTTTTATCTTATATTTTTTTTATATTATATATATATGATGGAAAAAAAAAAAACAGGGATAGCATCCTGATCTTAATTCCCCTATAGTTTGTTGTATCATACTTTTACCACTCCCAATGTATGCCTTTATCAATAAACCCTAAAAGGGGTTTAGGATTTTTCATTAGTAATCTAACCTACTGCCCCATCAACCTTTCTTTGTAGACGGTCTTATATATTTTTTTCCTTTATAGATTCCCCATCTATAGATGACAACATAAAGACAGGTATCAATTGTATATTAATCTTTTTCATTTTTGTCTGGATAACTGATAATTTCACCTAACAAACATATCTTGCAAAAAGAGAGCATAACATATTTTAGAGACATAGGGCTTCATTTATTGAGCTGCGCAGGTAGCTCAAGAGTGCCAGCATTTCAGACTCCTACAAGCTAGTTAAGTAGCTGCAGTTTACAGACTCCTGCTTCTTAACCTCTCTACCACCTAAATTGTGGGTGATTTTAATTATTGTGATCTAATCAGGATGATTGACAGCACCTGCTCAGGCACAATTGGCCGCATTTGTGCAATGTCAAATGTGGCAGTGGATGCTGCCCGCTCACAGTGAGTCCAGGGGACAAGGGTTATGATAGTGAATCTTGTTTACCTGGCACATAATAAATGGAGCCCATATTATTATTACAAGAGGTCACAATATAAGGGTGGAAGAAAGGAGTTATTAATCTCCTGCAATGGAAATTTTTTCACTGTAAGAGTAATAAAATTGTGGAACTCATTACCGAAAAAGGTAGTGAATGCCAATACCTTAGATACATTTAAAAATGGTTTGGATTAATTTCTGGCTAGAAACTGAATTAATGGATATGATTGCTTGTGTTAAATGAGTCACCTTTTAAGGTGATTAATTTAAGATCAACTGGAGCCTTTTGTAAGTATATTAGATTTTTATAGGTTGAACTCAATGAACTTTGGTCTTTTTTCAACCTCATCTACTATGTTACTATGTTATTAATTCCAATAGCAGTAGTAATAATAATACTACTAATAATAATAATAATTATTATTATTATAATGATATATACAATATAATGGGGTTTGTTGTTTTTGTTTTTTTAAATTGTAGTCCCTAGCTAAGTAGCTATCTATATTGTAAAATTGTACAAAATGAACAGGTAATTAATTTATTGCCCAAAGACTGAAACCTCCAAGGGAAACAAATGTTTTGTAATTGCTTGGTAATCAATGTGTACCTTTGTGGTTATGCAGTATATATTTGTTTGTATGTTCAACACCAAAAACTAATCCTGTACAATGTCATAAAAGTAAACTTTGTAAGATAACATGTCTTATAATTGTTTAATAAAAGTGAGCAAACTATAGTACATTTCTTGAAAACACCAACCACTTAAAGTACTGTAATTTTATGTTACAGGAAATAATTTGAAGATAAGAAAAACTGCAAAAGGTATTGTATGCTATTAAAATATTTTATTCAGGATGATAGATAGATAGATTGATTGATTGTAAGATTATTTTTATCCTGAACTGTGTAATTTAAACATTTTTATTTACCAAATAAATGCCATTTTTAATTATTTTGCAAGATCAAAATGGTTATGATTTTCTAAATATAACAATTAAGAATAAAGAAAATGATAAGATATAAACAATTAAACTATACTTTACTTCTAATTCTATTAGTATTATTTATATTATAACTAAAATATTAATACTTATCAGCATAGTATTGTAGTATGTATATAATTATGATTAATTCTATACTATATTGTAAATATATTTTATTAAACATGTATTTATTTTAAAATATACTAATATTTTTTGTGTTTTAACATATTGTCTTAAACCAGATCTCTTCTATTTTATTACATGCCTCTGGCATAGTTTGACAAAAAAAGTATCCTTAAGAAAACCATAAATTACTAAGGGCCACATTACAAGTGGAGCAGAATGCTGCGCTTCCGCTAGAGCGCTAGAATTAAACTTTTTGGGCTCGTCGGATTGCGCTGGTATTATGTGTTGAATGTTAAAAGTTATCGCTCTCAAGCTAACCCAATGAGTGCAAACAGCTTACTTATAGCGCAATTAGACTGTCGCGCAAACAATAACCTATTAGAAGTCAATGGAGAAAAAAAAGTGAAAAAAAAAAACACCGACACGCACGCAAACACTATCGCATAGTTTCATATTTGCGTACCCGATTGCATATTCTAATATGCACAAGCCCAATCGCATATTCTAATATGAGCAAAGGGCTTCAATTCACTTGTCTTTTATATGTGTATATATATGTCTGTAAATACATATATACACACACATAGATATATAAATGCACATGTACACACACACACACACACACACATATATATATATATATATATATATATATATATATATATATATATATATATAAATACATATACATCTGCCGACCATGTATATGTATGTATCTCAATGTTAAAGTCCTTTGCCTGCCTTTTTTAATTCAAACATCTGAGATCTCATATCTTTGAGCCCTTATAACTTTTTTTCTGCAATAATTTTTAAATAATTTTTAATAGACAGTATTAATACGAGTGTAAATGTACTTTGTAATGTATTTTTTGTGACAGCTCTGAGATTGTGCTAATGATTCTAGTGTAAATCGCAAATTGTGTTCACACAATTACGATTGCGCTCAACTTGTTAACTGGCGAGCAAACAACCGCGAAAACTGGTGCGCAATAATTTGTGCACCACTTGTAATCTAGCCCTAAATATATTAATATATTTTACGGTTTTTTTATTATATTTAGAGCTTTAGACATTCTATCAAGATTCCAATTTTTATAAAAGGAAAATAATATATATGTGTGAATTATTTATTCATTTTAGTAAATGCAGTTTAAAGTTTTATTTTAAAAAAAACAAAACTAAATATAAGGTTTATTTTTTAAAAACCTATTTTTAAATAATTAATCTGCTTTATGCTTAAATTAAATTTTATGCGTTTTATGTTTAAATTCATTAAACTTGATTCATACTAAACTTACTACCAATACCAAGGTAATAAAATATGTAGTTCTAGTATTTAACCTATACATTTAGGTATAGATTACAAGTAGAGAAAAAATATTTTAGTCCATTTTTGGACTCATATTACAAGTTCAAAGTTATTAATTACAACTTAATAATAATCTAGTATGTGCTAGAAATCTCCATTTCAGATAGGTGCAATATATCCCTCACATATAAAAGATTTAGCTTGAGGTGGTGCACAGTGAAATTCATGTTGCAGTACACTCAAATAGTTTTACTTATTTTTGTGCTATACTTTTTTTTAATGACTTATGCATGCATAAACATACATAAACACCTACAAATACACACAATCATGTGTATTAATATTTAGTGTTAGATTACGTGTGGAGCGCAAAAGTTTGCGCCCGAGCGATAAGGGTTTCATTGCAAGGATTTGCACTCGTAGTGCTTACTGCTCATATTATGAGTTGAAAGAAAATGTAATCGCTTGAGCGCAATCGTGATTTACGCTAGAATGATTACAGTGGCTTCAGAGCACTAGTTAACTGTTTCACAAAACTAAAAAAATTGCACAAAACATCACAAATACATTAAAAACTATAGTGACACTCATAATAACACTATCTAATAAAAATATTAAAAGAAATATTACATACAAAAGTTATTAGGTCTCAAAGATAGGAGATCTCAAGTGTTAGAAAAAAACAAGGAAAGCAAATGGCTTTAACATAGATATACTGTGCATACATAAATATGTATATGAATGTGCACATATGTATTTATATATGTATACATGTATTTACAGACATATACACATATAAATACATATGTATACATACAGTATATAGACATATATATATATATATATATATATATATATATATATATATATATATATATATATATATATATATATATATATATATTGACATTGGAGCCCTTTGCCATTAAGTAGATAAAAAATGTAAAAGCATATTTATGCAATATTCATATTTAATAAATGTTTTAACTATGCATCTACTGTAAATATTTCACATTCCAACATTCTGCACATAGCGGAATATGTTTTAGCGGAATATGTATTTTTAAATATATTTTCCTATATATATATCCCATTAACGACAAAGGACGTACAGGGTATGTCATATAAAAAAGGTCAGTTAACGACCAAGGACATATCCTGTATGTCCTTAGGGGTTTCAAGCGGTTGAAGCGATCCTGATCGCTTCCAGCCGCTTTCAAGGTATTGCATTGATGCCTCGATATTGAGGCATCACTGCAATACCTTTTTTGGCACACCGATCCAGAGAGGGCCACTCTGTGGCCCTCTCTGCATCAGCCAGCAATGGTGCCGATCGTTGGTGGGTGGGAGCAGTTACAGGGAGGCGTGCAGGTGGCCCATCACTGGGAAACTTCCGGAGGCTGTCGGGTGCAGGCATGCCCACGGTCTAAACTGCATTTTAAATTTTGGAAGTGGTGAGAGAGGGTGGTTGGAGAGGGTGTGATGTGTCAGGTGAAAGGCTGATCTCTGCACTAAAGCTAAAATTAACCTTTCAAGCTCCCTACAAGCTACCTAATTAACCCTGTCACTGCGGGGCATAATACAAGTGTGGTACGCAGCGGCATTTAGCGACTTTCTAATTACCAGAAAGCAATGCCAAAGCCATAAATATCTGCTATTTCTGAACAAAGGGGATCCCAGAGAAGCATTTACAACCATTTGTGCAATTGCACAAGCTGTTTTTAAATAATTTCAGTGAGAAACCTAAAGTTTGTGAAAAAGTGAATGATATTTTTTTTATTTGATTGCATTTGGCAGTGAAATGGTGGCATTAAATGTAACAAAATTGGTCTAGATCAATACTTTGGGTTGTCTGCTAAAAAAAATATATACTTGTCAAGGAACATTCAGGGATTCCTGACACTGCTGGGCATAATCAGTGTTCCAATGTAACTCGCTAATATTGAAAAAAAAAAATGTTTGGAAATAGCAAAGTGCTGCTTGTATTTAATGCCCTATAACTTGCAAAAAAAGAAAAAAACATGTAAACATTGGGTATTTCTAAACTCAGGACAAAATTTAGAAACTATTTAGCATGGGTGGTTTTTGGTGGTTGTAGATGTGTAACAGATTTTGAGGGTCAAAGTTAGAAAAAGTGTGTTTTTTCCATTTTTTCATCATATTTTATTAAAAAAAATTATAGTAAATTATAAGATATGATGAAAATAATGGTATCTTTAGAAAGTCCATTTAATGGTGGGAAAAACGGTATATAATATGTATGGGTACAGTAAATGAGTAAGAGGAAAATTACAGCTAAACACAAACACAGCAGAAATGAAAAAATAGCCTTGGTCCCAAACGCTCAGAAAATGGTCTAGTCACTAAGGGGATATATACAGTATATATACAGTCATGGCCACAAATAATGGCACCCCTGCATTTCTGTCAGATAATGCACCACTTTGCCCAGAAAAAAATTACAATTACAAATGTTTAGGCATTCTCATGTTTATTTATTTTGTTCATATTGGTTTGACACAAAAAAGTCGAGAAAAAAAGCCAAGTAAAACTCCAAAAATTGACTGGATACAATTATTGGCACCTTCTCAAAATTGTAAGAAATAATTGCATTCCAAGTTTATGATGCTCCTGTAATTTGTAATTAAACTCACCTGTATCAATTAACAGGTGCTGACGATATAGAAATCACACCAGCAACCAGTTAAAATTGTGAACAATTGTCTCTTTCTGTTGTGTGTCTCTTTGTGCCACACTGACCATGGAGAAGAGAAAGAGCAGCAAAGAATTGTCTGAGCACTTAAGAAGAAAGTTGTGGAAAAGCATGGACAATCTCAAGGTTACAAGCCCATCATTCTACTGTTTTCAGAAAATGAAATGAGGCTTTTAAAGAAAAGAATACAGTCTCTATGGTCAAACATGGTGGAGGTTCAATTAAGTTTTGGGATTGCATCAGGCACTGGATGTCTTGACTATGTGCATGGCATTATTAAATCTGAAGACTACCAAATAATTCTGTGGTACAAATGTAGTGTCCAGTGTCAAACATTTGGGTCTCCGTCAGAGGTCATGGGTCTTACAGCAGGATAATGATCCAAAGCACACAATAGAAAGCACCCAGAAATAGTTTCATACAAAGTGCTGGAGAGTACTGAACTGGCCAGCAATGAGTCCAGACCTCAATACTATAGAGCACCTGTGGAGAAATCTCAAAACAGCAGTTGGGAAAAGGAACCGTTCTAATCTGAGAGACCTGGAGCAGTTGGCAAACGAAGATGGTGCAAAATTCCAGTAGAGTGTTGTAAGAAACTCATCGATGGTTACAGGAAGTGATTGATTTCAGTTATTTTTTCCAAGGGGTGTGCTACCAAATATTAAATTGAGGCTACCAATAATTTTGTCCAGTTCATTTTTGGAGTTTTTCTCCACTTTGAGAATGCCTAAACATTTTTAATTGCAACAATTTTCTGGGCAAAATTGTGCATTATTTGACAGAAAAGCAGGGGTGCCAATACTTTTGGCCATGAATGTATGTATCTATACCTATATATAATCATACAGATATATACCGTAGGTATAGATATATATTGTAAAAAATCATCAGATATATGTAGACATATCTATTTATGAATACTTAGAACATATTCTGTTATTGAAATTTTAAATATTATTTTCATGCTACGCAAATGAGAATATGCAATTGTGTTTGTGTGAGAGTGGAGCGTTAGGTTTCTTTGCCACTTTCTTTCTCCATTGACTTCTAAGGGGAATACGTGAACATGCATGAAATATTCTAACATTAGATTGTTGTCCTCGTTGGGTTACTGCAAGAGCAAAATCAGTTTACTTCAACTCATAATACTAGTGCAATCTGACGAGCTGTCATGTATAAGTGTTACTGTACCTTTAATTCTGGCATAATCACCTTTCCTGGCTCTGGCTGTGAATAAAACTCTGACACTCCCCTAAGGAAGTGCTTGAATATTGTCCTGCAACCTCAGTTCAAGTCTAAACTAAGCTGTGTGAACTTACTTCTCTGATTGCTGCATGCCTGTTTGTTTTTCTTTGTGTTCTAAAGCCTCTCAGTGTGTGGGGATTTTCCAAGATCTTTCAAGGTAAACTACAATCTCGTTAGAATCCTTTAACAAACTCTTCTGCTGTTAATTTTGTTTTCTAAGGTAAAATCAGCACTACCTATCTGGCACACCAGCTGAATCTCTGGTCTCAAACACAGCCCTTCTCTGATACAGACAGCTGTAAGATTCTCTAGAACAGTTTGTAAGTTTGCTTATTATATGTTTGCTGTGAATCTCACACTAGAATACAAATACTTCAACTTAAAGTGATTCAGAAGTGCATAATATATTGAACATTTGCATTTGGATTTATCATAAGCTATATGCTGCTAATTTAAGTTTACCTATGTCATGGGAGTTTTCTTTCAGGTAGATTACAAGTTTTGCATTACAGCTTTTAACGCTGAAATAATGGCAATTTCAGCGTAATGGCAGTAACGCACTATTATGAGTAGTGTCGGTATTGCTATACCACAAGCTTTTCAGCATGTAACGCAATGTCCATTCCGCACTCAAAAAAATTACGTTTTTCTTTGGGATTTTCATAGTGCCGGTATTACAGATTGTGCGGTTTGGCTAAAAAGCTTGCGTTACAGCCTATACTGACATGATCCATACCGCCATCTGAAACCAGTAGTTATGGATTTTGTGTAACAAAAATGTTTCACAAAACTCTTAACTAAAATGTTACAAAGTACACTAACACCCATAAACTACCTATTAACCCCTAAACCGAGGCCCTCCCGCATCGCAAACACTATATTAAATTTATTAACCCCTAATCCGCCGCCCACCCACATTGAGACTATTAAATGCATTTATAAACCCCTAATCTGCTGCCGCCCCGACATCTCTGATACTAAAATAAAGCTATTAAGCTCTAATCTGCCCCTCCCCGAAATAGCCGAAACTATAACACACCCTGTTCCAAATTATTATGCAAATTCTATTTCAGTGTGACAAAGATTAAATTTTTTTTTTTTTCAGTTTAACTCATGGATGGCATTGTGTCTCAGGGCTCTTTTGATCACTGAAAACAATCTCAGGCACCTGTGATAATTAAATTGCCAGGTGAGCCCAATTAAAGGAAAAACTAATAAAGGAGGGTGTTCCACATTATTAAGCAAAGCACCATTTTCAAGCAATATGGGAAAGAAAAAAGATCTCTCTGCTGCCAAAATTAGTGAAATAGTTCAATGCCTTGGACGAGATATGAAAACATTATATATTTCACGAAAACGTAAGTGTGATCATCGCACTATTAAGAGATTTATGACTGATTCAGAGCACAGACGGGTTAGTGCAGATAAAGGCACATTGAGAAGGATTTCTGCCTGATCCATGCATCGGATCAAGAGAGCAGCTGCTAAAATACCATTACATAGCAGCAAACAGATATTTGAAGCTGCTGGTGCCTCTGGAGTCCCACGGACATCAAGGTGTAGAGTCCTCCAGAGTCTTGCAACTGTGCATAAACCTTCCATTCGGCCACCACTAACCAATGCTCACAAGCAGAAACGGCTGTATTGGGCAGAAAAATACATGAAGACTAATTTTCAAACAGTCCTGTTCACTGATGAGTGCCGTGCAACCCTGGATGGTCCAGATGGATGGAGTAGTGGATAGTTGGTGGACGGCCACCCTGTTCCAACAAGGCTGCAACGTCAGCAAGGCGGTGGTGGAGTCATGTTTTGGGCCGGAATCATGGGAGGAGAGCTGGTCGGCCCCTTTAGGGTCCCCAAAGGTGTAAAGATGACTTCTGCAAAGTATGTGGAGTTCCTGACTGACCACTTCCTTCCCTGGTACAGAAGGAAGAACTATGCTTTCCGTAATAAAATCATCTTCATGCATGACAATGCACCATCTCATGCGGCAAAGAATACCTCTGCATCAATGGCTGCTATGGGGATAAAAAGAGAGAAAGTCATGGTGTGGCCTCCATCCTCCCCTGACCTCAATCCTATTGAGAACCTTTGGAACATCCACAAGCAAAAGATCTATGAGGGTGGGAGGCAGTTTACATCCAAACTGAAGCTCTGGGAGGCTATTCTGACATCTTGCAAACAAATTCAAGCAGAATCTGTCCAGAAACTCACAATTTCAATGGATGCAAGACTTGTGAAGCTGCTGTCAAATGTTTAAAAAGTTAAAATGTTGTACAAAGTTTGATTGAAATAGCTTTTGATTTCAGTAAATATGCTGCAAACACAACAAATGACAGTTTTCAGTTCTTTGCAACCTATAAAGTGTTTTGAAACTTACTGTGCGTAATCATTGGGAACAGTGCATTGTAAGTCTTTTATTTTGAAAAAAAAAAATACTGTTATCATTAGGAGGTTTGTTCAATAAAATTTGAATTGAACTCTTAATAGTGGATAACATGAGAATTATGCTGACTGTTGTTTACATCAATTATTTAGGTAAATGAGAAAGATATCATTGGCATAATAATTTGGAACAGGGTGTAAAGTAATTAACCCCTAAACCTCCGGCCTCCCACATCGCTCTCACTAAATAAACCTATTAACCCCTAAACCACTGTCCCCCCACATTGAAAAACACTAAATTAAACTATTAACCCCTAAACCTAACACCCCATAACTTTAAATTAAAATTACAATATAACTATATTTAAATAAATAAAAACTTACCCATGAAAGAAAAATAAACCTAACATTAAACTATAAATTAACTTAACATAACTATTCTAATAAAATAAAAAAATACTACCAACAAAAAACTAACACTACGAAAAAAATAAAAAAAATCTAAAATTACTAAAAATAATAAACACTAAATTACGAAAAATAAAAAACCACTAAGCTTACAAAAAATAATAAACAAAATTATCCCCCCAACAGTAAAACCCACCACCCAACCAACCCCGCAAAATAATAAATATAGGTTTATTTAGTGGTGGCGATGTGGGAGGCCGGAGGTTTAGGGGTTAATAACTTTATTATAGTGTTGGTGATGTCGGGGGCGGCGAATTAGGGTATTTAGACTTGGGGTTTATGTTAGGGTGTTAGATTTAAACGTAATTTTTTTTTCCCCATAGACAATGGGGTTACGTTACAGAGATTTTTCATTCCACAATTGCAGGTGTTTGTTTTTTTTCTAACACTCTCTCCCCCTTGATGTCTATGGGGGAAAGCGTGCATGAGCACGTCAAAGCAGCCCTTGACTTTTGTACGATTAACGCTACCACATTGTACGCACAAGGATACTTTTCAGTAACTCATAAGAGCAGTGCTATGGAGAAATAAATAACTTTTTTAGCATTAGTTTTGCACCTTGTTTAGCGCAAAACTCCTAATCTAGGTGTTTGTTAAGTAATTAACCACAACTGCTCTGAACTTATTTCATTTATCTGCAACATTCTCAATTACTTATCTACCAGTTACATTTCCACTTGACTCCATTTTCAAGTTGTTTTCATTTATCTACTTCTGCTGGTATTCCTCCTTCTGTTGTACAACTGCTCATGTTGTTTAGACCCAAACTAAGCTTTATAATCTTTGGAGAGATAGGAATATCTATATTGGAATATGCAGATAACTAGTAGGTGTGACACGAGTGCAAAAATCTTACTTCTAGCACAATTAGCCCTTAAAGGGGCAGTAAACTTACAAACTAATGTTATATAATTCTGCACATAGTGCAGAATTATATAACATTAGTTTACCGGCACATTTATACTTCAAAGGATTGCAGAGAAATTGTAGCTAAAACCTCCTTTTACCAGAACGCCGCTTCTTGCTCTACTGAGTGGGTCTGGATTTTACACAGCACATCTCTGTAGCACTGTGTGCCCGGTTGCACCATTAAAATGAATTTAGCTCGTTTCCGCTCTGGTCTAGTAGCGGGAGCGAGCTACATTCATTTTAATGATGCGACTGGGCACCCTGGGTCTGGATTTTACACAGCGCATCTCTGCAACACTGTGTGCCCGGTCGCACCGTTAAAATGAATGTAGCTCACTCCCGCTACTAGACCAGAGCGGAAACAAGCTAAATTCATTTTAATGGCGCAACCGGGCACACAGTGCTGCAGAGATGCGCTGTGTAAAATCCAGACCCACTCAGTAGAGAAAGAAGCGGCGTTCTGGTAAAAGGAGGTTTTAGCTACAATTTCTCTGCAATCCTTTAAAGTATAAATGTGCCGGTAAGCTAATGTTATATAATTCTGCACTATGTGCAGAATTATATAACATTAATTTGTAAGTTTACTGCCCCTTTAAGCATGAGTGTTAATTTGCACTCCACTCGTAATCTGGCCCCTAGTAAGATGATCGCAGAAGCAATAGTAATCCCCTGGCCATTTTCAATGTTAAATACTAAAATCTTGCCAAAAAATATACTGTTTTCTGGAATGTCATTAAATATCCTATATTATAAAAGGCGAAGTGTGTTTGTCTGAAGCCGTCATGCGCAATAGAGACTGCGCGCGGACAAACACACCTGGCCTTCAGCTGCAGTGCCTGGTGGGGGCGTGACCGGCGTCAGGTGTGCCGTGAAGAGGCCGTGGCTGGCGGGTGTGGTGGGCGTGACGAGGGGGCGTGACCGGTGGGCTTGACGAGGGGGCGTGGTCTCGCGGGAGCGCGCTGGAGGGGCATGGCCGGCGGAAAGAAAGCGAGCAGAGGGAGGGGGGAAGAGCAAAAGAGGGAGAGAGCGCAAGAGAGTGGGAGAGAAAGAGGGGGAGAGAGAGGGGGGAGAGAGAACTCAAAAGAGAGGGGGAGAGAGAGAGCTCAAAAGAGAGGGGGTAGAGAGAGCTTAAAAGAGAGGTGGGATAGAGAGCGCAAAAGAGGGAGGGGGAGAGAGCGCAAGAGAGGGGGAGAGAGAGCACACAAAAGAGGGGGAGAGAGAGCTCAAAATAGAGGGGGGAGAGAGAGCGCAAAAGAGAGGGGGGGAGAGAGAGTGCAAAAGAGAGGGGGGAGAGTTTAAAAGAGAGCGCAAAAGAGAAGGGGGAGACAGAGTGCAAAAGAGGGAGAGAGAGAGAGCAAAAGAGGGAGAGAGAGAGCGCAAAAGAGAGGAGGAGAGAGCAAAAAAGAGGGGGAGAGAGCGCAAAAAAAGGGGGAGAGAGCACAAAAGAGTGGGGGGAGAGAGAGAGCTCAAAAGAGAGGGGGGAGAGAGAGATCAAAAGAGAGGGGGGAGAGAGAGCTCAAAAGAGAGGGGAGGGAGAGAGAGCTCAAAAGAGAGGGGAGGGAGAGAGAGTTTAAAAGAGAGGGGAGAGAGAGTGCACAAAAGAGGGGGAGAGAGCGCAAAAGAGGGGAAGAGAGAGTGCAAAAGAGGGGAAGAGAGAGCAAAAGAGAGGGGGGAGAGAGAGCAAAAGAGAGGGGAGAGAGAGGGGGGGAGTGAGAGCAAAAGAGAGGGGGGAGAGAGAGAGAGCAAAAGAGGGGGGAGAGAGAGAGCAAAAGAGGGGGAGAGAGCAAAATAGGGGAGAGAGAGAGCAAAAGAGGGTGAGAGAGAGCAAGAGGGGGGAGAGAGCAGATGAGGGGGAAGAGAGAGAGCGAGCAAAAGAGGTGGGAGAGAGAGAGCAAAAGAGGGGAGAGAGAGAGAGCAAAAGAGGGGAGAGAGTGCAAAATATGGGGGAGAGAGAGAACTCAAAAGAGAGGGGGGAGAGAGAGGGAGCAAGGGTTGGAACCGCGGTACCTAAAAAATTGGCCCGTGTTCACAGGCTTTAGGACTAGTAAATATAATAATTGCTTATTTTGAATCAGCTGAACCTCTATAATTTGTCTGTGCTACAATGCTGTTTAAATGTAAGCAGCAAAAAAAGCTAAAAAACATTACAAGGTATGAAAAAGCTTGTCAGGGAAGGGGTTAAATGTAATTAAAATTGATATTAAAAAATGCAATGCTTTTTATGAAGCTACACACGTTTGACTTTTATTTTATATAAAATATCCTTAGGTCCTAGTAAGTGTAAACATCGTCTTACTAGTTTCCAAGGAGGATACTGTGATGGTGAATTTTTATCCCTTCATACCTTCTAGGTATTAAAGACATGACACTAAAAGAATAAATCTCAACCTTAAATGGTGTGCAACTATTTACCCTACCCTACTTACTCAAGAATAGCTGAGCAACATTTTGAGATCCTGTTGCCTTGCAGTTGGAGTAACCCGTAATTCATAAAACAGAGGTCAGTCCTTCGTGCACGGATAGGGAGAATGTTGTATTTACTTTCAATTTTTTTTCATTACTCTCAAAAGTTCAGCTTGTTCCATATATATACATATTACATATGTGTGTTATTGTCTTCATTATACATATACCCTGTTCTATGTTTTGTGCATTGCTATGCCAATTTCTCCCTGTATTATACCAACAGTGTTATATTAATATCATTTTACCTCTGTGATTACCTTGTAATGTGCAGAATGACCCCTTATTTCATTTGTTTTGATAGAATTGCATTTTAGCCAATCAATGCCCTCTCATTAGTAAATCCACAGGCGTGAGCACAATGTTTTCTATATGGCAGACTAAACTAACGTCCTCTAGTTGTGAAAAAACTTTTAGAAGCATTCAGATAAAAGGCGGCCTTTTAGGGCTTAAAAATTAGCATATGAGGCTACCTATGCTTAGCTTTCAACTAAGAATACCAAGAGCAAAGCAAATTTGATGATAAAAATAAATCCCAAGCTGTTTTTTAATGCCATGTCCTACCTGAATCATGAAAGTTTTTTATTTTGACTAGACTGTCCCTTTCATCTAATTTGAAGCAATGTGCATTTTTCTTTACTTGCTTTAAAGAATGTACTTCAAATGTCTAAATATCCAATATACCTGTTCAACTAGTTTAAAAAGTATTTAAACTTAAAGGGACAGTTAAGCAAAAACATTTTTTTATAATTCAGATAGAGTATGCAGTTTAAACAACTTTCAGGTTTACTTTTGGTTATCAAAGGTGCTCAGTTCCCTTGTTATTCATTACTGAAGAGTAAACCCAGGAAGTCTCAGGATCAGCAATGCACTACTGAGAGCTAGCTGAGCACATTGACGGCTAGATTTAGACTTCTGCGGCCAAAGGAGTGCGTTAGCTACGCATGCTTTTTTTCCCCCGCACCTTTTAAATACCGCTGGTATTTAGAGTTCACAGAATGGCTGCGTTAGGCTCCAAAAAAGGAGCGTAGAGCATATTTACCGCCACTGCAACTCTAAATACCAGCGTTGCTTACGGACGCGGCCAGCTTCAAAAACGTGCTCATGCACGATTCCCCCATAGAAAACAATGGGGCAGTTTGAGCTGAAAAAAAACCTAACACCTGCAAAAAAGCAGCGTTCATCTCCCAACGCAGCCCCATTGTTTACTATGGGGAAACACTTCCTATGTCTGCACTTAACACCCTAACATGTACCCCGAGTCTAAACACCCCTAACCTAACACTTATTAATCCCTAATCTGCCGCCCCCGCTATCGCTGACACCTGCATATTTTTTTTAACCCCTAATCTGCCCCTCCGTATACCGCCGCAACCTACATTATACCTATGTACCCCCTAATCTGCTGCCCCTAACACCGCCGACCCCTATATTTATTAACCCCTAATCTGCCCCCTACAACGTCGCCGCCAGCTACCTACAATAATTAACCCCTAATCTGCCGATCGGATCTCGCCGCTAGTCTAATAAATGGATTAACCCCTAAAGCTAAGTCTAACCCTAAGACTAACACCCCCGTAAGTTAAATATAATTTAAATCTAACGAAATAAATTAACTCTTATATAAATTATTCCTATTTAAAGCTAAATACTTACCTGTAAAATAAACTCTAATATAGCTACAATATAAATTATAATTATATTGTAGCTATTTTAGGATTAATATTTATTTTACAGGCAACTTTGTAATTATTTTAAACAGGTACAATAGCTATTAAATAGTTATTAACTATTTAAAAGCTACCTAGTTAAAATAATTACAAAATTACCTGTAAAATAAATCCTAACCTAAGTTACAATTAAACCTAACACTACACTATCAATAAATAAATTAAACTACAATTACCTACAATTAAACCTAACACTACACTATCAATAAATTAATTAAATACAATACCTACAAATAACTACAATTAAATAAACTAACTAAAGTATAAAAAAGAACTAAGTTACAAAAAATAAAAAAAATATTTACAAACATTAAAAAAATATTACAACAAATTTAAACTAATTACACCTACTCTAAGCCCCCTAATAAAATAACAAAGACCCCAAAAATAAAAAAATGCCCTACCCTATTCTAAAATTAAAAAGTTCAAAGCTCTTTTTACCTTACCAGCCCTGAAAAGGGCCATTTGCAGGGCATGCCCCAAATAATTCGGCTCTTTTGCCTACAATACCCCCCCAACATTTCAACCCACCACCTACATACCCCTAATCTAACCCAAACCTCCCTTAAACAAACCTAACACTAAGCCCCTGAAGATCTTCCTACCTTGTCTTCACCATGCCAGGTTCACCGATCCGTCCTCCGAAGTCTTGATCCAAGCCCAAGCGGGGGCTGGCGATCCATAATTCGGCTGAAGTCTTCTATCAAGCCGCGGCTGAAGAGGTCCAGAAGAGGCTCCAAAGTCTTCATCCTATCCGGGAAGAAGAGGAGATCTGGACCGGCAACCATCTTGATCCAAGCGGCATCTTCTATCTTCATCCGATGATGAACGGCTCCATCTTGAAAACCTTCAGCGCGGATCCATCTTCTTCTTCCAACTTCGGAACAACCAATAGAATGCGAGCTCAATCTGATTGGCTGATCCAATCAGCCAATCGGATTGAACTTGAATATGATTGGCTGATTCCATCAGCCAATCAGAATTTTCCTACCTTAATTCCGATTGGCTGATAGAATCCTATCAGCCAATCGGAATTCAAGGGACGCCATCTTGGATGACGTCCCTTAAAGGAACCGTCATTCTTCAGTTGGACGTCGAACGAAGAGGATGGATATGCACCGGAGGTCTTCAAGATCAGCCGCTCATCATCCGATGGAACAACATAGAAGATGCGGCTTGGATGAAGATGTTTGCCGGTCCGGATGTCCTCTTCTGCCCGGATAAGATGAAGATTTCTTCCCGAAGATGGACTTCTTCATTTGCCGCTTGGATCCAGACTTCAGCCGGAGGATGGACGTCACTCTTCAGCCCCTGCTTGGGCTTGGATGAAGATTTCTGAGGCTCTTCTGGACAGATCGGGACCCGGTGTGGTGAAGACAAGGTAGGGAGATCTTCAGGGGCTTAGTGTTAGGTTTATTTAAGGGGGGTTTGGGTTAGATTAGGGGTATGTGGGTGGTGGGTTGTAATGTTGGGGGGGGGGCATTGTATGTTTTTTTTTAAAGGCAAAAGAGCTGAATTCTTTTGGGCATGCCCCGCAAAGGGCCCTTTTCAGGGCTCTTAAGGTAAAAGAGCTTTGAACTTTTTAAATTTAGAATAGGGTAGGGCATTTTTTTATTTTGGGGGGCTTTGTTATTTTATTAGGGGGCTTAGAGTAGGTGTAATTAGTTTAAAATTGTTGTAATATTTTTCTAATGTTTGTAAATATTTTTTTATTTTTTGTAATTTAGTTCTCTTTTATTTTTTGTACTTTAGTTAGTTTATTTAATTGTATTTAATTGTAGGTATTGTATTTAATTAATTTATTGATAGTGTAGTGTTAGGTTTAATTGTAGATAATTGTAGGTAGTTTATTTAATTTATTTATTGATAGTGTAGTGTTAGGTTTAATTGTAACTTAGGTTAGGATTTATTTTACAGGTAATTTTGTAATTATTTTAACTAGGTAACTATTAAATAGTTCTTAACTATTTAATAGCTATTGTACCTGGTTAAAATAATTACAAAGTTGCCTGTAAAATAAATATTAATCCTAAAATAGCTACAATATAATTATAATTTATATTGTAGCTATATTAGGGTTTATTTTACAGGTAAGTATTTAGCTTTAAATAGGAATAATTTATTTAATAAGAGTTAATTTATTTCTTTAGATTTAAATTATATTTAACTTAGGGGGTGTTAGGGTTAAGGTTAGACTTAGCTTTAGGGGTTAATAAATGTATTATAGTAGCGGTGAGCTCCGGTCGGCAGATTAGGGGTTAATACTATTTATTATAGGGTTATTGATGCGGGAGTGAGGCGGATTAGGGGTTAATAACTTTATTATAGTAGCGGTGCGGTCCGCTCGGCAGATTAAGGGTTAATAAGTGTAGGTAGGTGGCGGCGACGTTGGGGGGGCAGATTAGGGGTTAATAAATATAATATAGGTGTCGGCGGTATTAGGGGCAGCAGATTAGGGGTACATAGGGATAACTTAGCTGGCGGCGGTGTACGGAGCGGCAGATTAGGGGTTAAAAAATTTAATAGACTGACGGCGATGTGGGGGGACCTCGGTTTAGGGGTACATAGGTAGTTTATGGGTGTTACTGTACTTTAGAGCACAGTAGTTAAGAGCTTTATAAACTGGCGTTAGCCCAGAAAGCTCTTAACTACTGACTTTTTTTCTGCGGCTGGAGTTTTGTCTATTTCTAACGCTCACTTCAGCCAAGACTCTAAATACCGGCGTTAGAAAGATCCCATTGAAAAGATAAGATACGCAAATGGCGTAGGGGGATCTGCGGTCTGGAAAAGTTGCGGCTGTAAAGTGAGCGTTAGACCCTTTCCTGACTGACTCCAAATACCAGAGGGTGGTAAAAACCAGCGTTAGGACCCTCTAACGCTGGTTTTGACAGCTACCGCCCAACTCTAAATCTAGCCGTGAGTTTGCCAATGAAAAGAGCCATATTTGTGTAGCCACCAATAACCAGCTAGCTCCCAGTAGTGCGTTGCTGCTCCTAAGACTACTGAGGTTTACCCTTCAACAAAGAGTAAAGAGAAATTGAAGCACATTTGATAATAGAAAAAAAAAATCCTTGCTGTATTTGAATAATGAACGTTTAATTTTTACTTTACTGTCATGTTAACTTTTTACACCTAAAATGTTTGTTTATATTTATATATATGTTTAAGGGCTTATCTATGAAAACAGAAAATATTGTAATAAATGTATATTTGACCTTTTTAAAGGTGCTTTATTTTTCTGGATGTGTTGAGCTGATATTTTGAAAGGCTTGTACATTTAAATACAACCATACAAAAGATTTTAAAGGATAGTAAAGTTAAAATTAAACATTCATGATTCAGAAAAAGCATGTATTTTAACCCCCTAAGGACCAGGCATTTCAGCCATAAACTTCCCCAAAAAACCAGAGCATTTTTAGCATTTTTGCCATCATTAATTTTAGAGCCTTTTTTATATTTACCTATCAAAACTACATATTCTTTTTTTAGAAGACAACCCAAAGTATTGATTTAGGCCCATTTTGGTATATTTCATGCCACCATTTCACCGCCAAATGTGATCAAATTAAAAAAAAAAAATGTTAACTTTTTCACTATTTTAGGTTTCTCACTGAAATTATTTACGAACAGCTTGTGCAATGATGGCACAAATGGTTGTAAATGCTTCTCTGGGATCCCCTTTGTTCAGAAATAGCAGACATATATGGCTTTGGCGTTGATTTTTGGTAAATAGAAGGCTGCTAAATGCCGCTGTGCACCACACTTTTATTATGCCCAGCAGTGAAGGGGTAATTAGGTAGCTTGTAGGGTTAATTTTAGCTAATTTTAGCTTTAGTGTATAGGGTATAGATTATCCTCCCACCTGACACATATAATCCCCTGAGCTCTCCCTAATCCCTCTCAAACAGCTTTCTTCCCTCCCCCACCCCACAATGGTCACCCCCATCTTAACTAACTACTAAAATAAAAGTCTTTTTTTTTTATCATTATTTTTTTTATATTTTCTACAGTGTAGGATCCCCCTTACCCCCCCCCCCCCCCCCAACCTCCCTGATTCCCCCTCCCCAAAGAGCTCTCTAAGTCTCTCCCCTCTACCTATTGGCTGCCATTTTACCTCTCCCCCTCCCAGATCGATTTTCCACCCTCCACCCCACTTTTTATTACAGGAGCCTCCTCTCCCTTCTTCCCCCTCCCCCTCCTCCCCCTTTCTCCTTTCTAATCACTGCTGCTCTTACGCTTTTTGCGTAGCATAGCGTACAGGATTCCTGCACGTTTGTCTCTTGTGATTAGCTGAACTGAATAAATGTGCTCAGCTAGCTCTAGTACAGTGCTGTTTCTTTTTATTAACGGTATGAAGCAAATTTGATAAATTGGAAAGTTGTTTAAAAGTGTATTCTCTATTCGAAACCTTAAAGGGACAGTATACACCAATTTGTATTTGCATGTAATAACCACTACTATTAAGAATAATTTGCACAGATACTTATATAAAAATCCAATATAAAACCTTTTAAAAACGTACTTAGAAGCTCCCAATTTAGTACTGTTGATGGGTTTTGACTGGGATACCCATTGAAAGGTGCTGAGAGCAGAGCTCCTCACCTGCATATGAAAAGTCCCATTATACAAGCAGAAGAAATCTGAAGTCCGCATACATCTAAAACTTTGGGGTTTGGTTAGGACTGGAGTCTGAAAATCAGTACGTTATTTAAAAATAGGCAAAACTATACATTTTTTAAAAAAAACACCCCCAGATGGGCTATAAATGGATCATCTAAAAAACATTTATGTCCCTTTTAAAGAAAGAAATTGTTTTTGTGTCCCTTTAATATTTAATAGAGAATAGGACTATAGTATAGTGTGTCCTGGATATAATTAAACATTTTCATGTTTTTTTCCATTTTCATCAAAGAAAAAAAAATAATAATCACTGAATTTAA
This sequence comes from Bombina bombina, assembly GCF_027579735.1. Lineage (NCBI taxonomy): Eukaryota > Metazoa > Chordata > Amphibia > Anura > Bombinatoridae > Bombina > Bombina bombina. The sequence goes on along the minus strand of NC_069499.1, from coordinate 1,445,460,747 downwards.
TAAACCATGAATGTAGAAAATCAAACGTCAATCACTCACTTTGTTTTACTCGGTCTGACAGATGTGGCAGAGGCTCAGTTAACTCTTTTTGCCATGGTTTCCCTTTTTTATTTTACAACTTTAATAGGAAATATTTCTATATTTATAATAATCATATGGGATAGAAGTCTGCATATTCCCATGTATTTTTTCTTGTGGAATCTCTCTATCCTTGACATTCTCTATTCCTCTGTGGCTGTACCCAAGATGATCACTGATTTCCTTGTCTTGGAGAAGAAAATCTCCTTCGGTGGTTGCATCTCTCAAATCCATTTTTTCCATTTTTTTGGAAGTACAGAAGTTGTTCTTCTCACAGCAATGTCTTATGACAGATATGTAGCATTAAGCAAGCCATTACGTTACACTATCATAATGAATAGCAAGGTATGTTTAGGATTGGCACTGTTCTCTTGGATAACAGGATTTTTCCATTCTCTGATACACAGTTATATGACAGCAAAACTTCCCTTCTGTGGACCCAATATAGTAAATCACTTCTTCTGTGACGTTAAGCCATTGTTAACGTTGGCTTGCACGGACACATCTCTAAATTTTAAGCTTCTCAATTTTGTCACAGGTACTTTAGTAACATCATGTTTAGTGTTTACACTTTTATCCTACGCCTTTATTAGCAAATGTATCCTAAAAATAAAGACATTAGGAGGAAGAAAAAATGCACTGTATACCTGCACTGCACATCTTACAGTTGTTTTTATCCACTTTGGGACAGCTATTTTTAGCTATCTAAGACCTTCACAACTTGACTCTCTGGATCAAGACAAAGCTGTTGCAGTTCTTTTTAGTGTTATAACACCTGCACTGAACCCAATTATTTATACTTTGCGCAACAAGGACATGAAGAGAGCCATTAAAAGATTTATCAACAGATTTGATTTCTAATAGAATAAAAACTAAAAGTTCTTACACTTTGGATACATTGTACATTCACCAATTTAGTTACTTTTATTTAGTTCTTTTGTTTAATGTTGTGATACAAATACATTATCTTGATAAATATATTTCTGCTTTCTTTTAGACATTGCCGGCTGAAATCATTATTGTTAATTTGTCTAATTTCTGAAGTTGTCACCAACTCTGCACACATCCCTGATTTTGTTTGAATATGTTAGGCCATCTAAGATATGTATAAGATAATTTAAGAATTTAATAATTTTCAACATTTAAATTGGGTAAATATGCAAAAAAACCTTTATATAATTTGACTCTTTTGCTGGATATTCAGAGACCAACAAAGAAGCAGAACTAAGCAGCCACTGGGAATGAACATTATTAAAAGTGATACAGTGATGCTGATTTATTTCCAAGGTAGTTTTTTTCTGAGATGTTGCCATATGCCATATGCTAACCAATTAAGGTAGACTGAGCTAAGAAGAAGGAGCTAAGCGTAGTTTATTCCTGGTTAAAAACATTAGGGGTTTTTAGACTATAAGAATGTTGCAATGAAAAATAGTAAAACCACATAATTGTTTTGTTTTTTTAAAGTGTGTGTGTGTATATATATATATATATATATATATATATATATATATATATATATCCTATTATATAAAAGGCCATGCATGTTTGTCCCGAAGCTGTCATGCGCAGTAGAGACAGCACGAGGACAAACACATCTGGCCTTAGAGTCTACCTGATCTGCAGCGGCACGGTGACGGTGGGCGGAAGTGGGCGTGGACGGGCGTGAGAGAGAGGGGAAGGAGATAGAAAGGGAGGGGGAGAGAGCAAAAGAGATGGGAAAGAGCTAAAGAGGGAGTAAGAGAGAGCAAAAGAGAGGGGAAAGAGCAAGAAAGAGAGGGCAAAGAGCAAAAGAGAGGGAAGAGAGAGGGGGAGAGAGAAAATAAGAGCGGGAAAGAGAGAGAGCAAAATAGAGGGGAACAGAGAGAGCAAAAGAGGGGGGAGAGAAAATAGAGGGGGAAAGAGTGAGAGCAAAATAGAGGGGGAAAGAGAGAGAGCAAAAGAAGAGAGGGGGAGAGAGAGGGGGGAAGGGGAAAAAGAGAGGGGGGATAGAGAGCAAAAGAGAGGGGAAAGAGCAAGAAAGAGGGGGGGAAAGAGCAAAATAGAGGGGAAAGAGCAAAAGAGAGGGAAGAGAGAGGGGGAGAGAGAGAGAGCAAAAGAGAGTGGTAGAGAGAAAATAAGAGCGGGAAAGAGTAAGAGCAAAATAGAGGGGAAGAGAGAGAGCAAAAGAGAGGGGGGAGAGGGGAAAGAGAGAGGGGGAATAGAGAGCAAAAGAGAGGGATGGAGAGAGAGAGCAAAAGAGAGGGGGGGAGAGAGAGAGCAAAAGAGAGGGGGAGGGAGAGAGAGCAAGGGATGGGACCAATGTACTGCAAAAAATGGCCCGTGTGAACAGGCTTTAGGACTAGTTTTATAATAAAAGATTTAAAATACTAATTGGTATTGTCTGTTGTCTCTGCCCCCCCTCTTCATTTTTTCTTTTGGCCGGGCTGTGATGTATAGAGCAGTTACATCCACTCTCTACATAGGTTTTCTAAGGGCTTTAAGGATTGTCAAATGACACACATGTTAATTGGATGTCCACTGGAATTGTCATAAAAAAGAGTTAATCCAAGTGAGCAGGCATAACATTGCAATGGAAGCATTATTATGTGAACTAATTTAAACCTTTCATCGATGGATTTAAAAAAAAAAAAAAAAGGTACACATATACTTTTTTAATGGCTAAGATTAAAAATATGGCATTTGATTTGTTAAGGTTTACCTTCACTTTAAGAAATATTAAATGGACATTAAACCCACATTTTTTCTTTCATGATTCAGATAGAGAATATAATTTTAAACAACATTCCAATTTACTTCTATAATCTAATTTGCTTCATTCTTTAGATATCCTTTGTTAAAGAAATAGCAATGCAAATGGGTGAGCCAATCATACGAGCCATCTATATGCAACAACGAATCAGCGGCTATTGAGCCTATCTAGATATGCTTTTCAGAAAAGGATTCCAAGAGAATTAAGCAAATTAGATAATTGAAGTAAATTATAAAGTTGTTTAAAATTGTATTCTCTATGTGAATCATGAAAGAACAAATTTGGGTTTCATGTCCCTTTTAAGCTTTAAAACACATGTCAAACAGCTAAACTTTGATAACAATAATGGCATGGAGTAGAAAACAACAATCGGGATATTGAGCCCGATATCTCTGAAGTATCGTCCAAGGAGTCCTCCTAGGCGTAAGGAGGCAGGCAAGGTCCCAGGGAGGATGGATATGTTCTTTCCATGTTGAGATTATAAGATTATTTAATAAAGATAACGTTCTCAAATTTAAGTCTAGGTTTCTTCTTTTACTCCGTGAGAGCACATTTACAACTTAATATAGTGTCCAGTGATGTATGTTTATATTATTATTATTATTATTATTCTTTATTTATAAAGCGCCAACAGATTCCGCAGTGCAGTTCATAGGCAACAAAGATAAAAGGACAGTACAATATGAGACACCAGAAAAAATGTAACAAACAAATACAGGAGGAATTGGGAGCCCTGTCCCCGTGGGAACTTACAATCTAAATGGGTAGGATGGTTCGTGGGTTATTCAAATGGGGGTTCACCGACCAGTTATGTAAAATAGATATAGATATATATATATATATATATATATATATATATATATATATATAGAAAGAGAGAGAGAGAGAGAGAGAGAGAGAGAGAAAGTAAAGTAAAGTTAACTGCAACATCCAAAAATGTCCAAAAATAAATACATGAACAAAGTTCTGGCTCCGGAGGATAAACGTTCAAGAACCAATGGGTTAACAGAGAAACATATCACAGCTCAAAGACTGATCAAAGTAATACTGATCCAGCAAAATTCCCCCTATACACGCTCACTGTGCATTAGCAATAAACTGCAGCATATTATTTCACAGCTCTTGAGAACAGCAGGGTTATACATACTTTTACCACACACAGGTATCAGGTAATTATCAGGGGGAAACCGTGTTCCCAAGAGGCACTACCGCCTCAACTCACCACCACACGGGTGCACCGATTAACCTTTCGTCTGGTGTGTGTGATCAGCGTCCCTTAGAAAGCATATTCCCAGAGCTGGCTTGATCCAAATGCTGCAGCGTCTTCGACAGAGCGTCCCACTATGCGGGAGGGGGTGTGTTCCGGTTCTCTCTCACCATGTGAAATCCATGGACCAATCCAAAGGAAGATCTGCACAGCTTGGAAAAACCTCCGTGAACTTTGGAGCTAAGAGTCCTTAGACCGTTGCTGCAGCCCAGATATAAACACACAGCCAAGGAAAGGATTATGCAGACAACGGTCTATGTAAATAAAACTTCATCTTTATTGTGCAAAACATAAAAGCATTCCAGGGGTCAGCACAGGCACACAACAACACGAAAGTCCGCTAACATGTTTCGGCCCTCAGGCCGTAATCATAGCCTGAGGGCCGAAACATGTTAGCGGACTTTCGTGTTGTTGTGTGCCTGTGCTGACCCCTGGAATGCTTTTATGTTTTGCACAATAAAGATGAAGTTTTATTTACATAGACCGTTGTCTGCATAATCCTTTCCTTGGCTGTATATGTATATATATATATATATATATATATGTATATATGTATATATATATGTATATATGTATATGTATATATATATATATATATATATATATATATATATTACACACACACTGTATATTAAAAAATAATAAATATATATATATATATATATATATGTGTGTGTATATATATATATAATTCAATTCAATACAGACCAGCACTCTCCAAATAATAATGCTGTTTCCAGGGTGCTCCTGAACAAATGTATCTACCATCCAAAAGAAATCAGGCACTCTACGGTATTAAAATCCAAAGTTTTTCTTTATTGTGACGTTTTGGGGTCTTTAGCCCCTTCCTCACACCATAAAATACATACACAAATAACATCAAACTTACCCTCCTATATACCCCACAAAGTGCAGTAAATTGAGCACAGGTGTGTCAGATCTGTACCCTCGTTAAAGCTACTGCGCATGCGCCAACGGCCAATTACGACAACACACCTGGATCAAATCCAAAAAGCAAAAATAGAATGCACAAACATAATTACTAATGTTAATAGCATAATCGGTTTAAATGATTCTTCATTTAATACCACATTGTCGACTGTCGAGCAATTTAAGT